>NC_081250.1:97976602-98302318 GCF_030490865.1 Poecile atricapillus | reverse complement strand
TCCTCGTTCTAATTATACATGATGCTGAAACTGGAAAAATCAATAACTAAAGACAATAATAATTAATAACAATTTAATTTAGATTTCTAAAGCAGAATTTATTATTTGTTAGCCAGATCTCAGTTTACATAAAGGACAGTTTAAAGCCAAAAGCATTTAGGGGATTTTAAGTAAGCTGAGATCACATCTCCTATTGGAATCTAGCGCTTGCTAAAACTAATAAGGAGGGAAAAAAGTCATGTCAAAGATGAAGTGATTTTATTATTTCCTGCATGTTTTCTTGACTATGAAAGCCTAGTTTCAGATTTATGAATATTTTTTTATTAATTTGTGTTATCTCTGCCTTATAATCTTATATATTTTCCTTTTGTTTATACACACAACATTCAGGAATGATAATCAGCAGGCAGTAGGTTTCACCTCATTTTTCAGTGAATATCACCTTGCTGTCTAATGTATATTTTAGTATAAATTAAAATACTTTGTAGCCTGACTATAACATTAATTTAAAAAAAAATATGCCCACAGTCATACACATGAGTTTAGGGTCTTTTTCTATAGTGAACAGATAATTTTGTCTTAACATACATAGAAGAACACTGCATTTAATTGTGAATAAAGACTAGGTCAAAACCACACATAAGTTAAACTAGCAGATTTAACTTCTTCGGGCTGACCTCAGTGGTTCAAATCAGCCAGAGATAAAAAAAAAAAAACCAACAAAAAAACCCACATAAACATAGAAAACATGTGTATATAAAAAAAATGGGAAAAGAAATGTTTTATTTCTTAAATCTGTTCATTTAGTCATGGGACTGTTGACAGCCCATTCAGGGCTGCCAACAGATATACTTAGCCAAAGGCAAACTTTTACCACTTGCATTCTTTATTGCCAGAGGAATAAAAGCAAATGCTGACAAATTTAACAGAAAGCAGCATTGTTGATTTTTTTTTTCTTAAGAAAAATGTTATTATCTCCGGTGTTCAGAAAGCAGAATTATAATTGCTTTTCTAAACATCATATACATTAGATAAAATTATCACTTTCTTGAAAAGTTTTTTGTTTTGTGTGAGAAGCTACAAGATAATTTCCATTTTACTTGATCCTGTAATTCCTTCACAATACTGTCTACATTTCAATTTGTCTGCTTTACCAAAAAAAAGATGAAATAAATTGTCACTAAATCTTTTCATTGTAGTAAACTATATTGTTATAATGCAATAATATATCAAAATACCAGAAAAGGATAATGTTGGAGTTTTTTGGTTTAAAAACTGCTTGTGATTTCCTTTCTTACAATGTTTTTGTCTTTATTAGCTCTCTTGGAGAGTGAGCAGAGAGAAAGAAAACAAACAATTGAGCAGCAAAGTGCAGAATAGAAGCTGTATATTGAATATTTCTTAGTCTTTAGAGATATATCACAAGCAACCTTTTTATACAGAACCTTTGATCTTTCTGGATAAAAATCTCTAGATGTACAGATATGATTACAAATCTTCTGAAGCATTTCTGTAAGACTTTTTGTAATTAATATTTATTACTACATTTTTCAAGGCTATATTACGTGGAAAACTTTACTTATAACTTAGATTTCTAACGCAAGACAAAGTGATACTTGGTTAAGACAATCAATCACAATGATGTTGGCCTTAGCCCAACTCTGACAGGTGAAAACCTGATCACCTGTTCAGGTATAAGCAGGCCTTAGCTTTCAGTCTCTGCTTGTAGAACAGTAGAACTCAAGAATCTAAGAGGTTCAAGGCTTATCACTGTGATAGGCAGATGTTAGGCACCACCAACATATAAAAATAATTTTATCAGTAATCTAAGTATTCTTGAGTTAATCTTATATTAGTTTATAGACAGTTTCTGTTTCTAATTTGATATCTAAATTGGCCTGCATATTTCTTCTTCTTGCAAATTCATATTTTTTAAGCATGTTTTTCATTAACAACACAGTTTTTAGTGATTATTAAAGCCGAGTCCTCATAGCTAAATTAAGAGGGGTAGAGAACAGAACTCCTTTTGTGTTAGGAAATTATGTCTCTCAAATGTAGGCAATGAATGGAGTGGAGACTTAACAGAACAAGGAATGGAAAATCCTCACCAAAGAACAATTTCTGACTGTATACTTACACTGTTAGACAAAACTATTTTTGCTACATTACATGCAAAGATGCTGCTGTAAGAGTGAAGGGATCCTTACTTACAGATATTTTAATACATAAATATGGTTGATTGTCTTTAGTTTCTGCTCCTGCACACACAATTTCCATATATTATTCACATCTTCATTTAATTGTCACATATATTTGAGTGAGGGATTAAGTTACTAACATTTTATATTTAACCTTGCTCACATTATCTGTCTGAATTGCATTAATGAATGAAGTTTCCACAGAATAGTTTTTATTCTGTCTCTTTTGCTCTGCCCTTTTCGTCTCATTCGAAAGAAATGCTAGCCATCAACTTAGGTCAAGTTAAACAGTACAGAATGTATTTCTTTGGCTTATCTATGACAGGATCTTGGATATTGGGAGAGTTCATCCTTTCACTTCTGCTGGGCATTCCTGTGCTTAAGTATGATGGAAAGTCACTAAGAATAGAAAGGGAGAATTAGATTAAGCATAATACATTAGAGAGAGGATAATCTGAAGCAGTACAAAATTGTGACTAGTTTGCTAAATTGTTGACAAGTGTGAAGAAGTTAAACTTTATAATAAGGTGTTAAGAGAGAGAGTAAATATATTTTAATATATATACATATGCCTTTGTATTTGTTTAGGAATGATGAAGATACTTAAGTCCCTGACAAAACCAGAGCACAGGTAATAAGCAATGTGCTATTCCATTTCTGTAAAAAAAACTGTACAACAACATAGCCATAGAATTAGTCACAATATGAAATAACAAAGTTTAAAGTGGACTCAGGTTTCTCATTGATATATTCCCATTGAACATAACCATTCAAAATAAAATTCAGTCAATTCAGTAGTAATCTTTCCTGTGAAATGGATATACTTTTCAGGCTAACCCAGAGCAGTCCCTTGGATATGTGTTAACTTTAGGGCTCTCAAGAATATAGTTAGAATAGCTCCATCTACCAAGGGGCTCCTCATTCCTGAAGGATTATGTGGAAGAGTTTTTTTAGAATATATGTACTCCAAAAAGCATAGGCTATCTTAGGGGCATGACATTTGTGGCAATCTTGACCCTCAGATGTGTCCTTCATTATCATGGGCTTTCAGCTGTTAGACCATTGCTGACTGGCAAACATTGAATATTAGTAAGCCTTTGTAATTAAGGCTTTGACACTATGGAAAGAACCAGAAAAACTGTTAATTGTACTTTTAAAAAGAAGGTATTTTAAATTATCAAAAAAAAAAAAAAAAAAGGTCTTTAGATGAATGTCAGCTCTCTTTTACAAGCCCTTCAATTCATGCAGCCTATTTGCGACATACGAGTACATCCACAAACACAGTTCCTGCTGTCATAACTGAAAGTGATTTGCACCACAACTTTAATTCAAGACATCTGCCTGACACTCTGCCCAGACCATTTTTTTTTTTTTTATTTTCCCAATGTTCTTCAGTAATACTGTTGGAAGTAGATGTGTATCTTTTTTTTCATTGATATAGAACATATATATTTTATATATATGTAGAACATACTCTCTTATGTTGCATACAATAGTCTTAGGTGATTAATCATGATTTCTTTGAAGCTGTGGTTAATTTTTCTTACAATAAAATATAGGATAACAAGAAATAGAGTAAAAGTTTGCAAGAAGAGTCTTGCAAACCAAACCAACCAAAATTACACTGATCCTACCCAAAACAAAAAAAAAAATGGGCAGATGCTTGACTTTCTACATTCAAATGTGTTCTGGGTTCAAATTTCCATTTAATCCTGGGTAAGGACAACTGGCCTAATCAAGATAATTACAGGAATGTATAGAAAGATCTGAAATATGTTCTTGCTTTTCATGGCTTCTTTAACTGCTGTTTACCCAAAAGTAGTACTAAGACACTAATTTTCACCATCTCTGTGCTGCTGATGTTTGTCTTCATTTTGGACTACAGGAAAAATCAGAAACACATCTTTCTTCGGATGTTATTTATAATCTGATGATTCAAAGACCTAATTATTAAAGCTTCTTTTCTGAAATAGATACAGATGAAGTCCAGATAGTTAAACTTAAATAAAAACATTCTTTTTATTAATAACATACATGATTCCATCTTGCCAAATTTTGTCTCTTAAAGTGCTGAAGATACAAGACATTTTCGTTATTGAAAATGGCAGCCTTAAAGACAGAGAGATAATGTTTCATGTAAAAGTGAGTAAACCACTACTTTTTAACTCAGTAACTGTTTTGGGGTGATTAAGGTTTTTGTGGCAGTGACTGTTGATGTTTGAATATTGACTGCCAGCAGTAATGCTATCCTAGTAAAAGGAATAACTACTTTTAGATTAGATAGGAAAATGATGAATGTTCATCTACAGTGAAAAAATACTTTTTTTTTTTTTTTTTCCCCCAGAATGGGATAGGCAGTAGTACTAATTTAGACATCTTTCTTGCTTCAGGTATGGTCAGATCATGCTGCTGTTACAATCCCTTCTGTAGAGCTGGGGGTATACTTGTGGAAGACACTGTTATTCTTAAGATATAGGAGAGGGAGGAAAGAAAATGTTTTTCTAATGCTGTACTTATTAATATTACTCACATTCTAAGGATGCAGCATAGCATCTCATCCTGCACCCTTCCCAACAGGACGCTTGAAGATACATATGCTTCTTGTACATCTCATTGCAGTATTTGTCAACTTTTTCAGAAAAAAAACAAAACCACGTTTGTTATATAATTAATATCTGAGGAGGAAAAATTGCAAAGCCTAAGCATATAGAAGATTCATCAAGAAATACATTTCCCCTAAAACTATGAGGCTTCATAATTTTTATTTGTGTGTTGGACCTTTTGTATTTTTCATCAGAAATATATGTAGAAGTCACTTGATTTCTTTTATAAGAATGTGCTGATCAGTATGATTTATTCAAAATCATATTTTGGGGTTTGAAGGTGGGGAACTGAAAAATGATTCTGTGAAAATTGCTTTCAATCATCTGTGCCTTCTTTCTACCCACCTATGCAAGTCTTTCTAATCAGTGCATTTGTGGACAAATCTAGACACCATAGCAGCATCACACCTGCGTGCAGTTAATAAAGGATTTGGCAAGGTGACCTCTCCTTACTCTCATGTTACACTGAAGAGCAGGAATAACCATATCTTTTGATGTAATTCCTTTTAGTTTTTCATATCGAAATATCAGACTAGAAGCAATTTTTTCTCTTTCATTAAAAAGAAGAAAATTCTCAATTTATTCTTAATTTTATTTATTTTTAAATTCTTCTAAATTATGTTGCTGTTATTTCAACATTACATGACTTTGACATTAAACTGTAGCCATAAATATAAATTATGAATTTTTCATCAGATGTACCAGAAATTTGTAATGATATTTTTATTGAGACTTTACTTAGAAACTATTTTGCTAAGTTATTTATAAGGTATGGAAAGCGTAAACGTTATGTAGGCATTCAGTAGAAAATAATATGTATATCACAAAAGGAGATCAATTGTTTTTTCCTTTTTACTTCTATTTCTCATCTTGAAACTGCTAGAGTGTCATACTCTTGCAAGTTCCATAACTTCTTTTAAAAGTCATAGGGTAGTTTGGTTTGGAAGGGACATTTAAAGGCCATCTAGCCTAACCTTCCCCTCACAATGAGAAGGGATATCTTCAGCTAGATCAATTGACTCAGAGGTCCACCCAAGCTGATCTTAAATGTTCCAGTGAGAAGGCATCCACTATCACGCCAGGCACTCTGTTCCAGTGTTTCATCACTCTCAGTATTAAAAAAAACCCAAAAAAACCTCTTTCTTATATCTAGTCTAAATTGACTTTCCTTCAGTTTCAAGCCATTGCCCCTTGCCCTATCCCTACATGCTCTTGAAAAAACAACAATCAGTTGGTCAGAAGACACCTGGAATAAATTTACAAACAGACAAAATAACTGAAGTGGGTAGT
Organism: Poecile atricapillus; assembly: GCF_030490865.1. Taxonomy (NCBI): domain Eukaryota; kingdom Metazoa; phylum Chordata; class Aves; order Passeriformes; family Paridae; genus Poecile; species Poecile atricapillus. The sequence goes on along the minus strand of NC_081250.1, from coordinate 98,296,227 downwards.
CTTGATTTTATTTTTTTTCTTAACCAGAAATCACCGAAATTCTGGTATAATGTGGAAATAACTTGCAGTGAAGAGGAATCTTCAAATTTAGAGCCTATTTTTATAACCTGCTCTACTAATATTTTTGAGAATCAGTAGTAGCTCTACCAAACTTTTTGAAGTATAATTATATATAGTAAGCAATCAATTTTCAGGTGCTATACATTAATTTTCACTAGAGTGTAATGAGCAACAGAAAGTGAAGCTTATATTTATCAAGGATCTTTAAGCATGTAAGTAATTTCACCACAACTTTGCTTACCACATGTTTGCTACCACAAAATGTGCTGAAAAGTATTAATAGGCTAGCACATCAAATGTAATACAGTTATTTCCTGTTTCACTTCTAATAAGCAAAGAAGTTCAATCAGCAGCATAGATCTGTACAAGATGAATTATCTACATTTATATGCTAACACTGTGTACACTTGTGAATCAAAATAACTTGCACAGGCAAAGTCATAACTGAAAACTAACAAGCTGAGCAAAGTATTAGTCCTAAATAAGCTTCTTCCTGTTATGCTTTACCACTGTGCTGAACTAAAACTAAGATTTTTTTATTTTTTTTTTTTAAGTCATTGCTGTTAGGTGTTGCTTTTAAGTTTTATCATCTGTTTTAAAATTACTTAGCTTGGAGTGAAGCGTTACATGCATAGTTTTATTGATGAAATCTTGCCTGCATGTTGATTGACTCTGGCAGGACACTAGGCGCCAACCGAAGCCAATTTTTCGTTTCCTTTTCAACTGAACAGGGGACAGCAGATACAATGAAAGGCTCATGAGTTAAGGACAGGGAGAGATCACTCAGCAGTTACCACCAGGTAAAAGAGTGTTAGGGAAATTATTTTAATTTCTTACCAACCAAATCAGAATAGGGTAATAAGAAGTGACACCCCCACCCCTCTCTTCTTCTCAGGATTAACTTTATTGTTGAATTCTTCCCCCAGGTAGCACAGAGAGACATGCAATGGGGGCTGTTGTCAGTTCACCATGCATTATATCTGCTGTTCCTTCCTTCTCAGGAGGAGGACTCCTCACACTCTTGTCTATCTTCAATATGGGGGCCCTCAAAAGGAAGACCAACCTCCATGAAGTTCTCCAGCATGAGTCCTTCCCATGACCTGTAGTTCTTGACAAATTGCTCCATTGTCAGTCCTTTCTACGGGGTGCAGTCCTTCAGGAACAGGCTCTCCAGTGTGGGTCCTCTGGGGAGTCACAAGTCCTATTAGCAAATCTCCTCCAGCATGTGCTTCTCTCTCTGCAAGGCCACAGGTCCTGCCAGAAACCTGCCCCAGTTCAGGCTTTTCACAGTGTCCAGCCTCCTTCACACATCCACCTACTCCAGCATTGGATCCTCCACAGCCTAGAGCTGGATCTGTGGTCCACCGTGGACCTTGGCGAGCTTCTGGGGCACACCTTGCTCATCACCATGGTCTATGCCACAGATTTCAGGGGAGACTCTGATTTAGTGATCAGAGCGCCTCCTCTCCCTCCTTCTACTGACCTTGGTGTCTGCAGGGCTTGTTTCACTTATTCTCATTCCTCTCTTCAGGTGCAAATTGCTGTTGTGCAGGGTGGGGTTTTTTCCCTTGAACCGCGTTATCCCAGAAGCACTGCTACTATCACAGGTGGGCTCAGCCCTAGCCAGCATTGGGTCCATCTTGGCTCTGGGTGAAGTTTCTGACAAGTTCTGACAGAAGCCATCCCTATAGGGCTCCCCTCAATACATACACAACCTAAACTTTGTGAAAGCAAAGATCACTTGTTTAGAATATGTTAGAAGTTAAAAGAAAATGGGAGGAGAATGTTATCCCTTTATTGCATTTCTAATTTTAGAGATATTCTAGGAAATAATTACCCTGTGCCTTTTTCCTAGTCTGTCTATCAAATGGAACCATAGTATGTTTTCCTACACTGTGCATGAGATTTGGTGGAGTCTCAATTTTTGGTCATTTAGTTTAATTGATTTATCTCTTCTGTAACTATTTATATCTTTACAGGTTTGGTTTTTTTTGTTTTATAAGTTTTTTGTTATATATATTGTTTGGGCTTTCCTACTGCTCTGTAGAGATGGGATTCAAAATTATATGACTTTTCGCCTCTATTTTCTCCTTCTTGCCTTGAAGTTACCTTCTACGTCAAGTTGTCTTTTATGTGTCTCTATTACCTAAGGCAGCATGACTGGCTTGAGGTACAGTAAAGGGTGACCTCCTTATATTCAAATAAATATAATGACCTCCTTATATTCAAATTAAATGTGATGTTTATTGTTTCATTTGTAGGAAATTGTGTGAAATATTATGAAATAATAAGATTAAAAATTACTTCTATTAATAAAAAATAACTGGCATATATATGTGGTTTTTTAAAAATACTTAAGGAAGCCCAGTTTCAAAAGGTTACAATTTTAGTACTTCATATCCCTCTCCATTTTCCAATTTCAATTGTTGGAATGTTCTGGTTTATTGCCATTTGTATTTGAAGTGCTTTATTGTTTTTGGCTTGAATGATAATTTCTTATATCTGCTAAGGAAATTGCATCAATACAGTAAATATTGTAAACTTCCATGTTTTGAGAAAGACTTGCTCTAACTTTCCTCTGAGACAAATTATTTAATCTTCTTCACTGGCTCATTGATCCTGAAAAGGATCAGGTCTCTTCCTTTGTGATCCCCCAAAGGGATGAGTCTTGACATTTAAAAATTCAGAATTTGGCTTTAATGTTTTCTTAATATTTCTCTGTGGATCTTGGAATAAGCAGGTCAGGCGTGCTGCCAAAGTTCAAATGGACTCAAATTGAAGGGAGTCTATCCCACCCTAATCAAGAGTGCAACAGCACGATTGACAACTAAGGCCATACATGGAAACGTATGTTCTAGATTATTAATGCTGTCTATAGGCTTTATCATATTTTCTCAGTACAATATTCTTACAAAAATAATGACCAGAGTTGCTCATCATTCTCTTCGTGAGCATATATGAATGTTCTTAGTATGAACTAAGAATTGTTTACATACATGGAGTCTTCTAGGAAGACAATTCAACTCCGTATGTGGAGGTGATGAGTTAGCAAACTTGCATACTGGCAACATCTGTTCTGCAGTTATTGCAGTGACACAGCATCAAGGTAAATGGTCAAATGAGACTAAAAACCAAGACTATATTTGCAAATAAAGATACAAAAATAGCATGGTTACTTCCCAATTTTACTGTAATTTTTTTAGTTAAATTTGGATGCATTTTTAACAATGGTATAAAATCAAGATTCCTCCAAGAATTGCTGATTACAACAGAATGCAACAGAATAGAAGCTGAGGGGGGTTTATAGCTTTACTATTTACTATTGGTCCATTATACATAATTATTTTTTGTGCCTTTTTTTCTTGAAAGCATACAGTTTTCCTTCCCTAAAGGTAATCAAATAACACTTCCAGGAGTACTAGTTCCTTCACATGCTGTAATGACACTTTTTTCCTTTGTGCTTATTTATTTTTGAATGATAAATTCTCCATTACATATCTTCACTTGCATGACCAAGTTTCTTCACTTCCTTTCAGACAAAAAAAATGTGCATCAATTTCTTTAGAAACCACAAATTTTTTTGAATATGGGCAATAGAACAGCCTTCTTGGATGCACTCAGAGATCATAGCAAGTGAAGAATGGTGAAAAATGAATGGGAAATCTCATGAATGGGTTCAAATGTGAGTTGTTAGAAGCTTAAGTTATGATGTGTATATAATTTGATTTCTTAAAATGTGAAGTAATTTCCCTCAGTAGGGGTAATGGAATGTAGCCAGAGAGTGTTCTAGTGGGAGATGGGGTCTATTTAGTTGCTAAAGAGCCATGCAAGATGCATGAAGTAGCTGTTGCCTTATTTTATTGTTTGGATTTGGGTTTTGTTGGGCTGGGTTTTTTTTGTGTGTGTGTGTTTTTAATATGATGCAGACTTGTGGTTTTGTTTTGTTGTGGTGTTAGGTTTAGTTTGGGTTTTTATGCTTCAGTTTGGGATTGTTTTATGTGGAGTCATATTTTTTTGCCTTGGATTTTGTTTTTTTTTCCTTTGCTTTGTGGCTTTTGCTTGGTTTGGGTTTTTAACAGAAATGTATAGAGAGATTTTTTTCACCTATTTTACTTACGTCTTTTGGGAGACAATGTCTTTTGTCTCCTGGCAGTGGAAAAGATTTTATGAGTCATAGAAGAGTGGGAGGATGTGCTAGTTCATTTCCCTAAAATATTTTAAAAAAACTAAATTTGAAAGTCTTACTGTCAGACAACAGAAGGGTCATGCAACTATAGCTAATATTCCTGATGGAAAGACTACCTGCTATAATGCTGCTAAAAGTGTTGGGATATTAGCAGGGAAGTAGAGATATGTCCCTTAAAGCTAAAGGAAATCTGGCTTCTCAGTCTGAGATTGTGACACGGGAGTTGTCAGTATTCTGTACATTATGAGGGTTTTTTTTTTTAATGAGAAATGTTTGGCTTTTCACAGCTATGGCAAATCATCCCAGCTCTGTCTAACTATGTAAGTATGCCTTGAGGACCTGCCAATTAGGTAGCCTCTGATATCAGGCTTGGGACACTGGTGTCATGCTTTGTCATGTTGGTTACAAAAATGTTGGAGTTTGTATTCCAGAAAGAAATATTTCTTACCTTATATTTTAATATGTAACTGTAAATTTTAATGCAAAAAGAGCTTTTCAAAGTTTTGGGTGGTTTTTACGAACTTTCTTTGCCTTGGTCTTTCACCTCTCTGATAATCTAGAATATTCTAGTTTTTTCATAATAACTTCCAAGAGCCCCTGGCTAATTGCAGAGCTAATTATGAAAGTACAAGTATTTTCAAGGTTATATCATCCAGCTGAGTGAAAAACTAGTCTTATTTTAGGCTATTTAAAACTCAGGAGGGATGGCAGGAGCAGGTAGTGGCATAAGAATCCAACCAATTTGTATGAGTACTAGGACCTGTGCTTAAGTACTGTGATTCAAATAGCTAATTTCATTTTATACATAATTTCTGGGGGACTGGGATCACAATCTTCAGTTTAGAAAAGGAGGGAAAAATCAAAACTGAACAAATAATGATTACTGACAAACAGTATGACAGAAAGTTTTGTTTTGTATAAGTGACTTGTACTTAAAAATGTGGTTTTAGTTTTGATAATGCCTGACCAATGAGAATCTTTTTCAAGTTTCTGTGGAGTGGCCTTAATGCTGTAAATAATCCAATTGGCCAAGTCCCAGTACAGTGCAGATGAGAAAAGGATGCAGGAAATTCTGTTGTTTACACATGTGTCTGTTACACTGAGAAGCAAGAGAAGCCCAGCAAACTGAGAGGGTAAGGGGTCTTAAGCTTGTGGGTTTAATGTTTCATTTCTATAAATCTCTTGAGGGACAAAGTATGAGTTACTAACATGCTGATGGAAAGGAGGAAAACAGTCTGAAATGCCCAGCAAAAGTCCTGAAGATCAGAGTATTTGAAGTATGTGGCTAAGTTATGTCTACCTTGATTCTTCTCTTCATGTATTTTGCTACTTCTAAAATACCATCAAACATAATTTGTGTTTCAAGTGTAATAGAATTTTTACTTACTATAACCAGGTAAGTTTGTAAAATTTTCTAAGTGACAGTTTGTTAAAAAGTTGCTTCTTAGTTTTGATTAGAAATTAGTATAAATCCAGAAATTTCACAGATTAGAGTTTTACTACTGAAAACCTTTTTTAAATTACTTTGTGAAATGCATATGTAATGGCATAAACTAGTAAAACTTTGGTACCTTTTCGTGGGTGTGGTATTATGGATATAAGTGTCATGAAAATATTGTTATGAGTTTGCAGAAGTTCATACCACATTTTTTTGTTGGAAAGCAGTGTTTTCACAGCGTTTCTATTTTCATAAATTATGCAACTCAATAGTTACTTGTATAATCCTAACTTCCTTCAGAAAATAGCTGAAGATGGGATAAGAAAAATGTGTTTTTAGCTGTATGGTGTTATTCTAATGCAATGAAACATATTTTTTTGATACTATGATTTTTTGATACTTGACAAATATATTCAGTCTGTCATTATTTTAAAGGGAATTGTCAGAGATAGTGTGAGACATTGTGGATGATCCTTCAACAATGAGAACTAAGGTCAAATTTCAAAAGCAATGTTCATGAGTTTAATAAGCAGATATAGCAAATTGTACTAATGGGCTTCGTACTGACTCTCCAGATAGCTGCATTTTGTTTGTATTTGTTCTCACTGAGTCACACAAACATTTTATGAAGCAGACTGCTATAAATAATTGTATAGCTAGACTCCTAGTTTTTGGTTTAGATTTCCTGTGTTGTTAAAAAATTTACTTTTGTGTTTCTGAAAGCAGTTCTTTGCATAATATAATGAAGAAAAATGAATTTCCAAAATATATTAGGTATCATTAATAGAACTGGTCACTTCCACAGACACCTACAAAAAATTGAAATTGAAAAATGTGAAATTAGATATCTGAGGATGTTTTCTTGTGTATTTGCATGTAGCCAGATTTTAACTGAGGCCACTCTTTCACCTTAAATATAAAATACTAATGGCAACCTCAGGTAAATCTGAAAAATAAATCACTTGAAAATGAATGTGCTAAAGGAGATGTTAATGAGCAGGCTTAAATTACTGTTAACACAAGAGGGGTAGATATTGGAACCATTTGAAGTGTACAAATTTGATATTCATGGAATCATAGATTCCTAGAAAGGTTTGGGTTGGAAGGAACCTTAAGGTTCATCTAGTCCATCACCATGGACGTGGAGCCTCCCAGTACAGCGGGTTGCTTAAGGCTCCATCCAACCTGGCCAACATTCCTGGGGATGGGACATCCACAACTTCTTAGGGAAGCCAGTTCCAATGGCTCACCTAATCTATTCACTCCTACTCTTTCTTAGTCCATATTATGATCTTTAATTGACTGGTTCATTATGAAAATGATCCTTCCTGAGCAGTTTGATTCTCTGCTCATGCTAATTAAGTAATCTAGGTCTGATTTACATTGGGTTAAATAAGACTAGGTTTTTTACCAAGCCCATTCTTATTTAACATCAACACATTACTGGAGGAATGAAAGCTCCTATTGTTTTAAGTATTTTTTTAAATGTATTTTTAGTTATCTTGGATGTTTCTCCATAACTTTTGTAGGTGTCCATTTTTGTAAAAGGGATGATAACTTCCCTTCTGCCACACTGAGTAGTCACCAATTATTCAAATAAATTCTTCTCTTTTAGTGGGACTACATATTGGCCTACAGTGAGAGAGCACTGAGAGAATGAATAGTCCTGCTTCTCTATGTGTTTAAGTGGCATCTAGGAAACAACAGATGATACTCTGTGATTTATTTTATTTGATCACTCTAGTAAAAGTGGAATCCAGGTTAAAATCACAATGTGGGTTATTCCTTTGTTGGGGTCATCACGGGACCCCATTAAATCACACAAACATTAAATCACAGTCCTTGAGCTGTTGAAAGACATAGGATGGTGTTAAAATACTATACCGGTTAGGGAAAAATAGGAATAATTACCTATAAATGTCCAAATAGCAATATTTTTGTAAAGAACATTGTTAAAATAATTAATTATAGATGATACAGCTTTGAAAACTGTTCTGATAAAACCAAAAACATCTCCACAACAACAGAATTGTTAATTCTGACACAACTATATCAGAGTAGTTGAACCAGCCAAAAGGATATGCTCTGACCCAGAGAAAACAAAATATTCATGAATGTTCTTAATTGTCTACTTATGTGGGAAAATCACTGTTTCTAGACTCTGAGTAGTGTTTTGAAGAAAAATTTTTTTGTGTCCTAATAAGCATTGGAATGTTTTATATCTTAGTCTGAAACAAATCATCAGATATTTGTGATTAATTTTCCCTACTCCCAGTGTTATGAAATTTTCTTTAAAAATAGGTCATGTTTTGAATACGAAAGCATCATAAATGATTTCAACTCTAACAAGACAATTCTTGATCTCTCATATCATAAAGCATATGGTTTTAAAATACTGTCAAGATTTTTAAAAACCTGAAGAATTTCTCAGAGTAAGCAAGGATTAGAAATGAAACTTTTTCTGAGATATGCCATTGCATATTTATGTTTTATTGAAAATAAAATAAAGAAAAAAAATACCACACACACGCACACAAAAAAAAGAAAAAACAAATCACAAGCCCCCCAACTCAGTGGGTTTTGTTAGTTAAAAAAAAACAAACCTGTAAATGAAAGTGAAGCTATCCCATTCAAGGTCACTTTGCAAATGAGTAACATAGAATTGAGGTACAAACTCTAGAAAATAAACTTATGATGATTTTGTCTAAATAATGAAGCTTCTCTATACATTTGAGTTACCTCTACTGTTTGGATGAACATGTTTTAGCACTGCATCTGACCTAATTCTTGTTCAGTAAAGCGCTTCTCAGAATGGTTAATTTGTCTTCAGTTTCCTTTTTTTAACTTCCTTTTGAGGCTGAAAGAAGTCCAGCTGACCTGACCTATAGCCCAGTCTAAAAATGTGATAAAAATCCCACAGATATATGAAGTCCTCAGTTGTGTTTGGGAGTAGTTGATTTTATGCAATAAGAAACTACAGTGGCTCCCACAATGAGGTGAATTTGACTTTTGAATATAAGCAGATGAAACAAGATATAGTAGAATGCTAATATTATCAATAGCTAGGAAAGGAATTTAACCCTTGAGAATTGGACATGATTCAATGGTCTTTTGTCCTAATTGTGTGCTATAAGCTTATTTATTTGCAAATATTTGTGTTTCATATAGCTTAAGTTGCTTAACTAATACCCTGGATGAAAATCACCAACTGAATAAGATGTTTCTAGTTTTCTTGTCTTCTTTGACTTTAAACTTCCATCTGTCTTTAATGCTCGTAAAAACTTCTAAGACCAATTATGACTTATATACTCAAAGGCAGATCCAAGCTTATGGATGATGTGTACCTTGGGTATTATTTCCCTACATTTCTATAGTCTCCCCTCTTTCTGAAAAGTTCAGAGGAAATCCATGCAAGGATTTCCATGACACTCCTCTGTGTTGTGTTAAAGGGCTGCCTGTAAGTATAAGCAAGACATGTGTGCACTGGCTGAGCTCATATCCTGTAATAACATGCTGACAACTTCGATCAAGCTGAGTTTTTGAAAGTCTCTATTGTGACTGACTACTGGTTCTCTTGTAACTAAGCTGAGTGGTGTAAGAATCTACCTGCTTACCCTAGTTGTTCCTAGTAAAGTGAATGATCCTGTTAGCACTGCAGCTCATTTCAATGTGGGTTAAAAAATGTTTGTCATTCTAAACACTCACTGAAATTAACTTACTCTGGTTTTTGTGTAAACAGGAGGAAGACTCATGCACTCGGTTATTTTTAGTCGTAGCAGTGGAACTGCTGAAAAACAAACCAAACAACAAAAAAAAAATAACAACAGTATACCATTTTAATGTTATTAAGAACAAATTTTGTTGTGCTTGCAGAACAAGATGTCTATATTTTTTTCCATTTTTTTTCCATAAATCACAGGAAGTGTTCACTCATATCTTTAGCTATAAGCATTAAAAAATACAGTGTGTCGGTATAGTGAACTAGTATTAACTAATGAGAACCCTACTATTCTGAAGCTATTACCTGTTTCGAGTTTGAAAAACAGGTTACTCTGGTTCTAGAGAAATCTATGCTATTCAGAAGATACCTATTAGACTGTACCATAGCATAACTGATAGGAATTATTTTGTATTAATTTTCCCTTGCCTTATTTTAAATACACTCTGAATCTGTTCTCAATTGAAGTTTTTGTTAATATTCTGATTCATAACCTGTTTTTCCTAATAATAATTCAGACAATATATTCCACGGACAATACCAATCTTCACACAGAATCACTGAAATTAGATTAGAATTTAGGGGACTTGTCTACTTGTTTAACTCAGAATTTTACACTAGGTTTTGTAAGCCTGTTTGTAAGTAATTTACTCTGAAAGGATCTAAAACTTCATAGTTATCCTAATTACCTAGGAAGTTTATTTTGCCTTTTTTTCATTGATCATAGCCTAGTAAAAAGTGATAATCAAATCTCAAAGGGGAGTTAGCCAAGCAAACTGTCTCAAAAGCCACAGCTACAGAATTTGGTTGGGTTATGATTGGTTTAGCTTCTTCTTAATACTTAGTTCTTTTTGAGACTCTCTGGGAAAGCTGTTGTCCCTTCTCTGCGTGCATAATCTGATTATACAATATGTTTTTTCCAAGTGCAGTGGCTGAGGAATGAGTGTCAATACTACAGACTTGAGTGTATAAAAATATGGGTGAAATATTATGAAAGTTTGTGATCAAACAAAACATTCTTGGAGGAATGAAGTTACTGTAACTTATATTTAAAGCAGTACTTCAGAGCTTCTTTTGGCCTTATGGGTAGTAAATGGCGACATCTCTATGTACAAATATTTATGTTACCCGTATTTAACCCTAAGGATTTGAATACAACTTCAAAGATGTGAAGAAACATCAGCTTGTTGCTGTAAAAGACTTTGAAATATATTGCAATGATATGTAATCACTTGTATTACCCAGTAGACCTAAATCAAAGTAAGTATATAATTCTGGTTCTCATCTGAAGAAATAGTATCCAAACTGTTTAGAGTTTATTAAAATTGGCAGCCAAAAAAACCCAAAAAAGTGAAAGAAAGAGTAACATTTGTTTGTAATCTGTGACTAGCTTCCAAGTTGTTCTTTTTTATGAATGCATATGTTTACAGTATGTATATATAGTATGTAGAGTATGTATATAGTCTGTATAATATTATACAAGTTCTATTATATACATGTGTTTTAAAAAAAAAATTGAAACATTGAATAAGATTTTACTTTAAAATGGATACTTGGAGAGAAAATGGTAAAAGAAAAAAAGGAAAAACCATACATAGCACCACAGCAAAGTGGACCATGGCCTTTTTTCCTGCATCCTTTCACAGAGAGCATTTCAATTTGAGCAAGTTTTATTACCACCCCCACGCCACCCCACCACCTGCAATAATAAAGTAAAATATTCTGTGAAGGAAATCTTGTACTAAATTACTGCTTTTAATTATTGACACCTTTTGTCATAGTATAACTTAATAGAAAAAAATCACTTTACTTAGGGTTTTTATGCTCAGTGGAAAGAAATAAACACTCAGTTTTTAAAAGCTTTGAGCCATGTCAGCTATACCAGTCCTGGGGTTAAATTCTCCACGCATGGAAAATTTCACTTCATTTTACAGAAGCAACTCACACATTTAGAGAAATATATAATACCTCATGGTTAGATGAACCATGGTGTAGGCAATCATTTCAATAAAAGTATTAGTCCAAATGTAAAATTTTGAGAAACTTCATGAAGAAGTAAACGTTTCTTGCAAGACACTAATTGTTGCTGTTACCAGCATATTTTTTCTGGGTTGTTTCCCCCTGTGCTTAGAACTGACCTTCAGCCTGGGAAATATCTGGGAATGCTTGATTACATGGTTCATCCCTGTCCTTCATACACAGTGTTCTCATATTTGCAGTTTCTGTTGGCAGAATAGTTTTGGGGGATAAAGCCTTTTTTCTACTTTTTTTCATGTTCCTTACAGCTGATTCCTGACAACAGTGCAGAATTGCTGCTTTTAAGGCAGTTAAATGTTGTCACAAAAGGGGCTTCTTTCTTGTGGCTCTTCTGTACTTACATGGTCTTTTGTGACCCATTTGGCTAAAAGTTACATATTCTGAGATTCACAATTTGTGGTCTTAATTTTGTCTCATTTCCTGGATGTCATGGCACCATTGTTAAAACTGGGAGAAACAGACTTCTAGAGCACCTCAAGAATCACACTGCTCAGAGAATCATCTTAGGGGGAACCTTTGAGATCATCCCTCTTGCTCACAGCATCATATGAATGACTTCTACATGGCATGCTTTTGTTTCACAAGAATTTCTGTCACGCTAGAGTTTTTATTTTCTCTTAAATGAGTGGGACTGCTTACACCTAGAATTGTAAATCTTATTTCAAATGATTGAAATAGGCTACGGAAAAGGATAGCAAATGAGAGCAAACTGGCAATGTGACTAGTATAGCCAGCCTCAGGGTCACTTAGGGCTACTTCACTTTTTTTTTCTTTCTAAAGATATAAATTAATATATAAATTAATTTTTTTAAAGATATAAATGATATGTATACAATTTTACCCTACATGCTTTCATGTGAATTATTAAAACCTTCAGGAGATGCAAACTACTATTAATAATAGAAAGGATTCCTCCTCTGGAGTCAGAGAATTTTTGTTATCACAAGGGATACTGGAATATCAAGAAACAATATACTTAATCCTGTTGCATAGTATATAATGCTTATTTCTGCATTATGGTCATAGCTTTATTTCCCTTTGGTTTCTGGATAGTCTTCTAAAATAGAAAAAAGATTAAACCATTTCTGAGTCTTCCTTTCACTTACTGCTTCCTCCATGGATAATTGTCTTTCAGTCGCTATCTTTACTGCTCATCCTTTACCTCTTCGCCTGGGAATTTAGCTAGACATGAACAACTAATATAATGATGCACTTTCTGGGGGTACTTCAGAAATGCCTTGTCTGTCACAATGTTTTGTATCATAGTAAAATGCAATTTTCCCTGAGGAACTACTATTTTCCTAAAGTTACTTCCTAGCGCTTAACTTTTTAGGCCTGATAGAGTAGCTGGCAAACTTTGTTTATGGCTTTTTAAAAAGAAGGTCAAGTTGAAACTTGGGTCTCTGCTTTTGCCTTCCCTCTCTGTCATATTATTCCATCACATCATCTAGTGTTGATCAACTCAGAAGTGGGAACAGACTCCAGTTTTGCATAAATTCTACTATCAAGGGCTTACTTACATTTGGTCCTACACCTTTTCTGCCTCTGGAGTATTTTAGTGTCTCCTGGGATTAAATTTATTAATTTGTTTTCAAGGCAAAAGTGTCTATACCATAAAGAAATAATGAGAAAAATTGTGATATTCTGTGTTCCCAAGATTATAAATTTTGTCAGACCTATAAGAAATGTGGAACACTACTTAGCACTTTTCTCTTTACTGTTTCCTCTCAAACCTCTCCAAAAAATGTGTTTACATTCTTCAGTTCTATCTTTCTTTTTTTTTTTCTTTTTTATTTTATGGTAAAGCACTTGAGTCTTTATCCTGGCCTTTAGGAACTTTGATGACTAAATAACTTGGAAACTAAGATTTAGGCCTGACCTAGTCTCTTGCACTTAAAATATTGAGGCAGATGATATGTTGTAGAAGGAAGATGAGGTTGCATAATTTTAGTCTTATGTATCAGGACATTAAAGAATTGCCGCTGTGATTTAATTTTCTCTCAAAGAGACATTTAGCACATCATACTATCCAAATTGCTGTCTTAAGAAGACTAGATTTTTCCAGGCACTTTTAAGATTCCCTAATCAAAAATGCTCAAAACAAAAACAGTACCTCACTGAAATAAAACATTTCTCTTTGTGAAGATAAAAATGTAACTTTATACTTTGTTGTTTTCATAACATAACTGGTTTTAGTTACTGGATATGAGAAGGAAAGAAAACAGGCTTTGGAAATAAATTAGATCTTTATTGACATTTTTATGTTAAAAGGAAACTAGAGAAGTATGAATAGGAGGGAAAATTATCACATAACTCCTAATAGGAAGTAAACAACTAGTATTTTTTGTCTCTTCAAGCCATTTTTTGGCTGATTTTTAGTTATGACACATGTAAGGAACACAATGTTTGGAAACAACATAGCTTAAAAATATACTGTATGGTTTAATACTGTTAATATTTTTTTATAGCTGTGGAAACAAAATAAACTGAATCATCTTTGGCTATGCATTAAAAAATCTTGAAAAAACTATCTTTTAATTTTCATGAAGTAAGATAATCTGTATATGATGTCATGGTTTGTTTGGATCTCTCAGTTTTACAGCACAGTGTACTTTGTAAATGTAACTTTACTTTATGAGCTTATGAGCTCATTAAAAAAAAATTAAAAAAAATCCTCTGCCTCAAACAATGCCACCAAAACCTAAAGACATCAAACAATGGTGGAATCATCTTTGTACAGACTAGTCCAACACAGGAACTCACAAATTCATTCCCTAATTCACAAACTCTTTTATTTACAAGTTCTCTAAATGGTATTATTTCTATAAACAAACTAGTTACTAAGTTGTCAATGCCAGTGCTCGTTCTTTCTCCCCTATGGAGGAGTGACTGTCCCCCCATACCACACTGAAAAACACAAAGGTCTCATCAGTCAGTCTGCTGTTGGATCTGCTACAAAAATATTGGGGGTAAGCTTAGGCATTTTCACTTTCCAGCTCAGAAGTTTGGCCTGTAGCACTTCCACGAGTTAGCATAACCTGAAGGAACTGGCAGGTAGCTGCTTTTTGAAAATGCAGGAGTTGGCTGCAGGTAATATCAGCCCTTTATCCACTGAGTTCTATGTACAGGCTGCTCCCCCACTGACCACTCACATTGGCACTGCTCTCAGCATATGTCAGACTTTAGGATCAGCTGTATGTTCATTATTGTCACTTTTCTTTCCTCCAAGAGTTTTCCAAGTCATTGTGGTTATCCTAGCTTCAGTGTCTTGTATTATCAAGAAATTTATTTGGTAGGATTTTAGTATCAATTTAATTCAGTTGATATACCAATTTCACCCAATAGGTTTTGCATAATATCTCGTTAATATCCACGTCCTTTTGGCCAATGACTTCGTAGCCACTATGATAGAGATGGTTGCTGTAATCAGTACAGGTTTCATTCCATGCAGCAGTGTATACATTGGTTATGTTCAATGAATGTTCATTGTAATTAATTTTGGAGCTATAATCATAGGCTCTTGTACATAATGCAACCACATTAAGTGAAGGGCACTTTTAGTAAGAAGTAGGCTGGATTGTTTTTTAAGATACACAGCCGTGAGCAATGGTAGCTTAATTTTGTCCATTTACATAGATTTGCACAATTATTAGGAGTGTTTATAAAATAATTGCTGTGTATTTTCTCATTGTATACATATGCTGTAAGTATTCTGGGCCACTAGTATGTGATTAGTTCCCTTACGTGCCTGTAGTACCCCTTCCACCCTGTTGTTGTCACAACCATGTACAGCTTCATGTCCAGTGTAAACTACATGTAGGTAATTTCAGGTTAACTTTAGATCTCAGTGTTCATGGGACATTATCACCCGCTGTCAATACCTGTCCTTGTGATGTTGCAGATGGTATTCCTTCTTGTAACTAGTTTAAAGGTGTAAGATCATGGACCTGCAATACCTGAGTTATTCCAAAATGCAGGATCTGTTGTAGATAAGTTCTAAGTATATGTTCCAATTATCAGTGTTGCCACGGTGATGCAGGAGAGGGACACTTTCTGCAAGAGAAGACACTCAGGTCTTGGACATAACCCAAACCTCAGTTGTTTTTAACTTGTTGCCTTTCCCATTGCAAAAGGAGAGGCTCATGGATAACACCTGAGCTGAATGTTTAACTTCATTATATGGACTTCAGAGGATTTTATTTCTGTTTGAGCAAGATTTTGGGAAGCTACAGGTATGAATTCCTTATCTGTGGTTCTTCTTGTGAGAGTTTGTTACTTGTGTAGCCAGCTTACAAGCTCTCATGCATATGATTCCCACACAGTATTAACAGATCCCTAATTGTGTATTTTACACAATAAGGTAAAATAAAAAAAACTGGTTTAGTAGTTTATTCCATTGATCTACTGTCCCACTATTTTGAGATTGATGCAGTAGCTGGAAAATCCATTGTACAAGATTTGAACTAAACCAAGCTTGTCCTACTTTATTCTTAAAATGTTATTGATGCTAAGATTATATTTCTTTGGATAAGGGAGAAGTAGCAAGCAAACCACTGGCTTAAAGCAGTTGTGAGACCAGTGATAGGTTAGGCAGGGAATATACTCTGGACATCACTATTTCTGCTCCTGTAAGGATCTCTTTCCACCATTCAGGTGCTGTAATACACATGAGATGTTTCCCAGATTGTCTTACCTTCTATGAAGCTGGTAGAATGTTGGTGATGTTCTGTATCATTGTTTAAAAGAAATGGCACAAATACACAATTCGTTTCACCAGAACTTTTGTCACTCCTCTTTTTTGATATCCTGTCTTATTAGCTGTTGAAATAAATCCTATGACCTTGTGTGTCTATGCCACTCTTGTAACCAGGTATTTGTTCTGCCTCAGAGTTTTGTGCTGTATTTTTTCTAAACAAATGATCAGCCTCCTGGCTGCATGTTGCTAAGATTTTTAGGGTTTTGGTAACTAGATACAATTTTGTATGGGTATTATTTTAGTCTGAGCTATATAATGAATCACTTTTCCAGTGTGAGGTTTTTTTCACCATATATATCAATCATTTACTTGGCAGTATTTTTTCATCTAGGCACTGGATGGGACCCCTAAGGGTTATTAATTAAAACCAACTTTGCAACAGGAACAGACACACAAAATTTGATCTCCTTTTCTTGAGTTGATAGCTTGGTAGTTAGCAGCCCATAGTAAACAGCCACGTTTTCAGGGAGTGTGTTAAATCACTTCCTATATTCTTCCCATAATGACTGAGTCACCCCTGCCCATTTTCTGAAAGCCTTCTCTCTTTGTCAGGGTTTGTTGATGAGTGAACTGCAGCAATAACATGGAAACTTCTGACTTCTCAAAAGCAGACATTTTCTCTGAAGACAGAATTCCTAAAAAAAATACCTTAAAAAATGTTTTGCCGAGGTGTTAATAATTAAGAGATGTATAACTAAGGATTAAATCATACACTAAAAGGATGTTGAAATTGTATCTTCAAACATTTCCCTAACTACTGAACTGACTGAAAAAGCTGAGTCCAGTGAGCAGGTATTAACATGAGGAAAGTGCAATAATTATTTTCTCTCCTGGTGATTTCGTTAATGGTGCCACCAAAGGTAAATATACTGCTGTTTACCTAAAACAATAGGTGGCAAAAATAAATCAAGAGCTCTTCTCTTTCTTACTGATGTTCAGGATCATTAGGTAAATAGAAAAGGTTGCAATATAATTAAATACATTTGAGACCTATGTTCTTTGCCATGTTCACCGTGTGTCTTTTTTTTCCTCTGAGAGCTATCATCACTCTGTTCTCATCTATCATCACACCTCACTCACACGTCGCAATGAATGTTTCTTCATATATTTTGTTCATACTTATTTTAAATTATTCCATTAAGAAAAACAACTTTAAAAAGGATGTTGTGTTCCTTCTTCACTCAGCTGTTGGAAGTGGAGCTATCAGAAGGCTTCACTGATCAGAAAACCCCCATTTACATCCAATTCCCTAAGTTTATTTTATCCTTCCATCCAATTATCTTTCATGAAGTAATTATGTAGACTGAGCTCCATATGCTGTGCTAGCCAGTCTGTTGCTGCAAACTCAAGTCCTTTAAAACTAGCTCCACACAGTGATTTTTTTGTCGATTTTAGACTTGTGATATTTCTGATGTTAAGAGATCTGTGTCTGAGAACATTAATATGGACCTTTCTTCTTTGAATTATCTTTAACACACAAGTTAAAAATTATTCTTGTTCCCTCTGGAACATATATAATGCATAGATATTTTATAGATGAGAGTTTTCAGGGTTCAATGTAGATATAGGATGTTTTCTATGATGTGGTCATATACCAGAGAAGAGAACTATTATTTTTTTTTAAATACCACTGTAACTATAGAGCTGATTAAAGATTCAGTATCAACAGATTCAATACTACAACAGTCTTCAGTTGGACTCTTGGACTTGTTTTTATTATCATTTCAGCAGCATTTTGTGAACATGGAAGAGTAGATTGATATGAACTATAAATAAGGTAAGTCCATCCTAATCATCCCTCTGGAACTGTGAGATTTTTGACAGTTTCAGAACTTTTACAATAATCAACACATTTTTCTAATTTTTAAATCTTGGCTTCCTTTCAAACCCATATTTTAGTCCACTTCTTTAAAAATAGATACAAGCGCAAATCTTCATAATTCATACTTTTAATAAAAATCCTGTTACCTGCTTTACTTTTCCAGCAAATATTTCTATTATTTTTTGCTTCTATTCTGAGTCATCCAGCCACGGAAATGGGATGTGTTGAGATCTGTCTCTTTTAATGAAAAAATGATATTTTATTCTACCTCTTGCAGTCATGAGGGGGTATCTAAAAACACTGTTTTGATTAAATTTTCTGAAAAGGACATACAGAAGTCAATACAAATAGAAACACCTCCTTTTCTTTACCTAAGAGTGAGACAGCACTTCTATTTTCTGGAGGAGGAATGACTTCTTTTAATTCTTAATTTTTTTGAATTTTAGGTACAGAGCTGGGATCATCTATCCATACTGAAAAGTGCATGCCTATCAAAGTTCAGCCTATCATAAAATGATTAGAAATGTAAGGAACCACCAGCTTACTGTAGAAGCCTACTTCAATTATTACAGCTGTAAGTTTGATCTGACTGGCAGTGTCCCAGCCTCAAGAACACTTGAGCCATCACAGTGGAGGAGAGCAAGAATTCATGACCAATGTTTCATTTTTAGCATCCTGTAATCTGTGTTCATAACATTTCTCCAGCTTTGGAAACATTACTGAATGTCAAATGACAAAGTCACCTCAAACTTGTAACAAAACATCAGCAGCAGGCTACTCTGATTCATTAATAACTCTCAAGTCTTTCAAATTTTCTGTCAAAGAAAAATATTACCATTCTTATTTCTGCATCTTTTAAGATTTGTAAATTATGTTCTCCCTTCTCCAAGTTCTCCAAGTACTCCCTTCTCCAAGTTCTCCCTTCTTTAAGTGAATATGCAAAGAAGCTAGAAAAATCCACTGAAAAAAATACTGATTATGAAAATGTAATAAACATATCTGTAGATATCTACTAATTTGAGACAGATGCAAAAAAAGTAAGAAAAAATTAATGTAAGAAAAGTACTTCTTAAAAATCCAAAAGTTTCAATGATTTCATTATGTATTTATTACATTATGTAAAATGTTTTATATATATTATTATGTATCTAAAATTTACTGTGGTTTTGTTTGGTTGGTTTTCAATTAAAGCTTTAGGAAATAAAGGAATTACCACAGTCCACAAGTTAAATTAACAACTGACTGCAAGAGTTTAATATTTAGTTACTTTGACTCTATTTGGCCTCATACAAGATTGTGGGTTGCAATATCTTTGTATTTTGGATAAGGCTTATTCAAATTGAATGAATTTATGTATTTTGCATAAGGCTTGTTCAAATTAAATGACCTGGAAGTAGGTCAAGAAACAAGAAAGACAGCTTTGATGAAGCTTTGGCAGCAGCTCTGCTACATCTGTGTAGTGTTGTTGTGGGGGCTTGATGGTACTACACTAGGTAGTGATAATGAGGGGAACTGAGAGTCCTTCATTGTCCTTTTCCTCCTCTCATATCCGTCCTCCACTACAACAGTTCTGCATAAGCTTATAACAAATCGCAAATAAATGTCCTGAAAATCATGGAAAAGTTAAAAAACAACTGGCATATTAGAGAAAAACCTGCAAAAACTTCTATTCAGTTGAAATGAGCTATAACTGAATCATACTGCCAAATCTATCTACTTTTCAGTGTTTTGTTAGCAGCATTGGCCTTCTGCATTTCAAATGCAGGTGTTACCACTAATTGCTGTAACATATAAACATCTTTTTTTACTAATGGACATCACAATATAAAAGCAATTTCTTTTTTACTTGAAACAACTTAGTCTTTTATTGACGTTACAAGATTTTTAAATTTCTTTATTTGTTGAATTTCGGTTGCTTGGTTGCTCTGATTTGTTTTTAACATAACCAAGAAGAAAAAAAAACAAGGAGATATAAGTGGCTAGTCTCTGCAGACTGTCCACATCAGCATTTTCTGAGCACTGGGGTAGGGAAGCAATTTCTGAGAAACTGTTCTTCTTCTGGGCCAAATAAGTAATAAATAATCAAAAGATAAATAATGAAAAAGAATGCAACAAGATTTACTAGATGAGTCATACCACTATGAGGTAGGCTGTACAGTACAGGAAGATAGTGCTACACTTTCAAGAATACTATAAGAATATACTACCTGGAAATCTTCTGGAATGCAGAAAATAAAGCCCCCTATAAAAAATGCTTGATTTTTCTCTTGGAAAAAACGAAAATCCAAATGTCACAGGGGTTTTGATTTTTTTTTTTTTTTTTATGTATGCAAATTATAAGGTACGTGTTGCTTAATATAAAATTCCAAAGTCTGGGAAAGAAGTCAAGTGATTTGTGATTGTAATCCTAGACAAATAACATTCTCTTACTAGATATTTAATATATATATTGATTCAGTTCAATTTTGTCCTGAAGGAAGAATGCTTTTGTTCTGTTTTCTTTAGACTCAAACATTTTTGAGACTGCTATGATAATTTAATGACTCTATGCAAGCAAATCCTTGCCAAGTAATGTCTGTTTATGCTGTACCCAAAAAGTATTAAATAAAAGATATTTGACTAGCTATTTCTTGTTGATAAAGCACTTTTCTAAAATGTGAGCAGCATTATTAACTCACTATTGCAGCAGTAAAAACCCCAACTGTTGAAGGTTATTCATACGATATAATAAATTAAAAGCTGAATTATTGTCTGTCTTTGTCTTTTTTAGGAGTGAAATTAGGTGATGAATCAAAACATGAATTTAGACTCCACTCAGAAACAAATGGAAGAGACAGAGGTTTTTGGGACCCAACCAACAGAACCTGATAAATTAGATAGATGTTGGCAACCTGGTGACCATCTCTGTCATTCAAATATTCCATCTCAAAGTTTCTATCCAAATTCACCTCATTATGCACATATGAATGCTAGTTACAGCAGTGATTGGGAAATTTTTGAAGCAGTAAAAATTCAGGAACTGGAGGAAGTCAAAGCCAGAGCTGCCCAAATGGAGAAGACCATGCGCTGGTGGTCAGATTGCACTGCCAACTGGAGGGAGAAATGGAGCAAAGTTAGAGGAGAAAGAAATAAAGCACGAGAGGAAGCAAGACAACTGAGAATCAAATTAGACAGTATGATAAAAGAGCTAAGTGTGCTTAAAAAAATAAATCAGGACTTAGTAACTGAGAAAGAAAACTTAGAAAATGGAACTGCTTGGAAAACGGAATGCCATTGCTCAGAAATATCCTGTATTAAAAAGGACCAAAACCTGTCAATGTTTCTGGAGCCAGAACCTACAAAAGACTTAAACAAAATCTTCAAAATTCCTGGGGCAGAAGACACGAAGGAGGTAAAGAATGGGAAATATTTTTTGTGGTTCATGAAGAAGTGGCACAGTATGGATGTGCATGTAGAAATGAGATTTTTCAAGAATTTTGACCTAAATGATGCCTGATCCACTCACTAACAAAACCCTTTGGCCCCCTGCCTGCCCCCCCCCCCACCCCATCTAAATATTTCTAATACAGAAAGATACAGAAAATAATTCATAACCTTGCACTATGACTAGACATTTAAGGAAAAGAGGCAGATGGTTATAGAAAATAATTTACAATATTGTTTTGATTCTCTCATGTTTAACAATAACAGGTTAACTCTCTTATCAGAATTAACCACGTTTTGTATATGTACATTCTTTCTCTCCTTCAAAAAAGCAAATAAGGTTCTTGGCTTCTGAAATAAAATCATTTATTTCTCCCTCAACTTCAAAAGCAGGGGAAGAGGTAAGGCAATTCTTTTGAAAATTTGCAAGACTTTTTGTTTGAGCAATTAATATAGAATAAAAAAACTGAGTCTCAGAATTGTTTAAACAGCTCCTAGCTCTACACAAAAGATCCAGTTATATTCATCAAAAATTGAAGTATTTGTTCATGTTTAATTAACTTTAAATCTGTGCCTTGGAATGCACTGTGTAGTCTTCATAGACAGCACCATGAAAAAACCTTATTTGTTTTCTGATAGATGGCAGTCATTGTAGATATAGGTAATTTTTTTCACACATTACAGGAAAATGTTTTTCCCTGCATTGTTGAAAGTAGGAAAATTTTTACTTCAATTCAAGGGAAATTGCCAAGATCTTAGATCTGAATGTATTTCATTACATTCTTAATATATCTCTTAATATTAATGATACTATATTCCTATGAAATCTGGGAGAAAAAAAAAAGTAATATTAGTAGCAAGAATAAATTTTGCCAAAAAAACCCATGCCTTTCATATTTTCAGACAGACAAATGTACCATTGGAAGGAAATACCACAAAATATACTTTAACTATTTCTCCTTAGTATAAAATATTTTCCACTTGAAAACTGAAACTTTATATGTGAATAAGATACATTCTTATCTTTTCAGTTTCTAGTATTTTCTGACATAAAATTTGGGTATTCTAAAAATTCAAAAGAACAGATTGATGTGATAGATGATTGTCAATAAACTGAGATAAATAAAATGAGATTAGCTTTTAAACCAAATTCCTCAGATACGGTAAAGCAAATACCTTTCTAAGGGAAACTTGTTAATAAGAGACATTCAGTCTTTCTCAAAAATGTGTACTTTGTTTTTAATTTTTTTCCTATTTTGATGCTAGTTTTTCTTATGTTTTGCATGCAAAACATTTATCTTCAAAATAGATATCTATATACTTTGTTCCTTATGAAAAACTTGTATAAGCCTGCTTCAATGCACTTTACATAAAAAGTTTATGAGTCCATAATGTAGTTTCTCAATACATTATTTGTATGGATAAATTGCACTGCTGGTTTTATTAGTTCCAGGATTCTGTTTTCACCAGAGTTATAGCCAAAAAAAAGAAATGGAATATATTTCCTTAGTAAAGACATATTGGAAATATTTTGTATATGAAGCGTGTCATAACAAAAGCTGTTAGATATCATAAAATGACAGTTGTTCATTATATACATTATATATAATATATATAATATACTGACATTTTCTGCACCTTCTACCCATATACAGTCCAACTGCCCAAGATTTTACATATTTCCTTTTTTTCTCCTATGTTCCTTAAATGTCTAGAAGAGCTTTGGTAGGCCTGTCTATGGAACTATGTTAGACTTTTTTCTTCATTTATGTTTTTCTCAGGTGTCTTTTTTTTTTTCCTCAGGATGTAAACAAAGACCAAAACAATGACAATAAAAAAATCAGTCCAAAGCCTCCTGATTTCTTCCCCAGTGGACTTCCCAGCATCTATTTGGAGGAACCTAAAATAAGTTTGGACAGTACAGCTAAGACAACAGAGAATGATTTAATACATGTATCAGTCTTAAATTTGCATTTGGCTGAGATGAGAAAAATCTTACAGAAGGAAAGAGAGTAAGTGCAAAATATATCCAATTTGTGGAATTCTCATAGAAGGGTTGAAGACAGTTTCTAAAATAGATATGATGTTTGCATTTATAGCTCATATGTTTTAAGCTTTATTCATAGCTATTTGCAAGACTTCAATAAGAATTTAAAGAAACAATTCAGCATAATGTGTTTATTGTTTTCTTTGGGCTGTTTGTCATTTAAATAAGAGGTGTTCCATACAAATATGTATTTAATAGCAATTTGGTATAGATACAGTGATATCTAATGTATGTTATACCCAGTTATTGAAGTGCTTTGTGCATAATAATAAATTTTCATATACTCTACTGGCAGACCTTTGAAAGAATCCAAATGCAGAATGACAAAGGCTGTTTCTGAATTCAAAATATTTGAATCAGATGCAAAATGCTGTTAATCTTTACCTCTTCATTTGTAGCAAAGTCTGTGTTAAAAGCTGGTAACAAAGAAGGAGAAACACATTTATTGTACACTTATGTAGCATATCAAATTTGCCTCACATAAATTATTTTGGTATATTTTGGTGGCCTAAAAATTTTATGTTGTTTAAATGGTCAATACTGACAAAGATTGAATGTCACCAAAAAGGCCTTTGAAGAAAATATACAGCATGTGATGTATGATGACGTGGTAGCAGACTTCAGGCTGTAATTACAGGTGATGGTAATTTCAAAGTCAGTTGAAGTTAATTAGGAAATTTAAAGGAATAAAATTCCCTGTATATTGCAAATATATTCAACACTTTCAGTTCAGAGAGTCTGTAATGGTAAACTGTGTTGAAGAATTTCCTTCCTGTCAGTTTATTTCACATTTTCTGTCTATCAGTTTATTTCATAATTGTCATGTAGATAGTAAAAGTCTGAAGTAAAAAATCCTTTCAATTCCTAACTAATATTTAATGTGTTTTGTTATATGAATTAGATAGTTGTAGAAAGCATACAATAATTCTTTAGTTGAATCATATAGCAGAAAATGTCTATGCTCTCTCTCCTTAAAACGTATTTAGTTTTTCTGTGGCAGCAAATATATATGTGAATTAGGATACTGACACGTCACCTATTTTCCTGGGGTTGAAATATTTAGGGGCCTAGGTACTTCATTAACAATCAAAGTATACATACATATATAATAATTTTCTTTTAGAAATTGGATAATTTTTCAACTCACTTTTAGTCACTTCTCAGGAAAAACTTTAATAGGTTTTGGTTTGTCTGTTTGTTCACATGCCTCTCTAACCAATATTTAGCTGTATGTCAGAGAGACAGATTTTTCAATTTATGCCTAGATATGCACTGACTGTGGTATAAGGCAGTAAATTTACCGGCAGATGGTAAGAATTGGGGCACATCTATAGCATGCAACATGTGACAATGCAAACCTTAGGCATCAAAAATGCTCGCAGACCAGTGATTTCCACATAACAGCTGGGATTGGTGTAACAACTTCCTCTCCGGGAGGGCAGCATTTCCTGCATGCAGAGATGTTATGTAAGCAGACTATAGGCAACTTATAAGTATGAAGCAACTATATTTGGCAATGCAGACAGTAAATAGCTAGGAATAATGTTTCTGGGATAAGTATTATCATTGTCACCAGTCCCTTGAGACAGCTGATGAATCTTTGTTGGGCAGGCTGTCACCTGCTATCTCAGAAAGGGATACCACCTAGTAGAATTGGCTGATTTTGCTGAATTTCCAACTTCAGATTTCAAATTTTCTCCCTTTTATTCTTGCTCATGTCAGTATTTTTACTCATGTATTCTGGAGTTGCTAGTAATGACTATCTGAACAATCTCACCCCTGTTGCATTTTTTTACTCCCCTTATCTTGTGTGGCTCTAGCTTAAGTACTTTCTCACAGCTTCTTTCTCACAACTTAGCAATTTTCTCAGTGAACTCGAGCCAAGGACACACAGCTGTACTGCATCAAAACCAAACAGATCATAGACAGCTTGAACCCCAAGGCCAAAGGTTACTTTAGCAGTCAGTGTGATCTTACTCATACAGAGGAAGACTTCTCAGCAGTTTCCTGGTTTACATGCAGCACTCTGAACTCTTGACGGCATTTTTTTCTAGTCAACTTAACTTCTGCAAATCCAGTGTTTGAACTTTCCCCTGACTAAGTTACCTAACAGTTACCTAACTAGTAACCTTCTTGGTTTCCTAACTAATCTCTCCATAAGATGTTTTACTTCTTCACCCTGAGAGAACTTCTGTTTATTGCATTCTGCTCAGAGCTATCATCAGTAATGTTGACATAGCCTTATGCACACAGACCAGGTTTTGCAAAGGACAAAAAGAAAGAAGGTCTAAAAAAAAAAAAAAAAGTAAAGAAATGAAAATTTATGTTTTGACATTCAAAAATATCAGGCTTGGGTTTGCCTGATAAAATTACACACCAACATCCTCTACTTGGTACTAATGGCTCATATCAATTACACATTTGAGGTCCTATTAATATGAATGGAAATTACAAACCTTGTGAGTAGCTCAGCATTTTGCATAATCGTTTGCTTAAAATAGCTATCTTTTGTAATCTTTTGGATCAGTGTTCTCATCTAAATGTCTTCTAGTTTTAAGATCGTAATTTGTTCTTTGAACTTAAAAGTGTCTATTTCCTCTAAAACCAAAAGGCCACAGATTAGCTCAGTGCTGGTTGATAATACCAAAGAGGAACTGCATAAGACTGGCTGGGTAACACAGACCATGGATACAAAAGGCACTGCCTGAACCACAAGAAATCCTTTTTTTTTCTGTGAGGAGAACTGAACACTGGCACCAGTTTCCCAGAAAAGTTTCTGAGTCTCCATCCTTGGAGACATTCAAAAGCCATCTGGACATGGTCCTGAGCAATCAGTTCTAGGCCACCCTGCTTGAACATGGGGTTTGCACCGGAACACCTCCTCAGGGTCCCTCTCAATCTCAACCATTCTGTGTAATTCTGTGATTTAACTAGATAATGAGTTAAAATGTGTCATTATAAGATCCATGAAAAATTCTCTAAACCTGATTATTTTACCTAGTAGTAAGATGCTTCTGATGTCTGCTATATTCTTTCTTCCATTCTTTGTTTTCTTTGTTTAAATAGCAAACTTTATGTAGTCAGAATAATTTCTTTCAATTAGTGGTATTGGAGGGAGCTGGTCTCAAGAAGTACTGTAACACAAAACAAAGCTAGTGTCTTCTAAATAAGAAAAACATACTGGACATACCTCTTTTACTTTTCAGGTTAGATAATTTCTGAGGACTGTCACTGCATTCAGTAGGGTCAATAGGCTATTATTCAAAGTATTAGAATGTCATCTTTCATGCTTTCGCTTTTATTTATTAAATGTCCCACTAATAATTATCTTAGTTCCCCAATGAGGTCATGATATCATTCCAATGAAATATCCCATTACTTTGAGAGAAAAACTGTTGAGTTGAAATGCATGAAATACATCTTGCTCTATTTTGCTTTGTGAATAATAGTATTTATTTTATAAATAAATATAATAGAATATAAATATAAATAAATATAATGTTATGGGAGTTCTAGGTGTTTGCTAATATAAGCTGTGCAATATGCTAAATCTAGGCAGAAAAAGGAGATCCCTGATTCAAGAGCATCAGATTTAGGTATAAAAGAAGAGAGAAGATATTTCATTATAATGGATTGATTCATTAATGTAGCTTGCTGCCAGGATCTGAGTCAGTCCAGTCAGTGGCAACTTTTGCTAGCTCTGTGCAAGCAAAGAAATGCCCCAGACAAATTCCATCAATACACTTTGTTTTAATAGGTGACTATTTAAACAAAATTTTCAAAATATAGTTCTAGTAAGCCCAGCAATAATATCTTTGTTAAAATGGTTGAAAAATTCCATTAGCCTCCATTAAAATAGAAAATAACTACTGTGGCATGCAACAGTTTCTTTAATTGCCAGTATTAGAATTTTGTTTTCAACTATATCATATTTTTGTCATTGTACAGGCATAGTACTTCTGCACTAAATACATTTTCCTGAAATTCTTCTAGCATTTTCTTCCAGGAGAAATTTTTTGAAATGTGAAATATGCATATTTTAATAATGTTTTTTAACATTTAACAAAAATCATCTTTGGTTTCTAGTCTTCATAGTGTATATTTCCCCCTGTATAAATGTGTTTAATCTTCTATTTATACTAAATACAAGTGATGTAATACCTTTTCTTTGAGGATCTTCACTAATTGTGAAGAAACTGTGATAAATTAGGTAGCCTGAACCAGTAACTGAAGTCAAATTTTCTTCAGTTTATCCAAAAAATTTATTTCATTTAAAGTTTTAATTCTGTACTACTGGATTTCTGTTTTCTCTTTAGCTATTATTTTTGGTGAATCTTTTGGAATAATCATGCAATGATAATATAGGTTTTTAGAAAATCAAGATATACCATTGACAAAGGCGGCAGAATATAACTCAAACTACGAGAAAGAAATTCAAAGTAATTTTTCTTCTGTCAGCTTCAAAATTGTGCAATGCTAAATTTTAAAATGTTTTTCTAGAATGAATGTATTTCTGGAGAGAGAAATGGAAAAGATGGAAAATGAATTATTTCTTTGGAAATGGAAATATGAAGAACTGAGACAAATCAAGCTGGAAAGTCTGAAACAGGTATGTTAGCAGTACATTGTTATCACATGGAGTAAGAAAGAAAATTTAGACTCCTAATTTCCTGTGTTGTAACTGAGAGTAAAATTGTGTCCATGGTTTATGACTGTGATAAATGCACCATTTACTAATTGTTTATGAATGTGATAAATGCACCATTTACTAATTGTTATTCTGTGTACCCAGATGGAAGGGACCTGATGGGGGTGTGTGGATGCTGCCATGGCAGCACTGGTGCTCGGGAGCTGTGGAAGTGGCACTGGGATGGCTCCACTGGCTTCCAGGAGGCAGGTTCTGATGCCCCATCCCCATGTGTGGTGGGGCTGGTGGTCCTGATGTACAGCAGTCTGTGATCAGGGTCCAGCAGGGCTTGTGTTCAGAGAGAAAGGGCCCATGTGGGGTAAGGGGATGTTCAGGAAAGCCCTGCCACCCTTCCTGTGAGGCTGGAACAATAGAACAAGTAGAGGTGTAGAAATTGGCTGGAAAAATGTGTTGCCCCCATTGGCCCGGACAAGGAAGTAAGGCTGTGCAAGATCAGAGAAGGCAAAGAGATTAACAGGGTCTCCACAGGGACCCAGAGATAAGGAAGTCTGAACCACATGGGAGAGGCAGCCAGAGGCTGTGAGTTTCACAGTGAATAGAGTCCCACAGTAGGAGCACTGGAAAGATATGTTCTCCAGCAGCTGGAGGATGGCTCTTTTTCCAGATCTGCGGTTCAAAATGTTCTACTGGTGGTGAAGTAGGAAAAGAAAGCCATGACTTGTGAAGCATCAGAACCAGCTTTAACACAAGCCATGCATTAACATCCAGAGGAAGCAGTGGGTGGTGGTAGTAAGAGGCTTGCTCCTGTGGAGAAAGAAACCTCTTGTTCCCCACATGCTTTTTGGAAGGTTATGAGGCTTGCTGTGGGCTAGGATCCAGAACATTACAGAGAGATTGCCGAGGTCTGTCCAGTCCTTAGACTGCTACACTATTACTCATCCCCATGGGCAGCAGCTAGGGGTGTGTTGGGAATGATCACGAAGCTCTGGGGTTGAGGTCATGGGGACAGGTCTGGTCTCCTTGATCCTACCAGCTTTCAACTAGGAAAGGAGGCAATGAGAGATTTCAGACCACAGTGAAATGAAGAACAGGTGGTTGGCTGGAAAGCTCAGGCCACAGGTTGATAGGAGCAAGAAAGACTTCAGGAGTGATTAAACAATGTGAAGGGACACCCATCTTAAATGTTGTTAAAGAAATGCACACATCCTAGGAAACAAGCAGAGAGAATTAGAGCTGTATGTGGTTACAGAGCTACAATATTGTTGGAACAACTCAAATACTGTGCCAAGTCCATGCAACTGGAGTAATGTGAGGGACTTCCATAAATACTGGCAAGGAAGGGCTGAGGGCATGGAAGTTGCCCTCAGACCCATAAGCAGCTCGGGTCTTTTTAGGTCTCCAGAAGGATGGAGGATAATCAGACTTGTGACTCTAGGATCAGAGGAGAGGCCAGTAAGGGTGTCATTGTGGTAGGAGTTTGTTACAGACCACCTGATGAGGAATCCAAAAAAGCATTTAAAGAACTCAGATCTCGGAGTTGTAAACCCCAGTTCTTGTGGGTGACTACAGCTGCTAGAGAGGTAGAATAGCTGCTGCAATCAAAGATATTTCAGTGTGGTTTCATGAATAAATTCTTGCTGAAGGTAGTCAAAGGGCCAACAAGTGGTGGTGAATAGCTGGATCCGCTGCTGATGAATATGAAGAAAACTAGCTGGGGATGTGATGATGAATAATTTCCTCATCTGTGGTAATTTTGAAATAGCTGTGTTGGTCATCCTGAAAGAAGAAAGACAAGCAGCCAAGTACAAACCCTGAATCTAAGGAGAGCAGGATATTGTCTTAGTCAGGGAACTGCTGGGAAGGGTCCCATGGCAGGCAACTCTGATAGGTAAACAAAGGAGTCAACCAAAGTTGTCAGGCCTTGGAGTACAACCAAGGTTTGTCCTGCTACTCAGGAGAACAGGTAGGTGTATCAGAAGACTCATTTAGCTCAGCAGGGCACTCATGGTGGAGTTCTGATGCCAGAAAGCAATGTACTTTTACAAAGATCAGCCTTGAAGGAGTAATTTAAGAACATTGCCTGGTTGTGTTGGATTGGTGTTAGGAAACACATGTTCTTTTCATTCTGCATTCCTGACTAGAAGAATAAGAAATATTTGTGTTGCAGTTTACAGGTTTTAGCTTTCAGGACAATGGATAGAGGACCTCTTTGATCCAACAAAACTCAAAGTGCATGTCTATATAACTAAACATAGGTAGTGAATTTAAATTGTTCTATGAATTTGACATCTCAGATTTGGAATAATGGAGGGAATTTAATTAGTTTTCTTTCATGTTCTGGAAAGAATTCCAAGCAGTCTATTAAGTCTCAAGTTCTAGTTAATAGGTGATTCATATGCAACACAGCAACAAACCAGCATCTATCTTTCATATTTGAGTTTCTTTAGATTTTAGTTCTTTATTTTCTGCATGCTCATTAAGTAGGATTTTAGCTTGTTGTACTTGTGCAAAACAGAGGAGGTCCAGATTTAGTTAATAGCTTTTGCTTAAGAAATGTAATCTTTATAAAATACTTTATGGTGCTGTCATCAGGAATAGAACAACAGGAAGTAAAAAATTTTCTGAGAATTTGTTGGAGATAGATAACAATATTTATGCATGTGAATGCTTGCATATATGTGTTGCCGCTTTTTTCTTGGGAACATGCTCAATTACTTTAATTGCTAACTGGAGGTGATATTTTGAACATTCTGTTCATCTTCTCATATTTATAACATAAATCTCATTTTTAAATTACAGAAAAACACAGGTCTGGATGAATCTGACTAATGCAAATGAAATTATTTGTGTCAGTGGAGGGGGTTTCTGTAAGGGGAAACTCTCCCTCTACTGAAATAAACCAAACCTTGTGTGTTGACAACATGGATGTGAATATTACTCACTATATATTACTGTTGGGAAGTGGATGTTGGAACAACAGACAAGATTTTTGACAGTGAAATATTTAGAAAGTGAAATAAAAGAAAGTGCAGACATCTACTAGGCTAAGCACGGAGTCTGATTCCAACTTATATTGTCAATATTAAACCACAAAGGAATTACTAGATTAATAGCAGATCAGTCATTATATCTAGATTATTTTCATGTCCTTGACTAAATTAATCTGTAATTTCCTTGGGTAAATTGCCTAACAGTCCCACTGTGAATGTGAAAAAAAGTGCTTGGTCTGCAAGTGACAGCGCTACTGCAAATCAAACCACTTTTAGGAATGGATAGCTCTGCTAGCCTTTTGGAAGTTGAAGAGATTTTGGGGAATGTTAGAAGCTTCACAGCTGCCAAGACTTGATTATTAGTGCTCCCAATAACTAATCACTTTCTTGAATTACTTTCATTAAAAGAAAAGTATTTGCTTACCTCGGAATAAACTAAATATGGAAAAGCCTTGGTGATCTTGCTGATCATCATTTTAAAAAATTATCCATTCATCATTAATTTGGAAGTTGTAAATGAGTTTTCGAAGTATTGACTTAATCAAAAAAAGCAGTGAAGTGACAATTTATGATCATAGTAACCATGAGCATTATAGATAGCTTTGTGTGACACTAGCATTGATCTTGCCCTATTTGGGGTCATAAATTAGACCATTTTAACAGATACAACAGAATCTGCATTTGGTGTCATAACTGATAATTTCCTTTTTTGTTCAAAGAATTTTGTTCTAAGAATTAAAGGTTGTAAAATACTTTGTTATTTTCAAAATAGGAAAGCACTCAGTATAAAATTGCACTTATTGTTGTATTTACATGAGTATCCACAGAAAGGCAAAAATTTTTTGTAAGACTATTAAGTAAATAAAGGGTATTGACATTATATATACTTGCATTTAAAGTAAACTTTGTTGGAAAGAGTAGGAATCTAAGTTCTCTGAAGAAAATGAAAATTTTTAAACCTATAAGTTTACTTGTTGAATGTCCCCTGGAATGGGGTATCGAATTTTTCCAGATACAGTTTAGTTTATAGATCAATTAACCATCAGTCTGAGAAACACAAAAAGTATGTCTGAATTTGGTTAGTTAGGTCTTTGCACTCTGGAAAACAAAGCAAATCTTTGGTGTGTTGCTGTGATGTTTGTAAACACGGAATTAGAGTAAGCAAGGCTGTTGAAGTTTTAGGTTTTAGAATGATCATTTTATCTTATGTACAAAAAAACATTCTTTTTTTATAGTCATTACTAATCTTCCTCATAATTTTTTATCCATCTTTATAAATCCTGAAGGATGTGTTTTCTGGTCATTTAAGAGTTAAATAAGATAGAATATTTACAAAACAATTTTACATTATACTGAAAATAGTGGAAAAATGCATGTACTACTATATTCCACTGGTGTGCACTGTAGACTTACAAATGCTACTATAGGCAGAGACTTCTGTGTTGTTTAAAAGAATTTTCAGTTGGCTGAAGTACAGAATTTACTCTTACTCTATATTATCTAGTGCTTTGGTAGTTAATGAGGGAAATTCCTATCCCAGTTTATGGGATGTGAGGCAAAAATTACACTAATTGGTACTTAAATCTTTTTGGAACATCAGTGAAAAAAAAGTATACCTGGATAAAAAGGAGAACAGGCTAAATGAGCATTTTGTATATTTGGAAGAGACATTTTTGTTCTTCCACTTTGTCTTTTTTTACAATTGAAAGTAAGACACCAGCTATTGATTTTGCAATAGAGCCAAAAAAATCCCATCTTTTAACATATTTTAAAATAAATGTTTTCTATTCTCTCTCTCAGTATATAGATGTTTTACACTATATTACAACAATCTATGTATTGTTACTTAGGAGCATTTCTTTCTTTAAGAGACTGTAAATGCTTCCCTAGCTGTTGTTCCCAGGCGAAGGAAGCTCCACTGATATGAGTGAAGCTTTGGGATAAATCAAGTCTTCTGCTATCAGTGTAAACATTTAAATGCTCTTTAAAATGGAACAGCCTATTTGGAGGCTGAAGTTGCCGACATGTAGATCTTGTTAAGGACTCTGCACGATTTCTATGTCCTCCAGAAATCTTTATTCTGAAATTACCTTAGAGTGTGAAATTGCTTTTTTATTATTCATTTAGTACATATATGAAATAGAAAAAGTGATACTCATAACCTTACAGAAAATTTAGATACATATAGTAAGATCATCCATTCTGTCCCATACTCTTCATCTGACTCAAAAACACAGCTCTGACTGTCCCCTGAATCCTGCAGAAAACATAATAATTATCAGACATAACCCCATAGCCTGAACAGCTATACTGGCTACTGTGAATTTCTCTATTTAATTTCTTAGCTAAGATGCCCAGAAATGTTGAGTACTTTGCATGGTTATCATAGGAACAAAATTATGTACAAAAAAAAAGTTTATAGCGCTTTTATACACTAGAGAATAGCCAGTAGTCTATTTTAGTATGCTACAGGAGTTTTTATAAAGTTTGATATCAAGAAGCCTCAAGGCTGAGATTTAAAATATCATTAGGCAATTTTCTGTAAACAACATCTGAATTATTTGAGAATGCAAATTACTTTCTAGAATGGAATCTTGGTGCAGTTAATTTTCCTGTAATAAAATCTCATTATTTTTAGAGTAGGTCTAGAATTTTGAGTGTTCCTTACTGGTTTCATTGCTTCATTTGTTTGGAAGGCTGGTGGAATTTTCAGACTGAATGAAATGGGATGAAAATGGTGCTACGCATCTGACTTGTGGTTTGATAAAAGTACTTTAAAAATGACTTTCAATATACACTTTTTTTTCCTGTGTAAATTACAATAACTGACAGGTGGTTAGAGAGTAAGGAAAGAATTCTATATTGCTGCTTCAGCAGCAATTCTTGCAGAGTTAACTATTCTTTCTACTGTTTTCATAAATCACATCCCTGTTTATATTTAGTTTTATCTCTGGAAATTACATACTTAATGTTCTTAGTGTCCAGCATAAAGTATCGTTTGTCATGCTGCATAAAATTAAGATTCCATTTGATGTTTATTTCCCCTCTAATCTAATTTGGAAGATGCAGGATAAGTCTACAGTTTCATTGACTTTTTTGCTCATACTGGCTTCTGACAAGATATTTAATCTCCACTGAGTCATACTTGCCATAATTTTCTTTCTTCATTACACATTTTGCATTGAAAACACCAATCTAGACCATGATTTTTTTTTTTATTTAAGAAAAACTGAAATATGAAAAGTTATTTCTGTGAGAAAGTATGTTCAGAAGAAACATGTGTGTGCAGACTGAAATATATTTCTGCACACAGATTTTCTGTGAAGGAACACCATGCCAAAATGACACTGTTTGAGGAGATTTGTTTAGCCTGTTGTTCTGCCACTGGCAGAAAGTACAACTTGGTGATGAAATGAAGAAGATGAGGGAGGAATGTGCAAATGCACACACTTACAGACATGTGTGTATGTAATTTTTTTTGTATGCTTGTGTACATGAAGAAATCTTGGTCCTAGGGATTAGTTAAGGTGCTCCTTCCCAGAGCAGGGAGGTTGGATCTAGATGATCTTCGAGGTTCCTTCCAATTCAGGTAACTTTATGATTCTATGATTGCATCTTTAATGAAAAGAATTTTTCACAGTTCAGATTGAATGGCCCAAATTTATGACAAGGTTGCTTCTAAATAATGTATTAGTGTGGTCAGTTGACCATATGGCTCTCTATATCAGAAATTAATTCTTTGCAGTGTATAGTTTAAAAAAAAACAAACAAAAAGGCTTTTTAATATCTAATTTTTAATATATGTTTAGCTATCCTGAATTTACCTTTTGATATTATATTTTAGCATTCATTTGGTTGTTAAAGTAAATATTTCTGCTTGTGTTCTTGCTTGTTATTCAGCCACATAAAATCAACTTGGGCTGAAACTACTTGAAAAAAGTTACCAACCACTGAAGAATTAAATGTAACAACAGGTAGAATGTTGAAAATTGATGACATTGAAGGTATTGAATTAATTATTCAAGCATTTTGCTCTTAGTGATTCCGTTCTTTTTTTCTACCCTTACCTGGATAAGGATAGCAATGAGTCACTCAAAAATTAGCAATCTAATTTGGGAGGAGGCTTGATTGGGAAAACAGCCTTAGATAATTTTCTTCCATTGTTTTTGAAACAAAGCTTTCCATGCCTACATTGGTGAAGCACTGCATATTTCTTCAAGTAACAGAATGAGTGATACCTCCAAGTCAGTCAGACATCTGGTGATGTCAAGGAACTTTGCAACTGTTCCTAAACTGAGTAGTAACAGGTGATTAGGAATTGTAACAGAAGACTCTTCAGGGACACTTGTACCTTCAGAGTACCAGTATGATGTTCTGTTGTGGGTATGGCTCAGATAAAACAGAAGAGATGCCACGTAAACTGTAAGCAGTAGAACCATTACTACCGGGCACCTGGCACCAGACCACTGCTCTACAGAAATTATTCTATGTAATTACTTATCCGTGTCAAGTGACTAAAGCTGTATATTTCAGGAAAGGAGAGCTGTATGGAGAAATGTCCTATGCTATATTTACCTGAACTCTAAGCAGCAAAACACTTTTAAACTTCGTTGAACAAAGTCATCTCCGCTATTTCTTGAATCCTGTTGAATTTACAGTTCAGAAGAGAAAACAAGCTTGAATGAATACTAGTTTAATCTGTCCCTTTTATCATAGGTTGTTAATGTTTAAGGATAAAGCTCACTGCATCCGAACATGGCAACTTTTGGAATCTGGTGTATTATAGTGCAATTTATCTGTACTTTAAGTAACATTGGTATAATTGTCTGGTACTCATCAAGGAACCTTGATGCCATTTTGACTTTCCTGAATATTTCACATTATGTCAAATCAAACTTGAAAATTTTAATTAAATATGTTGGTATGGATGCTTTTCCTGCAGGAAAATAATGATTACAAATTCTAGTGCGGTTTCACACTCTTTAGTATTCTAGTAATCTGACATGTATTTATCTGTAGAGACCTACAGCTATAGAAAACATCCTATTCCCAGCATCCCTTGACCATTAATCTGAAAAGTCAACAGTCCTCATCTGTAAGATAAGTGAACTTGTGTAGTCCTAAGTTAAATGTAGAGGCTTTGACTGTTGCTGTCATTTTGATGTATTTCTGTTATGATTAATTATCAGTTACATTAAAAAATGTACTGTAATTTAATTTTAGTTAGTATTTTATTTTCCAATCTACCAATTATCATTCCTATTATATCTTTAATATTATTAATTTAATAATTTCATATTAAAAATTAAAATTAGGTTAAACAGTGTTCTGATCTGCAACATGTAATACCCATACAGTTTAGGAAACTCTTGAGACAGAGGACAATTTGAACTTGTTTTGAATCTTTCCTAATCATGCTGACCATTATCGATTTTCCTGTTTCCTTACAGTTCTTTATTTAGCCATATGTTTTTCTCAATTCAACAATATAAAGTGAGGATGGAAAGTTGGCTAAGAAATTGGTTGTAAGCAAAAGAGTTATTGACCTTCTGTACAGCAAATAATACTTCAAAAACAAACAAACAAACAAAACCAAATAAATATATTACCCATTGCATTATTTACTCTTTTTTCCCAGATGATTTTCTACATCTCTGCATTCATCTTCTTATGAAAAATCCCTATATTTTTTGAAGAAGGGTTATCATCTTCCTTTTACAATACTTACTAGAATGGCTAACAGTCTATTCTAGTTCCTATATTAATTACTAATAATAACTATTTAAACACACAGCAGTAGATAACTATTTGAAGTAACAGGAGGCAAGCTTTTATAGTCTGGACTGCAATTAAATTTGTAGGCTGTTTATTTTTAAAAATACCAAATATAAAAATTATCTACTGTAAATGATATATAAATTGTTATTGGTCTGAAAAAGTGAAAATTTAATTGGTCTGGTCATTTCTTCCAGTACAATAGAAGCTCATTTTTGCTTCCATTAAAGACTGTACATGTATTTCTACTCACAGGCATACAAATCTATTTTTCATCTTGCTATTAAAAAGATGTTTTGCACTAGTCAGTTTCAGGTCTCCCAGGGCTTAGTTTGTCCTTCTTATTTTGGGAAGAAGCTTTTTGCATTAGGTTTGAGTAGGAAAGACAACCAAAAATCCACATACATACATGGTCCCCTCCCCCTGATAAGAACAGCAGTAACAGAAGTAAGCTAAATACAGATCATAAAAATTCTTAAACTGGGAAACTTCAGTCTTGCAACAATACTTGAATGAAAAGGGAATTAAGCAGAGTTTAATAAGAGGTTTCAGGTGTCATTTAAAAAAAAAAAAAAAGAATCTCAGCAGGGGCCTATTCTACCTTCTTTTGAAATATAAACCAGAATGTCTGGAATTGAACTTTTCAGCAGCCAGTGAGGAGTCCTCCCCTCCTCCTCCCCCTCTCATAAAGCTAAGACATCAGTGGGGAAAATTAAGAGGTGAAAGTTTCTGCTTTCCTTCATATTTTTTTGCTAAGAATGCCCAAAATCATCTGACCTTTGAAATTTAAAATTACATTAGGAAAAATATTTACTGTGATCTTATGCCTAAAACAATCTTTGCCATTTACTTAGGATTTTTAATGCAGTTTGTTTATTCTATTACCACTGTCACCCCTGCTGTGTTGTCATAATCCAATCAACTGCAAGAAAAGCATGCTACTCTTTGTAAAGTAAAACAAATCAAACCCTTCATTGTAGATGTCAAGAGTCCAAGTTTTACCTTGTTTTTTAGTGAAACATAAATATTAAAGTGATTTTTTTCTTTTACTTTTAATTTTTTAAATTTTTTAAAATTTTTCTTAAGCTACAGTTATTAGATCAGTTGACTATTAGCTAATATAGGAAGTTTTGCTTCTTAATTCCCTGGACTAAAAATTTACCTCTCCGTGCATAGTAGCAAAAGGAAAAAGTAATTTGTTAGTACATTGGAATTCTCACTCTCTGCATAAGTGATGGCTTGTCAAGCTTTGAGAGTTTTGATTGGCATGTGTCCCTTATAAATTTCAAGCAGTATTTTCCAAATGATTTACTGAAATGTGAATTATTTCCTTGAATGAGATTAGAGAACATTTTAAATTCACCTAAACCACTGTATAATGTTTGTTTAGATTAATCTTGGTTAGAACTCTAATTATCTCTAGTCAAAAAAGGAAAAGTAGGAAAAGTAGTTTGATAATTTAGTCATGTTAGTCCCATCTCAAATATCATTTCCATTTAGGAATATAGCAATTTAGGAATATAGCAAACAGCATCTTGTACATGCTATTTTTATGTAAGGTCATGATTATCTAAGCATCAATATTTTGCTAAACACAACAAGAAGAAGATAATTTGAAGAGCCTGCAGTAAAAGGTATGCTGCAAAAAGATGCTCAGTGCATTCAAATGACTTTATATGTTTCTAATTATGGGAAGTACAGAAGCCACTTGAATCTGACTGCTTTTGTCATTATTAAGAAAAATAGCCTTCAAGTCAAAGGCTGCTTAAAGCGTGCCTAATATTAAAGATATGGTTAAATAGTACTTGAATTGTGTTTCAACCAATGTTTCAACTTCTGTTTCTGAAGTCAAGAATTACTCTGAGAACCACTGTCTTCAGATTTTTAAAGGAAAGAATGAAATGTGACTTATGGGCAATTTCCAGAAACCGGGAGAACTTTTGGAAGTGGTTAGTATTAAATAGGCTAGAAAAGAACCCAGATAGAAAGCTGATATTGGATAGTCTGAAAGACCACAGCAAAAGGGATCATTTAGTAAATTTGTAGAGTCAAATTACTGAAGTAAGCTAGTGAAGTATATTTTTGGTGCAGCTGAGTAAGTTACATTTGGTGCAGTTGCTGGTATATTTTATACCATGAGTGTTACTTTTGATGTACAGCAAGCCATAGAAGTAGGAGGGGAATATATCTGAACAGCAGCTAAAATGAGTAATACAGAGCAGGAGAAGTTGTGAATGATGCTGACAGAAATTCTGGGTGAGGTTCTGTGCCCCAGACAAAGTTTGTCTTAGGGCTGAGCAAAAGAGAATGCTCACAGATACTGTTTGAGTAGTCCAAGGAAGGTTAGGAGAGCCAAGTAGTCTGTACTGTGAGGACCTTTGTGGTGCGAGCCAGAGGTAAGGGCCTTAGTCACAGACAGAGGTGGAAAATAAAGGCCTTCTACTGTTGTCCATATTATAATATAGGTATAAGGTCTGCATGAAGTTATCTATGGCTTGGGTATATATAAAATAAGACAATATGAGTATTTCTTTCTAAACAACAGTAAAGGAAGAATGATTTGATGAATGATTGGTAATTTAATTGTAATTAAATTTTTTTTCAGCGAGTAAATAGCTGTCACTTACTGCATTCATCTTATGGGGGAAGAATTTCAAGGTAATTCTGGAAAATTCCCAGTATCCTGATAG
Organism: Poecile atricapillus; assembly: GCF_030490865.1. NCBI lineage: Eukaryota > Metazoa > Chordata > Aves > Passeriformes > Paridae > Poecile > Poecile atricapillus. Next base: position 98,256,637 of record NC_081250.1, on the reverse strand, counting down.
ATAGGATATTTGTAACTGAGAGATAATCTGAAACCAGCTGTAGGAAAAAAAAAAAAAAATAGTACTAATTATTATTGATTTTTTTTCAAAATATAGGAGGAGCAGATAATAGATTTCATATCCTTTTTTCCTAATTTAGAAATCTAGGTTTTCATTTTTCCTGCAGGGGCATTTATTCTGTCTGAGATGCAGCAAACAAGGTTCTGGTGGTGAAGGGGCAGTTATTTCAATGGTTCCTCATGTGGCAGCAGCAGATACCCACAAGTATCTCAGAGGACTCCCATGACTCCCTCAATGATCTCTGACAGGATGCCCAGAAAGTCAGGAAGAGACTTAAACCACAGCACTTTCAACTTCAGCCTGGAAAATGTCCTCACAGGAATTTTATCTAGGCTACATAGAAGTTCAGTCAATACCAATATAATTGACGAAACTGAGGAATGGTTCTTACCCAAATATTTTATTTTGAGGAATGCAAATATATGGCCTCCTACCTTTTGGACAATAAGAGGGATCCCCAACCAGAAATGGTGGTAGAATATTGATATATTCATACTAGCAAATATGAGACAAAGCTGCATCAAGAGTAAACACTGAGATGAGGCTGATACTTTGTTATAATTTGAAAGGTAGGTGAAGATGTTGATGTTTATTTTTTATTATTTTTACTGTTTTCATTAATTAAATTTTCATATAGAAGATATATTACTCCTCATAATTACCAAGTGTACATTTTCCAGTGGAAAAATAAAGGAATCTTCTATTTCTGTTTCTCTGAGCTGAAACACACTTTACTCATAACAAAAATAAAAGGTATTTGTATGGACTGGTAACGTAGGAGGCTTGCATTTTGAACTACAGATTGTTGCATTTGGTTCTGGAAGATAATAAAGTACATAGTTAATCTTTCATGTGCATTAGTGATTTGGCTGATCAGGACATGTGGATATGTTTAATATATGACCTGGCTATAAAAATGAAAACAGCATTTTTGTATTTGTTCATTTTAAACAGTGGGAGGAAGTCCCTTAGTTTCCAAGACAGCTCACAAATGGCTTAAGTCTTAACATTTGGCTTATATATTAGTAGAACACTGAGAATAGTAGAACAGCACAAAATCTATCACAAAAATAATCACACTCTTATTTGTTTTTAAATTAAAACATTTTTTTAAATAAAAACACTCATGCTTTTCTGACAAGCCTACAAGAATGTCTACTTGACAAAATTGTCCTTACAGCTTATGGCTATCAGATACTTCACTTACAGCATGTGTTTTTATATCTTCATTATAACGGTCCTTTCTAGTCTTAACATTTTTCCTATATAATTTTCAAACTTGTTTTTGACACATGAAAATGTTGACTAAACAAGCAGCTCTGTGTGGCTTGGTTAGACACTGATGGTACATTTCTCTAGTCTCAATCTTGTTATGAATTGGGATCACAATGAAGAAGGTTAACATACCCTGCTTGAGCAGGGATGTTGGCCCAGATGGCCCACTGTGGTCTTTCCTACCTTATCCATTCTGTGATACTGCAAGAAACTAACTTCCAGTATTTGTTTAGTCATCTTGTTTTTCCACATGAAAAATGCAAATATCTCTTGTTTGAAATGAGATAAAACACAAAAACCCTTCATAATTTTAAAGCAGAAATGAGTGCATGATGTGTTGGTATTCTCATTACTGATCTCAAATGTTTAGATAGGTAAAGGTAGTTCCTTGGAAGTATTTAATTATATACAAATAATTGGTGAAAGTTTAATTTTGGATAGGCATTATGGATAATTTTCTATGGTAGACATTGATAGAAAATGTGTTTCCCTTGAATGAATAGTAGATTCTCCTGAACAGGTGTTAATTTTAATGTAATACATAGTCCATATGAAATTTAACTCACTAGAAACTGATAAAAGCAGTGACAGATTCAGATGGAAAGAAAGACCTATATGATCAAAGGTAATTTTCTCCACCTGACTATGTTCCTATTTTTTATGCCTCTCTGCATATATTATTTCTGATTGTTTTAAAGTCTCATGCTTAAAACTTTTTATATATCTATGGATAACTTCTATTCCTGCATAAATCACTTCTGTTAAATTAGTCAAACACACAAAAGGGTTTTCTCGGTATGCAGACATGGGTGTTAGGAAAAAAACATACTGGTAGATCAGCAACTTTCCTTTTAATGTCAGCATAGTGCAATGATATCAGCTTGCAGCAGACTTCAGCATTTGAGTAGAACCAGGAGGAAGAAATATTTGATTACTAAATATGCTGGTGCTAGGCATTGTTATGAATCTAAGCATTCATTAAAAAGTTCAATTTCTTACAGGGCTTGGTGTCTCAAGATATTGTCAGGCACAATAACATTTATCAAGCTTTCTGTATAGCTGCTGATGGACTAAATGGTGTTCTTGGCAGACTTGCATACAATAAGAAAAAAAACAGAGTAAATTTTTTTTACTGTATTGAAGCATTTGTCAAATAAAAAGGTGGCCAACATTTGTCTTCCCTTTCCTTTGGAAGGAGTGCTATGGATTCTGGTAGTCTTTGATTGCACCTTTTAGATAAAAAACAAAAAGAATTCTATAAGATGTCAGACATACTGGAAATAATCATTGCAAAACTGCCCAGCATCACACATGCTAAATAATTTTCTTGCCAGCAAACATCACGCCTGTGTACAGCAGTGCTAATCTTGGAAGCAGGAAAGTTGATAAGTTTTCTTTAAGACCTTAGGAGCTTTGGCTGCTTTCCTCATGTTCTTACAGACTTCTAGGAGTAGAAATCTCAAAAAAAAAAAAAAAAAAAAAAAAAAAAAAACACAAAAAAAAACTTCTTTAAAACCCCACAAATCGGACTCTGCTATACCCCAACAAAATAGCAAAATAGCGGTTACTTTGCAAGTAACAAAGATTCTTGGAATTGTTTTCTATCCAGTTGGATATGATTGTCTTGCTATGTGAAATCATCTTCCTCTTACACCTTTCTCAAAGAGAGGTGAGAAGTGGAGTAGAACCATTGTCATCTTCCAAGTTCTGTAGATACAGTTGAACTAAAACTGGAAGTGACTTAGGAGAATCTGATTCATCAATGTAACTATTTTCTTCTCTTGTGTATCTCTTTGATGTTGCTTCTGGCTATATGAGTTTTTTTCCTGATCCTACAACTTTGAAAAAAAGAATTTTTTTCTCCCCATTGTGCTGAGAGACTATCTTTAAGCATTTGATACCATTACTTTCAGATGAACCTCTGATAAAATAACTTCAGACCCGGTACATTTCCATAATTCTGTTATGAATTGCAATGATGTTTCACAATGAATTAAATGAAGGAATGTGATACTTTTGCTTGATGTTTGTGTCATCTTCAGGCAGAGCTTGGTTTCAATTAATTTAATCCAATCCACCTAGGTGCCATATTTAAGGGAGCTGGATGTTTGCCATTCCTTCTAGCAGCTGAAGCACATCCCATACTTGATGACTTCTCCTAAGTTACCATTGTGAAAGGGCAGATTCTTTGTCCTTGCACTTCTTATCAATGTGCAATTATTTGGGAGATGGTTGGTAAAACTGCACAATTGTTGAATTCTTGGCTCTGGCTTTGAAAAGACTGTTGGATATGACATTTTTTGAGAGACAGTACCCCTGTCTGAGTTAAGCAAAGGAAAATTTGCTTCTTGTGCTGAGTTTTCTGAGTAACTGTGGGGAAGAAATCTGTAAGAATCAAATTCTTTGTGACTTTATGAAGATTTATGGTTATTTCAATAGGTTTTCTGTATTAGCAGGGTGCTATGGTCCTTAATTCATAATCAACTTGTGGCTTATTAAATTTTCAGTTTAATATACCTCTTGCTTAAATTCTGTAGAATAATTTGTAGCATAGATGAATGGAAATTACCTCCATGCACAACACAGTGAGGTTATCAAGAATGCTGAAAATATGTGTTCATTTATCTTGCTTTGGAACATGAAAAAAGGCCTGCATAGTCATTTTAAGGACGAAAAAAAAGCGTATTGATTTTAAATTTCCATTTTTGATCTGCACAAACCAAAGCAGATGTTTTGCATTTGTACTTGAGTGAGGCTGCCTGAGGTCAGTAGTTTAAACAGGAATTCTTGCCTCTCTGGGTCACAAGTCCATAGGCCTCATTCAGGTTGTCTGTAGATTCCGAGTATAAAAACAGATAGCATTAGAAGCTAATGATTTGCTGTGGATGTGTAAGGTTCAGGTTGGAAATTTTAAAAATAAATAAGTAAAGCTCTTCTATTGTCAGTCAAATCAGCTTTTATTTGAGATATGTAGGTAATCTTTCACAGAACATGCATTTGGTAAAGAAAATGCCAGTTTTGTAGAAGAAAAATTTCACGGGGAGAATTTCTGGTTAGATTGACAGTTTTTTATTTCTGACATCATTGACAAATCAGATTACATCAAAACTACAGGTTTTTCTTAACATAATGCTTGTGTTCTGTCCAACTCCATTTTAAATACTTCTTTAAGAAGCTTAATATCATAATTCTCTAAATACACTTTACCACCTTTTCCAAGTTTTATAGGAGGCTAACAAATTTTTTCTCTAACATAAAAAAAGGTGAAGGGTGTGTGGAATTTCTTCTGTTTTCTGTCTGAAATCATGTTGACTACTATATTTCATCTTCATCATATTTATTTCTGCATTCATTACACCTTAATTGTTGTCCTTTATCCTACTCTATCTTCTGGATTAAGGGGAAGGAGAAAAATCTTGTTTAAAAACAAAACTTTTGGAACCTCAACCACTGTTCTATTGCCTTAAACTGAACAAGGGCATTAAGATTTCCCTGCTAATGAACTGTACAAGGTGGAGTTCCTTTCTCTGTGTCTGTTTTTTTGCAGGGTTCTGCCTTTCATGTTAGTCATAAAATGGTGTAGGTTAGCTCTAAGATGTAATTATCCAGTTTCGAAAGGTCAGTACGCTGTACTTCATTTCTGCCATTCACCTTTGCAATTATCCACTTCATTGACTCTACCTTGACCTCATTCTATGCTTCCACCATTATTCTGATCTTCCTATTAAAAAGTAAAATTCAGTGCAAGTCTGCACAGATATTTTATGGAGAGAAAATATTCACATTTTCAGGGAAAATTAAAGATCTCAAGTTTTTTTTTCCCATGTTGCAAATTTTTTCTTAAGCTTTCATTTTTCTTTATAAATCAGAATCTGGAGTTCCACACAACAGCATCATACAGAATGGAATTTCCCTGTGGCTGCCTTGGGTTAGCTGTCCACTCCCAGCTTCATGTGCAGCCCAAGCCTCCTTGCTCGCAGGGCAGTACGAGAAGCTGAAAGTGCCTTGACTTAGTGTAAGCAGTGCTCAGTAACAATGGGAATTTCCCTTTGTTATCAACATTATTCTCATACTAAATTCAGAACATAGCACTGTACCAGCTACTAGGAAGAAAATGAACTCCTATCCCAGCTGAAATCAGGACTGTTAAATATGTAAATTTATCATAATTGCATCTTGGATGCAATGAATTGAACTTTTACAGGCAACGGTAAATAAATTTATCTTTGACATCAGATTTTCATGTGATAGTCATCTTCTGCTGAATTTCTTAACTGAAATTCAACCTTGGATGGTTTTGTGATTTCTCTCTATTTGATGTCTGACAAAAATGAATTTGTATTGATTAGTGTCAACACTGTGAAAAGGTGAACTTTCAGGCTTAGAATTTCAGCGGTATATTTTGGCAGGTGCTTTGCAAGAAGACAAGGTTTCTCATGTTCTGGAACTTTCATGGATACTGGTAATAATAAATATGCCTTCATATTTATTTAGGAAAAAACATGGAGCTTGTGATTGTAGTCCAGTATACTGTGTTCAAATAATTTGCATAACTTTGCTGGGGAAGAAAAAATATTTGCTGCTAAATAGGGGTATGTGATTCCTTAATTTCCAACTATTGTATAGAAATTCAGTGGATAGATTTTAAAGACCACATTAGGAACACACGAGCATCAAACATTTACTTGTGTGTTGGAGTTAGCAACTTGCAGTCTCTCACGCTGGAGCCTCTCTAATCGTTTGATGACCTGTGCCCAGAACTGCAGACAGTGCTAGAGGTGAGGCTACACCAATACAGAGCAGAGAGGAACAATCACTTTTACTGTCCTCTGAAAATCTGAATGAGCGTCTTTAACTTTATTTGGTTTCTAATTGTTTTTATTTACTCAGAAACAGTGTGGGAACAGACAAGTGTGCAATTTGATTAAGCTAGATAATGACATTGTTACTATTCACAGGATCATAATTATGTTTCTTTTATGCTGCAACAGCTCATTCTCTTTGCTCTACATGCAGTACCTTTTCATTATTTGCCAGAAATCGATTTTAGAATAAAAGTAACCAATAGAACTGAAAAAGTACACTTCTATGGCTCTTTCTAAAGCCCTGTTGGCACAGATATCCTGTTTCTTCAGTGAAGAAGTGTCTCACAATGTTTTCAGTCTCCATTTTTATCAAATAATTGATTTCAGTTCTCACAGAACTGAAAATTGTAAAAAGTTCTTAAAATTTTGACCTTTTTTAATATATTAACAATTCCCTTATTTTTTTCCACCTCAAAAACTGGAATCTTTTATTTTCATAGTTTTTAATTTATGTTAGTCTCTTTTAATCTCCTGTGAAGAACCAGCTAATAATAACAACTTGTTAACAGTAAGTCCTTGCCTATAATAGTCTTCTGATAAATGTTCCATTTCCAGGTACTCCTGATAATACCTGGTTTGTGTTATAAACATAAATCCACTTTACCATTTTTTCATCTGAAGTCTAAGAAGTACTTAATGCAGCTGTGACAAAAAATACTATGTGGTTGTCTCTGAAAATAAATTAGTTCTTTGATAATTACTCTATATGACTTAGTAATTTGTCTTTTTGTTGATATATTTAGTTCACCCTCTATGTGGGTTTGATGAACAAATTCATAAAGTTATGCTAAAATAGGATTACAGCATTAGCCATAAAAGATAATATTTCCCTTAAGACTATTAATCATAACCACAAGAAAAAGATTAGCATGAAAACTTAAAAATCTTTCCTCTGATTATGAGGATAACTGTATGTAGTACTGAAGATATACTTTAAAATCTCTTCATTTTAATGACCATTTATTTCTATCCTTCTAAATTGTAAATAGAAAAACATGCTGACTTTTTGTCTTTTGGGGAATAAAAAGAGAACTTTGACATTGTCAAGCCAAAATCAGTCTTAGTGTTATTTAAAACATTTCATTAATTTTTTAATACTATCTTTCCATAAATAGCAGGAAAAGAATAGTATTTTGTTACCTGCTACTCTATAAAAAGAATTATCTATGCTTTATTTTTTGAAGGCACATTTGATGAAAAATTTACTGTCTTGGTTATTTTCTTTTCAAATTCAAATATTTAACTTCATGAAACATGGGAAACTTACACCTTGGGCCGATTTCTGAGGTGGCCACCTTACTCTGAGGTGAAGCTATTAGCCTCACCCAGTGAAAACCAGGGGGTTTTAATCAGATTATTCCTCTTTCTTTTTCTTTTTGTTTTCTTTTTTGGTTATTCCTCCTCCTACCCTCAACCTTCCTAGCTGGAAAGAATGCAGTGCGAGAGTGCCTCTGAATGGGGAAAGAGAGAGCGACTAGAAGCAGAAAAACAAAGTTTGGAAGAAGAGACCAGAAAACAAAAAATGCAGGTAAAAGAAATCCAGGAATCTCTGGAGATTAAAAAAAAATAAAACAACACTAACTAAACTGAGTTGTGATCATTAAAATGCACAAAGTAGGTTTTTGGTTAAAAATAGGCTTATTTTTACTTAATTTAGTAGTATTACTTAGTTGGATTATTTAGGGAGCATTCACACCCAAAATTACTATTTCAAAATGTCAAAAATTGTCTCTAAAACAAGGATTATGCAATACAGAGAAACCCTTACTGCATCCAGACTTGAACAATTGGGCCTCAGTGGCTTAGAATTTTTGTAGGGTACAGAAAGAGAAAATAATACCTGTTCATTTTTAAAAGGAGCAGGGAGAAATTGCAAGTATAACAATACTAGGAAGCAAAAGTGAAGACTCAGAGGAACAAAAGAGGTTAAGGAAGCTTTGTGAGCTACTGAGTCCTGATGAAAATCAAAGCAGAAAAAAAACTGAGAAACAATTTCCATGTCTTGTTGAACATCAAATCTCTTCTTAGGAGAAGTAGAACTGAAGGAAGCACCCGCTCTTTTTTTTTTTTTAGTTTGTTTCTCCAAGGATCTGTTCATTTATTGTACTGCTAAAAATGACTTGATAATTTATTCAGAGACTCTTAGTCTTTATTTTATAGTTTTCTGTGCTGATAATTAATAGTATTCCAGAAGGCTCCCACTTTCACTGAGATTCTGAAAGTTCAAAAAAGAGAAAGGAAAAAGGCCCCCAAATCCACCAACCAATCACTAAATGTACATATCCCATGCTATGAGTTGCGTAGTGGGAAACAGTAACTTTTCTTCATTTGCCTAAATAACAAATAATTTTATCTAATTTACGTGCATTTGCTGTTGAATAATAACATTCTAAGTGACTAGATTTAGTTTAGTAACTAGTAATTTCTCTTGGGAAAGACTCAGAGAGAGGTTTTATACTTGATGTCTGCTGTTAACTGTGATCATAAGATTTTTCTGTTTCCATCATGACAAACAGCAAATGGAAGCTCATGCATATAAGGCTACCCTTCTAACCTATCTTACATAACAATGGGTTTTAGCTTTTCTTTACTACTATTTATTTTATGATAACACATACATATCACATCTGTATTTTCTTGATTTATTTGTAATGCAAGTAACTTGAGGTTGGAGATATGGACAGAAGGACATAAGGACAGAAGGAGACTCATCCTCATATGCTTAGGCATATTACCATATGACAAATCTCTTTTGCTTATATGTCTGTGCTGGCTTGTTCATTGTTGGTTTGGTTTTTCTTTTAAAAAATAATTAGTTGCATAGACTATTAGATATCTGTGATCAGCATTCTCTGTTAGTATCAGCTCTCTCCTTTAATAAAGCAACCCTAGATCTACCTTTATATTATTATCCTGATTTACAATAACTGCAAAACGTGGAATCACAGGACAAGTCTGACTGGAATGGGCCTCATGAGATCTTCAGTCCTACCTCCTGCTCAAAGCAAGATCAGCTCCGAAATCAGACTGAGTTATTCAAGGTTTTGTCAGTGAGGTCTCAAAAACATCCATGCTACTCTGGGCAGCAGATTTGTGATGGCTTGACCCCAGCTGGTAGTTAAGCTCCCACCTAGCCTCATTCACTCGCCAGCAATGGGTTGGGGGACAGAATTGGAGGGGCAAAAATGGGAAAAGAACTTGTGGATTGAGATAAAGATTAATAACTGGAAAGGGGGAGAAGGGAAAAGAAGGGGGGGAAAAAAAACGTGATGAAGAAGCAATCAACACCACCAGCAGACTGATTGCCTAGCCAGTCTCTAAGCAACAGCTGCTTCAGATAAAAACATCACCATGTCATTGAAAGGGACTTCCTTCCCAGGTGTAGGACTTTGTCATTGCTTAATTTCACAAGGTTCTTGTTGGCCCCTTCTTTCAGCTTAACAAAATCCCATCTACAGCCAAGGTTATTGCCTCTGCCTGCCCCACCCTCAGGAAAGAGACAGCAAGACCTTGATGGGAGCAGTTTGCCTCCTAAGCTGTGAATTGAGCATGTGCTGTGTCTCTCCATATTAGGCTGGGAGCCATGCCCTGTGGTGCCTCCACCCCAAGGCTGAGCTGTCTTGTATGCTTCAGCAGCATTTCCAGCCAGATCTCCTGATGGAGTCTGCCACAGTATCCTAAGCATGTCCAGGACTCCTGGCCTCTGGCTGCAGTGGTACCACAAAAAACACTTCTGTGACACCAAACACTCATTGACAAGATGAGTAAAATTAAAGATTAACAGGATTGAAATGCTGTGGCAAACCCTTAATGAGAAAATGGACTCTTCACAGCTGGAAAAAGTAAGGAAACAATCTTATGAAAAAAATTACTCTTTCAACGAGTTATCTCCAAGTCCGTCATGGCATTGGAGACCTGGTCAGCCATATCTGGAGAAGGTAGTGGTTAGCTGGCATATTTTTTAACCTTGCAGCTGCCCTTAAATTCAAAACAGGTGCTAAGAAAGGAGTTTATTTTTCAAGGATTCCAGCCTAACTCAATTTAGATAGAACCTGCCTACTCCTTTGTAGACACATCCTAATGTCACTGTTGAGCCTTACTAAACTCTCAGACTATTTCTGATTTTCCCTAATACTATAAAAAAACCTGAAAACAATTACTTTGACTTCTGGTTCAAGATCTTTTTATTTCTGGGATAGTAGCTTCAAGTTCAAATAAAATAGCATTATATGCACGGTTAGAGGAGTAAAAAATAATGACTCCTTTAATGTGAATGATGGTTAGATATCTAGGTCAGCAAAAATTGAAATTACATCTATTTAAAGGTCTATGTGCATCTTGATCTGAATGATTATGACTTTATTTAGCAAGTAGACAGGAGACATACAGGTAAATTTTTACAGCATGAATCACAAGCAAAATACAGTTACCTAGTATCTTACTTTTTTCCAAAACCTGTATTTGTGAGATTATTTGGATAATCCATTGTAGTTTAAAACAATATTCAGTGTTATTAATTGATATATATATATAGCTGATTCATACTTGTAGAGGGTATAAGCAAATAATGGCAACATTTTTTGTTTAGTAACAGTTTTAGTAGTATTAAAAACATGGTATTAATACACAAAAATTAAATCCTTACATGCTTTGACTAAACGATTTCATGTTGAGAGTAATCTTGCTCTTTAATATGTATACATACCTCCATAGGACATAGAATTTGTGCAATCTCTTGCCACTGATAGTAGTAAACCATGTAGATTGAAGTTTTGAACATAAAATTTAATATTAATTATATATTTCAAAAAGTGTGAATACTTAATGTTATTCTTAGCTGGGATTATGTTGGTCTAAAATGTTTCCACGTGCAGTTTTTAAAAGGTTAACTTCTGTTGTACAAGATGAGCAGAATTGATGAAACAATTGAGATCAGACATTGTTACTGTGCAGTTTTACTGATTGTACTTCTTGAAATGGAAAATACCATTTAAATTAATAGATGTATTATTTGGCTAATATCATGGTAACAAATATTAAAAGGACCTAACTTGTACATCTAGGAAGTTATAACATGAAGAAAAAAACACCTTGTTGATGTTATAAATACCCAAAACATGATGTTTATGGAAAAATATTTTCTCTTCCATCTGTGAACTTGAAACAAACTTATAAATTAATTTTGAGGAATAGTAACTATCCTTTTTTATTATCTCTAATGATTATGGTAAACAGCTGGCTATGAAATATTAAATAATGGAATATGTTTTGTAGTGGACCTGAATATTGAACTGTGGAGCTTGTGGATGCATAAACTACTTTTTTATTTTAAGTTTGATTTCTATCTGTAGTAAGATAAGGTTATCATGTGGTTAGCAAAAAAATAAAAAAATCTGTACATCCATGGACTTTGTTAGAAGTGCCTAGGAGCTTCCCCATACCAGACACAAGCAGCTCCAACTGGCTCCAAAAGAAAACCACCGGCCACAGCTGAGCCAGTGTGAGAGAAACACCCCTGCAGACACCCAGGTCAGTGATGCAGGAAGGGGAGGAGGTGCTCTGGGAGCCAGAGCACGGATTCCCCTGCAGCCCATGGTGCAGACCAAGGTGAGGCAGCTGTGCCCCTGCAGCCCATTGAGGTCCATGGTGGAGCAAATGGCCATCTCACTGCCCATGGATGACCCTGTGCAGGAGCAAGTGGACTTGCTCTGAAGGAAAGTGCAGCCTGTGAGAGCACATGCAGGAGCAGGCTCCTGGCAAGAATCTCAGCCCGTGAGAGACCCACTCTGGAACAATCTGCTTCTAAAAGACTTAACTGCATGGAAAGCTCCCATCCTCAATCAATTCTTGAAGAACTATGGCCTGCAGGAAGAAGCCATGCTTGAGCAGTTCATGAAGGACTGTATCCCATGGGAGTGACACTCCTCACTCTGATACAGGGGAACAGCATGAGGAAGAAGGAGAAGCAGTTGAGGATTTTGGAGATTGATCCATATTTTGACATTGTCCTTCTACGTGCATAGAGGGAAGAGGTAGTGGAGAAAATGAGTAAAGAAGTGATGTTGAGCCTGAGAGGAAGGGTGAGAAGGAGGATGATTTTAGTTTTATCTGTTTTTAACCATCCTGCTCTATTTTTAACTGATAATATATTTAATTTTCCCCTTGTCAAGTCTATTTATTCTTATGAGATAAATCTGAATTCATGAAACCTATTTTCCTTTCCATTCTGTCCTGTGGAGGAGAGGTGTGAGAGCAGCTGGGTGGGAATCTGGAATTCAGCCAAGGTCATCCCATCATAGTGTCAGAGGTGGGTGTGTTCCTCACGTTTCACAGGCAAAAGTTACTTTTTATGATGCAACTTCAATGAGATTGGTTTTCTTTGTATTTCTAAAATACAGGAACATTATCCACTGTCTCCTTTCCCTTAGATCCTCTCCTTTCCTCCCTTAGTAAAAGTGAAAGGGGTATTTCTTCCTAATTATATGAGGTATTTGATGATGGTTTGCTTCTATGCAGAAAATAATTAGTCTTCTGCAGTCAGAAGTCTTCCTTCCTAACAGTATCACTGTGTAAACTCTAATTTTTATGGATACGAAGTTTTGGTGTAGGAGTAGGTACAATGTGAGTGACATTCTTCCTTACTTTAACTAAAAAATTATAAAACTAGTAAAGGCTATAAGACTAAATTGATCCTCTCTAAATATATCGTTTTAGTTGAATAAGAAATCAAAGTTCAAATGTTCCCTTTTTTTTAATATTTAGAAAAATCAAATTAACAAAAATTCCAAAATAAAAATCCTCTGTCTGCACATCTCTAAAGAAGATGTTATAAAACAGCAATACTCACTTCCAGATTTTTTTTAATAAAGGTTAGACCACTACAGTAGCACACATTTGATGAAAGACAGCCTTATTAATCTGAGCTCCATAGAAACATATCACAAGTTATTAATTAGAACAGCTTTTGCAAGTACAGTTGAGAAATCAAATTTAAGAAGTGGTCAAGAAAAATAAATGGAGCAAGATAAGGTGAAAACTGCTGCAGCTGCATAAACATACCTTTACATTTTGGTTAAAAGACATATTGTGGCTTTAAGGCAAATTCTTTCATCATCCCCACTTGAATTGGTATTGCTTTAATTCAGAGTGATTTTGTGCACATTAATTCTTTCTAAAGTAAACCATGTGGGAAGTTCTGCTTCAGGTATTAACAGTCCCTAAGCCCTGAGAGAGTGGATATGGCTGGAGCATTGACAGTTTTTGGGATGGCCTAATGTCACATGTGGATTAAGGGCCACGGGAGCAGGAAAAAATCTGTGTTTGTGTGTGGGGCTCAACATTTGCTGCTCTGCTCTGTTTACCAACTTCTGCTGTGCTGAATTAGGGGTGTGAGTAGGGCCAAATGCAAAAGGAGTTGCAAACTGCTTCTTTGTCAACAGTGAGCACATTCAGAGAGTGTGCAGTGATCTGTCTGCACGATCTCTGAATGCCTGGGGAGTGCCAGATGTGTTTTGAGAGGGCACCACAGTACAGAGGAGGAGTTTTATAATTTGCCTAGATGATTAGAGAGGAATTTAAATACTAATGGCTTATATTAATTACCATGTGTTTCATTGCTGGTTATGTGTCATGGATCTCTTGGACTAAGTTTTTTATATATTTTTTACTCTTCATCAGAAAAAACATGAGAGGAGATGTAATTATGGTAATATTGTTATGCCCTTTGATGTTCATCTAGCACTGTTCATCCAGTGGAGAAATATATTTGTTTCAACAAAAACCACTGGGGCTGGTTGTTGCAATGATATAACAGTACAGGCTGCACAATTTGCTCCCCTAATGGATTTCTAAAACACAATATATTTTGTCAGAATTACAACGTACAGTACAGTTGTTTTTATATGTTTGTTTTCTAATTACTTCCTGGTGGAGTTCTCATTTAAATTCCTTAGAAAATTGATTAAACTGTAGAGCTAAAACTAATAAAAATAGAGTTTTACAGATATGTTTCCTCCAGAAAATTATGTTGATGTTTAATAAAAGAAAGGGAAAAAATTACTGGATTACAAGCTGTTATAGATCAACACTCAGCACTGTACTTTTCTCACCAATTTGTTCCCAGTTTCAAAGATATTTTACTTCCAAATTCCTGACAAGAAAAGCTGAAAGTCCAAGAACAGATTTAAAAATTAATCTGTCATTTGCACCCGACTAGTGGTATGCTTCTAATTTTTCATTTAATTTTATTATCACCTGTTTTCTAACTTCTTGAATGGGCCTGTAAATTGTAATGACACATTTTTCAAAGATTTTTAATTACACATTTTATCATGATGATGGAAACCAGAAAATCTATAAGTGTTTTTGATGCATGTGTACAATTAGCTATTCAATACTGTATTATTTCTTTTTAAAACAATGTTTTTATTTCACTTAAATATTTAGCATTGTTCTGTAGTTTCCCAATTGTATTGCACCACCTCCCTTCTTGTTTTTTCCAGTCAATTGGGAAAGCTTGCTTTAAAAAAGCAAGTTGCCTGTTTTATTTTTGCAGAGTAGCATGAGAGTATTTGCATGCCATCAGAATAAAATTTCATCTAGTCCTATATCTCATTTCTGACATTGACCAAAAATGTTTTATGTATGTTTAGAATACTTACTAAAAGCAACACAGGAATTCTCTCTCAGAGAACTGTCATGGCTTCTTAACAATTCATGTCTTAGTAGTTTCCAGAATGAGATCAGAGTTTTTCAACTCTAATGCTTCTTACTGAATATTTTTTTGTAATTTTTTAAAAATTATTTTTGAACACTTGTAAATTTTTAACATTCACAATGCCCTGCCATGAAAAATTATAATTTTAGCTGCACATTAGTAAAACATTTGCACTGTTTGCTTTACATCTACTTTTACATTTCCATGATACTGAAAGAGAAAATTAATTCAGTTCCCTCTTTCTTCACACCATCATTGATATGATCTTCCAACACCATGGAAACTGCTCAATTATTCCTCTCTTCTTTCCCTTCTTACTTATTATTTCCTAATTTAGTAACTAGGTATTTCGGTATGGAAGAGCCTTTTTCTGTGTCAACTAAGTTTCTCTAAGAATCACTGTAGAAGGCCTTTGTTAAATGCCATTTGAAGTCCTGCCTAGACCTCTGATCTAGCAGAGTCAATTTATTGACTCATCCAGAAAACTGGCGTAAGTTAGTAAGACCTAAGATTTTTTTGAATAAAAATTGTTTTTATTCTTCTTCAATAAATCATATTTGCCCATGCCTCATCTTATTTGCAATTAAGAATGTCAATATTAGTTCTTTCTGGGCTTTTTTATACCCTCTTGAAGCATTTTAAAGATTATCCTTGTGTTAACTGTTTTCTAGGCTTTTTGAATTCTTTAATGTCTGGTATCTAGTTCCAGGACTTTCTAATTAGCCTTTTTGTCTCTTTGATTTATTACAATGTTAAGTTTGAGACAGACCCTCTGATGTAATCCATACATATATACATACATATATATATATATATATATACATATACATATATATATATATATATACATATATATATATATATAAAGTACAAACACAGAATTATTTCCACGCTTCTCCCATGTGAATACAGAGGAAACTCAAGTGACTTTCTTGTTTCCTTAGTTTTTTATATTGTTTACGGAAATGTCAATAGACTATGAGGTTTCTTGCTGTTGATTTGTTAGAAAAAGGATTAATAATAGCTTTTATAATTTCTGAAAGTTGTTCCTCATATCCTATTTGAGTATTTTTAGTTATCTTTTTTAAAATACTACCAGATTTTAAGATCTATTTTTCCACCTTGTAAAAAGATAGTTACATTATTCATGTGATATATTTTATCTAGTTCCCTTATGAAATAACCACTGTAGACCCTACCCCAGAATATATGTATGAGAAACTAATTTAACTTTCTTCTTCTCTATTCTCAGACTTGAACATGTTTTCAGATTGTTCCTAAAATCTGTAATAAGATAGAATTCTAATCTTTAATTATCTTTTTTTCCCCATTTTATTAATTCCTAAAGTATTTTCTTGATATTATTGCTGTTGATAGAAGGTTAGGAATTTTACTCGGTTTTTTTTCTTATGTCTTATGATTAAGTTGTCATTTGGTAAAGAGGAAAATCTGCGTCCAAGTGTGTCAATGCTCTGTTCAAGTTTTATTCCTTTGAATTCAGCCTGTCAAATCTGAGTAATCAGTGATTAATCTTTTCAATTATATAGAAATTTTGGTCCTGTATGAAACATCTGAAAGCTTGTCTCAGTTGGCAAGGTACTTGCTACCATCACTGAATATTTTAAAATACCGCTGATTAAATTTCACCTTTGAAGTAGCAGACTTTCAAATTCACTTGTTGCAGGAAAAGGAGTTGGACTTATTTTTGCGGGGACCTTCTAACTCAGGATATTCTGCGATTCAAATTACTTTTTAAGAAAATTTTTAAAAATAGATAAAAAGTGGCTAATTCAGCCTTCAATTTGGGACATCTTTCAACAGTCTTGGAAAAAAAACAAAAGGAATTATTCCTCAGCAGTATCTCTTAAAAATGCGTACTCATGGATTTGAACATTTTTGACATTTGGAAATTTCAATTCTTTAAACAATCTAAGTTAGAGTAATCTAAGTCTAACTGGAAATAGTCTGGTATTTCTTCGTTAGACCTTATTTAAAAAAAAAAAAAAAAAAGAAGGGAAAAAAAAAGAGCACAATACTTTGAGGCTTAAGAATTTCATCGAAATTTAGTCCTGTGCCAAAGCAGAGAAGAGAAATAACAGCTTTTATTTTGTTATTATTTAAGGTAATTTTGTCAAGATTCAGTTTCTTAAAAACAGCACTTATTTGTGCACATTGGCGACATGTAGTCTCCTAATAGCATAAATACTTACCTATGGATCTGAACACCTCTTGTCTGACCTCATCCCTTCCCATATGCTTTGCTTTTCTCAGTTGAGGAATATTGACCTCTCTGTCTTTCTCTGTTCCAGAAAATTTGTGATGAGGGAAAATAATAGTTTACGTAAGATAACCAAAGCTATTTCTCTACCTAAAGGCAAAATCCTTTTTTTCTTTCTTTTTCTTTTCTTTTTAATATGTTTTGACCAGAATTTTATTTTTACTTGATGATGCTAAAGCTGTTCTTTTATTGTAGTCTAAAACTTCACTTCTTATTGCCAAAACATTGTGAAAGAAATTCCTTTTTTCATTTTTTTGGTAAGGGAATAACATCTAATATTTCTAGTATTTTTGTTTAATTATATTTGGGAAGTGAATATGCTAAAAAACAATTTCAAGACATTCTCAAGCTGTGTTGACATATAATTTCAAAGGAAAATAAATAAACTTCAACATTATTTTACCTATTATGTACAAGCAGAAATATCAATCGTGAAGTCATTTAGCAGGAACTCTTAGATACCATAATAAATGGTATCCAGCCATTTTTACTTCTTACTACTTACATTTCTTACTTCCAGCCATACATCTACCAAGCACATTTATTTTCACACTACCAAATGTGTAATGCAAATGAGTTGCAACCATGTTGGAAGATGCAATTTCCTTAGTGCCAGATAGTATACTATATTTAATACACTGTTGTACACCTTGCTTAAGCAGGTTGTAGACACTCTTACAAATGTTATCTTAGAAAACATTTTTCTCTCTTAGAGTTTGCAAGAGGTCCATGTAATTTTGCAAGAGATTAGTCTATGGAGACTGCTTTTTCTGATAGTGTTGTATAGGCATGCAATGGCTGTAAGTATTTAGAATCCAGAATTCCTCTTATGTTGTGCTTGTCTTATTTTGGTGTCAGCATCAAAACTGTATGTGAACCTCTACCCCAATATGTCAGAGGCACCCATTCCCCAAGGGAAGCAAAGCCAGGAGCTGAGCAGCACTTACTTTTGGTATCCAGCTGAGCATTTTGTCCAAGCTTTATTTAAGGTCCTTTCTAAAGGGGGAGCAGGGGCATGCCCTCAGCTATACTGCCTCTAAATTGGCCCAAAGCCCAGGAAGCCAAATCTCTGCCCTTAGAACCCCACTGTCCATCACTTAGTATCAAATGACTGTATCTGAATTAAAACTTGGCTAAGAGGCTATAAAACTGTTGAACAGGGATAGTTTCAGCCCACCCTAATTCACCAAAATATTAAGTTTCTTCTGTTCAAATTGATTAAATGTGAGCTAGTTTTGTTTTTTTTTTTTATTGTGTTTTTGTTTTGTGAGTTTGTTTGCTTTATTTTGGTGGGGTTTTTGTTTGTTTGCTTTTGTATGTGTTTTGGGGTTTTTGTTATGGTTTTGTGGTTATTTATTGTTCTGGTAAACTAATCAATTAATAACTTTTATGTCATGTTGAAGGTCAACATTGGTGATTGCTGACCTTCAACTGGAAATGATTGTAATGGGCTCCTGTATAGTTGAGTGGAAATACCTTTTACCAAATCTAATGGCCTAGAACTGATAAGTTTAAATCAATTACTCTACATTCACACTCTTGTGGTTTTATGATTACTAGGTGTAAAGGTATCTGCAGTTCTGAATTGCCTTAGACATTTACAACTCATCACACGACACACCATGACTGAAGAAGGTGCTTTTTTGTGAGAAGTAATATTTCCAGCTAACTAAGTGGAAGTGAATGCTTTTGGCAGTTCTGCATCCCTGGCTCCCATGGTATAAGGCAGATCAATTTACATGAAGAATATTGTTGGAAAAATCTGAAAGGTCATGGTACTCAGACATATATAATAGTCTGCCTTCTAAAAAAATCAATCTGTCTGCATTGATTAGGTGAAGCAAGCTATTGATGTTTCTGTTTGTTTCAGAAACTGATGGCTGTGCTGAGAGTAAACTTTATTTCCATTGACCTTACTGGGACTTCTTAAGTCTAATAAATAAATTATTTCATTTTATATACAAAAATAATCTTTATGATTTAGAAAATATTGACTCCAAAAATTAAAAACTTTTAGGAAAGTGTGCTATAAAGAGAAAGAACATAAGGTCCTAGAGTAAAATAATGAGACATATTTTAATTTTTTAATTCTTAATGAAACTAGATTTGACTCTTTTCTGTTTTCACAACACTCCACAAAAGACTCGTAGCTTATAAACTGCTCAGTTTGTTTCCATCAAGATGTAATAAAAACTTCAATAATGGTAAAAAATTGCAGTGTTCTCTCTGAAAAATGAAGGATAGTAAAGATAATACAAAGCCTTGAATGTTTATGGGGTTTTTTTTGATGAATGTATGTATTCCCTGAAATAGGAAGATAGAAATATTAAAGAAATTATATGCTCTATACCATTGGACTGCAATTTAGTATTCTGTTACTAATTGATTAGGTAATGAAGGATTAGAAAAGATATTTTTTGAATTTCTAATAATTTTTTTCACTATATAGTTAGTTCTTATCCAAGAACAAATTATTTTCTTCCAAGTGCTTGTTTTTCTGAAATGTTTCAGGTCATGAAATTTAGCCTGTAACTTATTTATAAAGAATTTATTACTAGTGACCCAAATACTTGATGACAAGTCACAAGAGGTTTTCAAGGAGACCTTTCCAAGTGTGTGGTGCTTACTAGCTTCTAAATGCAGATAAGTTAATTTCACTGAACAGTGGATGCAACTCACACAGAAATGTTAAATCAAATGCCTCAGGATATTAAATTTCATAAGAACCAATCAGGATCGTGTGCATGAAGCAGAAGTTTTACACTTTGGAATGCTGAAGGTCATACGCCAATCAAACAGAAGTTGTGAAAACTGGAGTTTATAAGGAGAAATGTCTGAAATAGTTTCAAATTCTTATTCCTCATATGGAAAAAAGAATAAAACCTCTGTTTTTTTCTTTGTGATGAAAACATGATTTGGCTCTGAAATCTTGGACATGATTCCCTAAATTGCATACAATATTTTGGAATAATAAAGAATGTTCTATATAATTTTCTATAATTTTATGAACAGGTATATTTATACTATGCATTTGTGTTTTGTTCATTATAAATATGTGTTCACAAACTGAAAAGATAAAATAGAATCAATTGATGAATAAAGACCCAAAATATCTATAATCAAAACAACGTGATTTTTAAAAAGGAGTTTTTTAAAAATATTGAAATATTGGTGTTCAATCTTGCAAATTTCACTTGTTCTTTGTATATTCTCTAAGTTATTAAATTTTCAAATACAGGACATTAATGTCTTTTCTCTGTCCTGAAAAGGATATAAAAATTAAATTAATTATGTTAGGATCACTTGTCATTATTTCTATAAATGGTCATACAAAACTAGACACAGAAAAAATTTTTGCTTATTTGAGGCTTCTTGTTTTGAGCCAAGAAGAAGAAAATGGAATTATCCTTTAAAATCACACAGCCCTAAAAATGATTGGAATTTTTTTTTGATTGAAAGAACATTCCACTTTGGGCTCTTTTATGAAAAAATAATTGTTAGCTGGTGTATTGTAAATGTACATTGTATTATTTTAAATAAACTTCTTTAGGGTTAGAAATGCTCCTGCATAGAAGGTAAAAATAACTTATCTGAAGAGGGGTGAGACAAGGAGGGAACAAAGTTTAGGGCTGGTTTTTTGGTTTTTTTTTTTTTAACCTAAAATATAGATATGAATTTAAAATTTTAATTTAATTTTAATTTAATTTTTTTTTTTAAATTAGCTGTGGTAAAAAACACAGCTATGTACATACACTCAAATAACATATATGGAATAATAGAATTAGAGAATCACAGAATGTTTATGGTAGAAAGGATCTTAATTTTAAGACGATTTAGTTCCAACCCCACTGCCATGTGCAGAGGCAATTTCCAATAGACCATTAGAGCTCCATCTGCCCTGCCTTTGAACACTTCCGGGGATGGGACCTCCACAACTTCTCTGGGCAACCTGTTCCAGTGACTCATCACTGCCACAGTAAAGGATTTCTTCATAATATCTAATCTAAACCTGCCCTCTTTCAGTTTGAAGCCATTCCCTCCTGCCCCGTCGCTAGACATCCTTGTAAAATTCTCTCTTCATTTTTCTTGTAGGCTCCCTTCAGGTATTGGAAGGTTACAGTTAGGTCACCCCAAAGCCTTCTTTTTTCCAGGTTAAAGAAACACAATTCTCCCAGTTTTTCCTCATGGGAGAGATGGGATAGCTGCTCCTTTCCTCTAATCAACTTGGTGGCCTCCTCTGGACTCACTCCAGTAGGTGCATGTCTTTCTTACACAGATCTGGATGTAGGGTTCCAGGTGAGGTCTCACCAGAGCAGATGGACAGAATTCCCTCCCTTGCTGTGCTGCCCATGCTGCTTTGGATGCAGCCCAGGACACTTCTGGCTTTCTGGGCTCCAAGCACACATGGCTGGGTCACATCCAGCCTCTCATCCACCAGCACCCCCAAGTCCTTCCTGGCAGGGCTGTTCTCAACCTGTTCATCTCCCAGCCTGTGTTGATGCCAGGGGTTGTCCTGACCCAGGTGCACCCCTTGCACGTGGTCTCGTGAAATCTCATGACCTTTGCATTGGAGCTTGTCCAGGTCCCTCTGGATGGCATCTCAACCTTCAGGTGGGTTAACTGCACCACTCAGCTTGGTGTCATCTGCAAATTTGCTGAGGGTGAACTCAATTCCTTCATCTTTGTTATTCATGAAGATATTAAATTACATTAGTCCCAGTACAGACCAGTATAGAAAATATAGTTTGATTTTATACTAATTATAGAAATAGAAACAAGAATGTTTTGTAGTGGTAGAGAATCATAGGTAAATTGTGGACCATCCAGTTCATGGAATGTTCCAAAACTCAGGCACATCTATGTGAACTCAACTTTCTTAAACCTTCAAGCAGTAAATCAGCATAAGAGAATCAGAAGTCTTTACAGGTGCTATTTATGAACACTAAAATAGATACTATGCAATCACTTGTCTACCTGCTGTGATCTCTTACCTACCTGATGCATTTTTCTTTTAACACAATAATTATTATAAATTAAGATATTCAGTATCTTAAATTATATGAGCCGTCTGTGTATAAGCCACTGAGCTGTGGATTTGGAATAGTAAAAGCAGGCTGATACAGTCCAGCTCAGATGTGCATGTAGGCTGCAGTATTTCCTATCTACCTTTGAACTGTGGACAAAAGATATGAATTTGTATTTTTCTTATTTTTAAACAGTACTGCTGGGCTAAGGAACTTGTACTGGGGTATTTGTTCAGTTTGGCTGCAGAGAAAGAGGTGCTGTTTCATAAGATCAGCTAAATTGATATTTAGAAATGTCACCTGTGATATGGTGGCCTTTTCTAATATATCCCAAGGTAAATATAACCTTTCACTCAAAATTTTGTTGTTGAAATTATGTAGTTGTATAGTCTGTTTCTTATTTGGAGTCTTTCATATTTAAATGATTAAAAAAAACCACCAACAACATGTTTTTAAGCAGATCTACCTTTTCTTTTTTGCCTCTAAACATCGATTTCTATTTATAAACATGTTAGAAAGCATGCCATTAACATGGTAGGAAATGGTTGAGCAGCATTTTAATGTTTGAACAATTCCCACTGAGAAGGGGAAAATAGGCCTTGCTAGATTGGACAAACAGGAATTTTTGATTTGAGAAACATATGGGAAATGGTGGAAAGCATATGTTCTAAATCCAGATTTTTATGATATGGAACTATCTTTCTATGCATTGTCCTCACAAGCCAAGAAGAATGCTGTGATAGTTTCATCTTTAAACTTTTTCACTTTTTCTATGTATTGTGTCCTCTTACTTTTCACCCCTGCTGCAAAACCAGGCATAAGTCACCTGATGACACCAGCAAATGTTGACAGGAAAATTATGCTGCTTTAGAATAGTCCTCAGATAAATTGCTCAGGAGACTTGTCAAAAATGCCTTACAGTTCTCGTAGCACACATATTAGAGTTACCTTCTGGGTGATCTGAGGGAAGAATAGTGCTCCATACTTTCTTTTCAAGATCAGAAATAGAAACATTACCGTGGCTTTGGATGTGCTCTGAAAATTACTTATTGTGAATTCTTTCCACCACACTGTACTAACTCAATAGCTTTTAGGAACATAATCAAAATTATATGGTTTTGGGGTGGTTTTTTTAACCCTTTGTGCCAGGTAGCATTTCCATGTGGTTACTGCAGAGATCTATTTTTCACAAAAAACTCACCCATGGATCAGCAAGAGAGAAAAGTTTATTTTGGAAACAAAAGCTTAATAAGAATATATTGTGTTAACATGACATACTAATTTGTATTTAGGACAACTGTATGAAATTGCTTACGCAAGTCAGTAAGATAATCTAGATGGGAATGTGGCTTTTGACTTTTCCATATGTATTAAATATACAGCAGCTGTGTGGAATTGGTAAACTGAGCTAGATTAATGTATGCATTAAATACATATGATGACATATGAAGGACTGTATTTACAGAAGGACTATTACTGGAAAAACATGGTCTTGTCAGTGTGATAGCACCCATCTCAAGATACAGTACAAGGGTGCAATATAAAACAAGCAACCAAAAAACATAGTGATGTTTTAAGTTAAGGTGGTCATATCTCTTCTCTCCCCCAGCCACAGAAATTATATTCAAGTGGTATTCAGAAGTCTTGTTCATAGAGGTTTGGTAGTGATCTTGTTCAAAATCCAAATCTTGAATTGATTACAAAACTTCCTAACTGAAAATCTGAGGATCCAAGACAGGTCCATTATGCAGATCTTCTTCATGAGACTTGAGCCCTGATTTTGGGAAAAGCAGAAGTCACACTGCAATGCTCTGCATTGTTGGTTTGACCTCACACTGTAAATTTGTAGTGAGAAAAATATATTGCCTACCCTGAATGTGCTCCTATCATCTGTGAACATCATACTCAATAGAGCTGACTTGGAAATTATGATTTGTTGTACTTATTTGCTAAGTAGGATATCTGTACTTGTTGCTGAGCACTAGGGCAATATGTCTACCTGAGAAAGGTAAATGGTAACAAAACCAGATTTTTGCTATGTAGCTTTCCTTCTCTGAATGCCCTGCTGTCTCTTCTTCTTCCTCCAGCTTTACAGGCTGAGCACAGCATGGTATGGGATATCTCTGTCCAGTTGGGTTCAGCTGTCCGAGCTGCATCCTCTCATAGCCTCTTGCCCATCCCCAGTCCCCTCGCTGTCAAGGCAACACAAGCAGAAAAGGCTGGGATTTTGTGTAGGTACTGCTCAATAACAGCTGAAACATCTCATGTTCCTACACTGCTTTGTTCAGTAATTCAAAATACAGCATTGTAGGAGCTGCTATGGAGAAAATCAACTCTATCCCAATAAAATAAGTACAGCTATGGAAGATTCCTTCAGGTTACACTGATCTCTTTTCTAAGGATGATTTAATGCTGTATTACTTTGCTTAAAAACAAAGACAGACATAATTTGTCTGTCTGAAGCATTTCTTTCAATAATTTATTTTACTTCTTTATGTTGATAGAATGTAGACAATAAACAGAAAGAGTGGATGAAACTAAACTATGTGAATGACATATACATATTTAATTATGCTAATAGAAACACTATCATTATGCATTTCTAATTGGACATTTTCTTCTAGTAGTTTTGTCAGATATAGATTCACAGCCTTTAGAACACCTTTCAGCTATAATCTGGAGGTGGACCAGGATTCCTGTACCCATCTTTATTAAAAAATAAATGTTCCATCTGCTCTTTTTTTGTACATAACATATGGTGAAAATAACAAAGTAATAATACCTAGGGGTAAAAGTACCATCTCTCTGTGTAGCTAAAGATCGCTGCATAATACTGTGAGATTCTGTTACTATCATTCCAATATGATGCAGAGGAAAAAAATATATATTTTATTGGTCTGTATCTATGGTGTTTGTGGTAATATCATGATCATGTTGTAGTAACATGAGAAATTTTGTGATTTGAACAGGATTTCATTAGAAAATAGCTAGTATAATAATTCTAGTTGAATCAGTCTTAGTAAGGGCAAGCTAAAGGAAACGGAGACTAGTAAATTAATTTATTACTGTTTAAATAGTAAAATGCATATTTATTTGATATATTTATTTTAATCTATTAGACGAGTAATTCTATCATGGGGTTCCTGATTCATCCAAGAACTCTTTTCCACCACACCAAAAATTCCATGCTCCTAATAAATAATTATGTGGGGCATCTCCATTGTCACATTGGTATTATATGTTCAGAATATAGCACAACAAAAGTTTAAAATGTTGATTAAATGAGCCTGATACTGAGGGGGGGAGGAGGGAAAGGGAGCTGAAATTTTATTTTCAGCTTTTCTTACTTTTTAGTAAAAATTACAGATTTTTGTTTTCTGTCTGAATTTTGTATTTTGAAAGTCTAACAAACTTGAGAGTGGTAATGACAGAATTTACAATAAAAGTTAATATGAGCTTCTTGGCTTGCTCTTAATTGGTTTCCTTCCTGTTTAACAATTCCTCTGTGATAAAATTTGTCTTTTTTAAATTATCGTTGTCTCTAATTACTTGGCCATATTTGAAGATTCACATTTACAACATGATTCCTTCTTTGCTTGCCATAGTTTTGTCTTAATTGCAATGTCAGCATTTCCTTTCAGGCACTTCTGTCTAGAAGTAAGATTGTTTCTTCTGATGTCAGGATTAAGAAGAAAAAAAGAAAAACAGTGCCAATTATTGTCCTTTTGTAGTATTTTAGATTTTTCTTTAAAATCTTTTTATTCTTTGTCTGTCTACCATCAACATAAAGAGATTCTATGAAATGCCAGTAGAGTTCATCTCTGTTATTTCAGTTGATACTTCACGATGTATCAAGAGCATTCGAAACACTTAATGGGCTTTTCTTCTTCTTAACAGTTCTGGCAAGGCGTTAAACCCCATCTCTTCCAGTGTTTTGAGAGACATGCAGTTGTCATGTAATGCAGTTTTCTGTAGGTGTGCAAAATTATTTTTCACATCTCAAGATCAGAAGACTGGAATAAAGCAGAAAACATCTGGTTAGGTCTGTAGTATCTGACAATTTTCCAAATTATTAGCTTAATAATAGAATATCCATCAAAAGTAAAGAAAGAAAAAATGTTGGGTTTTTTTTTTTTGTTTGTTTGTTTGTGCACCATAAATGGATATTTATGTTTAAACCAGTGAAGACATTAATTTTCAAACTTCATTTACTTCTTGAGCCACAGCAATAAATGCTTCATATGAATTTTTTCTGGGTTCTCTGATTTTCTTTTTCATCTTAGAGGGATTAGAAGCAGTATAAAAAATTAAGTAGTCTCTTCACAAACCTGATCCTTTTTGGGTTTTTTTCTTACTAGCATAGTAATAGGCATTAGAGAGGAAACCATTAATTAAATGCTGTTCAATTGTATTCTTCATTGAAAATTATCTATCACTCTGTTTAAGATTTGGACTTCACTACTGTGAGTAAACCATAGTTTGTTAGCATTGTTTTAAGCATAGTAAACTTTGAAGTTGGTCCTGATTTGTTTCTTCTTCTTCCTGAGTGATTGATTAATTTTGTGGAGTGGTTACAGTAGCAGACTAAGACAAAGAAAGAAAATATAAAATAATTAAAGGAGTTCATAATGAGGATATCTTGAAATTAGGAGGATCATATGAATTTGGTACAAATTCAGGAAGTACATCCACACTTTGGATTATGTTATAATACCAATATAAATCAAGGTTAGTCTAATTAAAGTCTAATTGTGTAATCCAAATAGGTAGTTACTATCTCAGTTACAATTACACTGATATTTACAGACTGAAATATCTATGTGATAAACAAAAGCTGAAGTATAAATACAGTTAAATTTGTGGTACATAAATGACTCAAGTTTTCTACTTCTCTGATATTTTGCTCATCTTTCTGATGTCAGCCCAGTATTTTAGGTTAGCACACATCCTCAGGAGGGATGGAGTAAGGGAAAGGATTACAGGAATCTATCTGTCCTGAACTTTTTAAATGAAGAATTTTATGATTGGTGGTGACTATTTGTTTTCTTCTCAGATTTGAGTCTGTTATGGGATTTAATTTTTTTTAATGTTTTCAAACACCCTGCCACTGTTTGACTTCTGTTTGTTGATTGCTACCTAAACTATGTTTGCTCCATTGTGAAGGCAGTTAGCAATTATTAGTTTACATTCTGAGATGGCCTCCTCCAACCCCAGTGTAACAAATAGGGGTAATGTTTGCTACTTATCAGCTTTATTGATTTGTCAGACCTTTGCCATAAATCATATTCACATTGCTAAACTCAATTCTGGTCAAGACAAGACATGAGATGTTGCACTGCAAAGTTAATGGAAATTCTGCGGCCTTCCATGAGTAAGGTCAAATCACTACGTGGACTGGCATCACCCCCACATTTTCAGTTTAAAATTTGAAATATATTCCATGTAGATACCCTTTACTGTGTGGATTTTTAAATTTGGGGTTTTATCTTTTGTTTGGCTTAGGGTTTTTTAGTATGGTTTTGGGGGTGGGGTGTGGTGGTGGTTCTGCTTTTAGGGCTGATCAGTTAAATTAGTTGGAAAGCTACTTGTTGATCCTCTTACAGGTAACTATAGCAAAGATACACTATAGTTTTTATTGTATTTAGCTGGGTTGGATTTGATGATGTTAAAGGTCTCTTCCAAGAAACTATGGAATGTCCCAAATCAAGTTGCATCAGACATCATATTTGCTGTCAATATATTAAAAGTGTTTGGGAGAAAAAGACTAATAAAAATTTAATCTTTGAACAACTGAATGTAAGATATAACTCAATATATAATACCAGAAGGAACCCTATGTACTTATCCATGCTCCTGTTCTTTAGAATATGCAAGTTTTGATGTTCTACAGCCTTACTCAATGACCATTTTTCCTTTCTTAACTTTTCATTCAAGGAGAGTGGTGGAAAGTGATGTCTCCAGAGATATATTATGAAACTAAACAGCTTCAGTGGAACAGCTTGCCTTTCTCACATTTTGCTTTTCCAGCTCCTACCTAATAACAAAACAAACAAAAAAATATCTCTCCCTTTGGTCTAAAATGCTTTCTTTCAGAGTGTACTAGCATTTAGTTGTTTTTATGTACCTTGTCCCACACTCCTGTTTCTCAGAATTCTGCTGCCTGAGGAACGTGGGGTCTTAAAAATTTTTTGCTACAGTACTGTAAATCTCTATAATTGAATGGTCTGAGGTCCACGGATTCTTTTGAAGGCAGCTTGTTTAAACCCATAGTTAACTATTTATAGTACATCCCAGCAGAGTCTGATCACACAGTGACCGATAAAAGCTGTGAAGTGGTTCGGCTGATACCCATAAGAGAAAGTAATTGACTTGGGAGTACAAGCAAAGGTTCATCTGGCCACAGATAATTCATTTTCTATGATATTGCAAAGATACTGCTTGAAAAGGAATTTGCTGTGACTGAGGTTAGAGAAAAAAAGTCAAAAGAACAAGTTTGTCTGAAAATTTAAGAGTGCTCATTGATAAATGTGGAAAACACAAAGAAAAATGGTTAGGAAGAAGTCTTGCCCACTAATTTTGGCTCTATTCCTATGGACTTGAATGGATGTAAACCTTTGAGCAATAATTACTGTTTTTAAGAGACAAATATGAGAAAAAATAAGAAAATAAGGATGTAATTTCAGTGTATATGCACTATTAGGTGTAAAATTTATCTCTGAATTGCTTTTCTGTGCCATTTCTGTTCAGAACGGTTGTAGGAATTGCAATTTCTTTCCCCAGTTTCTCTTTCCAATTCATTAAAATTCAAGAATTTTTTTGATTCAATAAACTGACAGTTATTTATGTCCTCTGAGCAGAGAGGATACTAAATCTTCTACCTTGAAAATCTTGGTGCTTGATGCATCAAACTGCTGTGGGTAGAAAAACTAAGGCAATGCTGCAACTTAGGTCATGTATGTTGGAGTCTGCCTGTTTCAATTTGCAGGTGTGGGTCACGGTACATCATAAATATCTGTACTGCAGTTTTAAAAGCTACATTGGCTGTTGAATTTTATTTTCTATTCCTGTGTGTCAGAGGATTGTATACGAGTTTTTGTTGTTTCTTCCTCTGACAATTGCTGCAACAGACCTAAAGAAGTTAAATGAAACATAATTGTGGATTCTGTAACATCTAAAAGGGAAAGGGACTCATAAGTTTACAGTATTTGCATCAGTAAATTTGGTAGAAGTGTAATGTTTTTGTCGGGGTATACTTCATGCTTGCTAAGCAGAATTTCTTATTTGGCATTTTAAATCTGTGGAGACCTGCCCTTGTTTAATAAAAGTCACATGTAAACTAGGAATGTCTCAGCTTGAATTCATTCACCGTGTAGATGTATTTGCTAATATAAAAGTAATACAGGCAACTGCCTTTTGACACAGATCAAAGGTATGTGGATTTGCTCAGAGATTTTATATTATGCAAAGAAGGGTAGTAACATCCATTTCTTACACTCGTTTGTGGACCGACAATTATACTGAGTAGTTTTCCTGCTCAGTGATTTTTGTTGGTCTTTTTGACATATCTGTTAATGATGCTGAAAACACCTCTGGGAATTAGGAGAAGTAATTATTGGAATTGATTAATAATACCTTAAGAAAATTTTCAGTGCCTCAAGGGCAGTAAATTGTATGATGATATGAGATTTTTATTTACTGCATCTACCAAACTGACAGTCAATAAGGATGGAAGATTTGGATGTAAACTGTATTTTATGCCTTTTATACCTGCCATGGAGAATTTTCAATCTTTGTGAGAGAAATGCACATAACTTATATCAATAAATAGACTATTTGCAGCGCTTTTATTTTTTATTTTTTTTTATTTACAGGACTCTAAAAATTCACTTTTTTTTTTTTTTTTTTTTGCTCCTGACCAAGCATGAAAACAATGATAATCCTCAACAGGGGGAATTAGAGGGAGGTCGCAACAGTATTTGCCATAAGTGTCTGCATGGCATAAATGTGACATAATATATTGTGTATAATTTTAAAAGGCATAACCATACTGCAGAGATGTTTCCAAAATTCTGAAACTATGAGAAGTTAAAGAGGAGAACTTCTAGGTGATCTCTGTAATGGTACTTCTCCTTTGCCTGCCCTACGTAATGATCTTCTTGCAGGAATTGCTCCTTAAAGCTTTGAATACAATTCCTTGTCAGTCATTAATGAGGTGGTCAGTTAGGAAAAAAGTGCTGGATTAAGCCTGAACAACATGTAGATCCTAATTAAACATATTTCTGTGAAAGTTCATTAATGGCCTGAAGGATCAACACAGACTGCTTGCTCTATCTCTAGCACAGCATTCATTCGGCACTACTTCGTATTTTGTGTTTACCTCAAATTATGGTGATTGGATATTTGCATCCCATAAAATTAACTGCAGAGTCAAAAATTTCAATCTTTCCAAACTTTAATAAGAATGCAATATGCCTAAGAGAAACACTTAGAAGATTAAATATTCAATTAATTGTTACTCAGTAGTTGATCTTAATCAGTGATTATTAATAGCCAATATTAGTGTATGAGTAGTACTAAAGAATTTTACTGCATTTTACAGTATCTAACTCGATGATATAATATATGAATAAAGATGCAAATCAATATCCATACAAATAAAGCTTATCTATGAGATTATGCTTAGTTCTCTGTGCTTTAGGGGTGTTAATATTGATTTATATTTACTCAATCTGTCAACTGCAGCTGAGAAATCATGCAAAGGTAAAAAATTATAAAGAAGAGATGACTATGAGTGAAATATGAATAAAAGTGCAAGAAAGATTTTTGGCTTGCTTTGGTGTTGATGTACTGTACTGTCAGTAACTGCAATAATCAGCAGGTCTCTGCAAGGTACTGATCTTTTTAGCATTAAACTTCTGGTTGTGTAGATAGTTTTGCTACTACAGTTGCTTTAATAATGGAGAATTTTTTTAATCTCCATGTTTATTTTGTGAGGGCTGCTGT
The DNA here is from genome assembly GCF_030490865.1 of Poecile atricapillus. Taxonomy (NCBI): domain Eukaryota; kingdom Metazoa; phylum Chordata; class Aves; order Passeriformes; family Paridae; genus Poecile; species Poecile atricapillus. The sequence goes on along the minus strand of NC_081250.1, from coordinate 98,225,416 downwards.
AAAAACTCAAAGACAAATAGGATAAAAGAACAGAGGATTTTTGGTGTAACAGCCATATGCATGTAAATATATTTATGTTCTACCAAAGTAAAAAAAAGGAAGAATTTTCACTTTAAGTACTTTAGTCATACTGGGTTATATTCAGTAAAACTTAAATTTAGCTTGCTGTATTTCAATAGAAAAAATATGTAAAAAATAGAAATTCAGATTTAAAGTTTCTAGATTTTCAATGACTCTTTTTCCTTAAGAAATCAGTCTACCTGAATAATATTACAACAAGAATTAGCAGGAAATCCCCCACTATCCAAATAGAATAGGTTCTGAAATTACTATATTTTGGTTTTGTCCAGCTGAGTTCCACCAAAAGTTCTCCTAGGCAGAGAGGCAATTTTCAATATCTTGATTCTTAAAGTAATCTTATTTGCAAAGATGTCTCCTTGTTTTCATTGTTTTGATTTGAAAACAATTTTTACATCAAGTGAGATATAAAAATAATTGAAGTATTGATAAAGCTGCAAATCTGTAGGTTTTCAGTTGTAAGAAATACACGGTTCATTTGCTTTCTGCATATTGATCATGCTGGGAATATAAAAAGCTTGATAAAGTGACAAAGATTGCAATTTAAACAAAGGGAAATGAAGCTGAAAAACTAAGCAAGTCTTGGAATTAACATCAGCAAATGAATTTTTCCACATTCTGAATATTTTTTTTTTCTTTCATATGAACAGTGAGATACCAAAGTTGGAAATTAATCTAATCTGTTGTGAGCATTAAGAATATATTGTTCATATTTAAGAATATTCCAGACCAAAGTACAGCTGCTAAAAGCAAAGAACATGGAGAGCCTATCTCTCTAAAAGTGTAATTTTTCTATCTCATTTAAAAAGAAATGTGGAGAGAATAGTGACATCATCTTCCTGTGGTATTTAGGCTGGATACAGTTCGGAGTGCAGGCATTTTCAGATGCCATTCAAAGCAGTCCTACAACAAACTGTTGATAAGAAAAATGAAAGATAAAATTGTTAGAGTTGTGGAAACTTGAAGTATTGCCCTACTAACAGGTGTCTCAGGCAGTTTGGTCACAAGTATGTTTTTGGTTATTGACAAATAGCAGCAGGGCTACTGCTGATTATCTAACAATGGCTATCCTGAGAGAAGATAAATGATTCCATGCTGCTCTATCACCACCATTTCCATGATTACCGTAGGAACAATCGAATATGAGATATTGCTGACAAAACTGCAAACTGCAGCAGCAATCATTAACTTCAGGAAGGCTGAGCTTTGCACTTGATCATCCTCAAACTTAACAGTGGATATTTTTGCTTGTATTTGGTCATCTGTCCTTTTTCAGTGGGGTAATCAGGGGCTAAAAAAAGACTTGACATGTGGATTGTTGGATATTCAGGCTCTGCCTATTGGTTTATATCTTGGTTTTTTTCTGCTGGTGAATTTATGATTGCACATGGTCAAGTTTACTTGGCAGAAGCTCAGTGGAATATAATTGTGCAACACTTTTTATGTGAGAAGAAATGAAAATGAGATTTCATCATGCTTCTCATGATTGATGAGATTTGTAAAATAAGAGGGAGTCCAATTACTAAACGGTGTTCCAGGCAAAAAAAGATCACTGGGTTTCTCAGTCACTCCTGACTGCTAATCAATTTGTTGAGTGATGATTAAAGTGTTTTGCTTTGACCTAAAATGACTTAGCAGTTTGAGTTCTAGCTAAATGGCTCTTTTTGATAAGGAACTGCATTCCTATTCTGTATATAAGTTACAGTTCCCAGTTTTGAAATGAAAAATTGTGAATAGGTCTTTTAAGGATTTATAATTCCCTCCATTTTTTTACTTATTCAAACAAGGAATTTGTCATCTTCACAATACTTAAATAACTTTTTGTTCATGAAGGTAGGCAAAGAGGATGAAATATGTTAGATAAAATGAAGATATCAGTGTTTTCAGAATTTTTTTTCAAGATCTTTGTCCTTAACATTTTGCAATATTAATTTTCTGCTATTTAAAGGGTTGTTGAGACAATGGTGCCAAAAATACATTTTTAAATGTAGGTGATGTCGTGTCTAGTCCAGATGGTAAATCCATCTTTCTTAAATAACAGAAAAAAAATTAAAAATAACTAAATTGTGATACAAAATATTTTGGATTTTTTTTGGAAGAAAGATGCAAAAGTGCCAGAATATTTCTGATTTTCTGCCTGCACTTCTGAAGTTTTATTTAAAAATATATGGTTGTATATTGATTGTATTATTGTATTATCAATGAAGAACTCCAAGAAAAAAAAAAAAAGAAAATTCTGGTAGACTGTCTCCCATCTACAAGTAGACCAAATTTCATTGCAAGCTCTTCAAATTCATAAAAGTGATGCTTGGGTGCAATCCAGATTAAATTTTTTAGCACAGAAACATCATTCTCAATAGCCTTGGTAATGCTTTTGTAAGATTCGTCTAACAGTCTGATAAGAACATAAAAAAGTTTCATTTGTTTGGTCTGGGTAAAAAAATGCTGGCACATCAAAATTTCAAACTGATAACATCAAAGTAAGTAAACCTTTTCCTCATAATAACATACGAAACTCCTGAACCTACCATTTTCCAAAGTAGATTTATTATATAAAAGCTTTGTGCAGAAGTCAGGTATGATTCAAACACACAATTCTGGCCAAAATCCCAGATTAGATACTGCACCATTAAACCTGTTACTAGCCTAAAATACAGACTTCTTGTAAGCATCAGTATAGTTTGTGAAGTGATTCAAAACCAAAAACGTCTTAATAATCTTAAACAGGTTTATTTCAGCAAAAGCTAAATTTGCTTTACTTTTTATTTTTCCAAGCTGAAGCAAATTAGGACATATGCTAATTAGAGAATTAATATATGTTATCTTAGAGAGTTGCAGTGTCTTTGGAGAGCTCTAAACAAACTTCTGTAATGTTTCACTGGTTTGCATTTCCCTATTAAAACTGAAGAGAATACAATTGTAAATTTGTATAATTATTTTTTAGTTGATTTTCTTTTCTATTGATCATATTTAAAAGGCTGAGCACTATAGTTTAGGGCATATGGAAATCTATGAGTGTAGGTTTTGTACATTAAGAGGAAAAAGTCATATTCCATATTGTCATGGGGTGACTTTACCTTTAAGACAGCTTTGGGAGCTAAGGAAGTTGAAGCTGCTGGTGGCTGATGGGAGTCTTTTCTCCTGACCAATTATCGGTCATTTCTAGGAATTGACAGCAGTTTTGACCATTGAGAAGTGAGATCAACTTGTGATGTAAAGCCAGAGGTCTTTTACTCTCTTTGGTTTCCATCTTCTGACAAGGTAACAAGGCTCTGTCTCAGCCTCCTCCCCCCCCTCCAGGCCGGACGAGGCCGCAGAGGGCGGGGGGGGGGAGAGAAATGGAGCCGGCCGGCCTGGTTTAGTTTGTAGTTTCTGCTGCTGGACTGAAACCTGACACCATGAACATCTGCAGCTTTTCCAAGACTTTAATTCTTTTACTACCTGGATAAAACGTACAGACTACCCCTTTTCCCAGAGAGACAGAGAGAGAGACAGTCAATATGAAGAAGACATCATAAAACCATCAAAGACAGTGAAGAAAATAGTTAAGTTTTAGATGGGGAAGACAGAATAAGGAGATGCTTTATAAGCTGAAATATTTTTCTGTTAAAGCTATGGAGATGGACAATAGTGTTCTGAAAAAAAACTCCTTTAATTCATGACAGAGTATATTGGGAGGAATGGAGTGTTCAAGGTGTGGATTTTGAGCAAAAGGTAGAGTAATTGTGATACAGTGAGGTGCTGGAACAGAGTGAAGCGAAGGTTTGAAGCCTTGAGGGCAATGAGAAAACTGTTTTCCAGCGAAGCTCACAGAGACAGATGAAAAGAACTTTTGCCTTTGAATAACTCATCCTTAAAAATTACATCCCTAGACCCATTGACCCATACACACTTCAGAGTGATGTGAAATGGGAGGAGAAAATCTGATGACAGGATTTCCAGGCAGCTGGCATCAGAAAAATAGAAAACTATAACAGAAATAGTTTTCTTGTGAGAAACTCCATAGATTAGCAGAAGACTTCTGTTTCTCTACAAAGGCTGATGAAAAGAGTGTAGCAGCAATTGGGACTGTTTTAAACACCAAAGTTCCAAAGTTTTTTGTCTCTATGTTGTCATGCAAGCAAGGGAATGGTGGGTAGTGGGGGAAGCAGGGGTTTTCTGGAGGTTTATTCTGGTGTTCTTATTCTTGTAGTTTTGTTAATAAACTTTCTTTATTCCTTTTAAGTTTTAAGCCTGTTTTGCTCTTGTTCTAATCCATATCTCACAGCAAGAAATAAGTAAGTTTTCTAATGATTTTTTAGTTACTGCTTTAAAACCACGACACATATGTAGGCTGGTTTTAATTCACTCTTTCTGAATTTAACTGAATTTTTTTATGTGCCAAAAGAAAATACAGAAAGTCAAATGCAGAAAGCAGTATCCTGACTTTAAATTTATGGGAACATCTATAACAACATATAATACACAGACATTCTTGAAAGGTGCAAAGGAGGGGAGAAAGCTGAATTAGCTTATCCGCTGCCTAATAGTAGCAGAGTCAAGCTGTTCTTCAGAATACTTCATTTTGCCCCCAGGCACAAGTAGTGCCAGTATTCCCTCCCCACGTTTACTCTAGGTAGCAGAGCATTTTGGGAAACCACTCTAAGCAATGCTGTGCAGGAAGTTGGAAATGCAGAGCAAGCAGACTGTTTGCTTGTGGGGAAAAGACAATCTGTCTGTGCTCAGAGGAGTAACATCTCACTTTAGCAAGATTTATTGCAGCTTCAAGCTGAAACCAGTTTCTTTATACATATAAAAAAAGAGGATGTGGTTGTCTTGATCAAAGCACTGTTCTCAAGATTAATTGATCTGTGCTGTATGTTCGGTTTTGTACAGACTTGAAGAAGACAGGTAGCAGTTCCCTGCTTCAAATTTCTCATCAATCAAAACAGATGATACTTTCCTACTTTCTTAGCTTGCCATGAGCAAAAATACTTCCTCATAAGGGCTGTAGTATTGTGGGTCCGTAGTTCTGGAGAGTAACTTAAAATACTAGTATTCGTTACCACTACATACTTTCATAGTAATCTCACTTCTTGTGCCCTCTGCCAGGTGGCTGTCCCCTGGTTTGTTTGGATTTAGAGCAATTTGCCTGTGTCACGTAATTGGCTGTGACATTGGCTTTGCCTTTCATTTCTATGTGCATACATGGAAATGAAGTTTTCAAGTTGATTTCAGCTATACATCATTCGTATATGTAATTATATGAAAGCTGGTGCCTTTTTGCAACTTTATGTAATTTTAAAAAAAAACAGAAAAATATATGTAGATCTAACTGACAACAGATAAATACTTAATAAGCATCAGGAATATTTCTGTATTATATGATCATATGAGGTACATAAAAATTCTTTATTCGCTACATGATAAGGCATGTCTCCTTCTGTGCAGTGCCAAATATTTATAATGTTCCAATTTTCCATGCTAACCTTTTTGCAGATAAGTGCCATAGCTTGAATATCCTGAGAAAAACCCAGGTGATCTGCCAGCACAGAAGAATTTCTTTAATGAATAAGCCCTTTAATTATGTTCTCGTTCTGCTATATGCTCAAGATTGTAAAATTGCTGGAGAGAAGAGTAAGTAATTGAATAGCAATTTAAGTGTGAATTTATTAAATCAATTAGATTTACAAAAGTAATTTGAGACACAGTGCTGCTACGTTGGGTGCACCAAGTATATAAAAATTTAAAATAGATGCTTGTAAGTGCAGCATAGTTTCTAATGGGAATTTGTCTTGGTTATTATAGTAAAAATGATTGATTCTGCGTGTCTTGTAAAGCTTATTCTGTAAGTTATTCTTATCCTAATAGCACCTCAGAGGTAGGCCATTTCATTTCAGATTGCTGGGGAATCTCTAAGCATAATATAAGATTTTATAAACTCATGAAAATTTATAACAGTGATGGAAATATTTCTGTGCTTTTATTTTCCTCTAAAACAAACATATCTTCTGTATTAACTAGTTTGTTAAAGCCATTAATTTTTCTGCACTTGGAACTTCCATGAACATTATGTTAAACTTTTATGTATAATGTACTGTGTAATATTTTATGTGATACTTTAGAAAACTAAAGGAAAATTAATGTGTGTGATTTGATGGGTGTGTGTACTGTAACTAGCCAAACATAAGGAAAGAAAATGGTTACAAAGGCTTTTGTGTCAATTGCTACATTAGCCCTCCTAAAAGATCTGACCTCATACCATGGGGTTACCTGCAGGGTATCAGAGTGTGGGAGAACTATCAAAAACCACAAAAAATCTAACACAAGCAGTGTGACTCCTACTCATTTCTTACCTTTCCTGCCTTCCAAATGGTGGGAAAGGATATGCCTGTTCAAGCTTTCCTTAGTGTCATAAAATAAGATTCAGTAGATGCAAAATTTATTGTCTATAATGGAAGCAAGAGCTCATGATAAAATTTCATTGTCCCTCCAGTTTAGTGACCATCTTCTTCCTCTTCTGCCTCCCATAAAATACCTGTGATCCTTCAAATCATCACATTTCCTATCCCATAAGACTGTTTCCCTGCTTACTACCCAGAGGTACATGGTGCCATGAAATGCGGCTTTATTCTTCTCCGCTCTCAAACGTCCTTTGACATCTGATATTTTGAACTAAAGTCACTGTTTTTATGTTCCTTTTTCTTCTTCTTACATTACCTCCACCAAGTTACTTGGATATTTAAGATCTTATCCTTCTCTTATCAATCAATATTATAGTTTCCAGATTCTGTCTATTAATTTTTTCACTGCTCTCCTCAGTCTTCTGCATTCAGGAAATTTTCAGCCTCACCAGGAAAATTTCATGTTTGATTTACATTTATTGTTAGAAGAATTTTTTCCTGATTAGTCCATTGTGTACAAAGTTGAGGCTACATGTTAGTATCAACATCAAAAGGGGGTAGATGAGTGAATTAAAAAATATTATTTGCTAAAAAGTATATGCATATTCCTGTGACATTCAGTGAAATATCGTAAAGATCAAATCAGTAAATTAAACTGTTCAGATTAACTAGACCGATCATTTATTTAATTCAAATTGAGACTTGAAAAACATTTAGTTTAAAAGTGCAAAATTGAGTGGTTTAAATATTATTATCAATAGTTTATTTTGTCCACAGAGGATGGTCTCAGGATACTAATATAGGAAAATCCATTTATTATCTGCTTTTAAGGCAATAAAAGAGGAGTGTTTATAAACTACCACTATATTAGCTTGGGTACTTTCTGTATGGCCTCCTTGGGTATTAGACAATCATTTATGGAAGTAAAGTAATAAACCCCATGCCTTAAAATATTACAGCTCAATGAACATGGAAATATCTTAAAAGTCAGATACCTATGTCGTAAGATACAAAGTGTTAGAGAAGCTAATGAAAAAAGCTAACCTCGAAAGTCTTAGCTTTATTAAGGTTTTTGTATATTGAATTTATAAGCATAAAGAACAGTGAAATGTGGAGAATGGAAAATTTATAATTAAAAGGTTCTTAATGTCTGGTTGCTGGAACAACCAATAGGATTGAGCATTTTCTCTTGAATCTCAGAATGGCTTAGGTTGGAAGGGAGCACAGTTGGGTCATCTGGTCAAATTTTCCTTCTCAGCCAGGGTCATCCTAGAGCACATGGCACAGAACTGGATCCAGATGTGCCTTGAATATCTCCAATGAGGGAGACTCCACACCTCTCTGGGCAATCTGCTCCAGTGCTTGACCAACAGTAAAGTTCTTCCTTGTTTTCAGGTGGAATTTCCCATTCATCAGATTTTTATGCTCAGCCATCTGTGGTTGGCTGGGTAGTACTTTCCATCCTTGGGAAAGAGTAGCAGCAGTGACACTTAGGAAATTCAGCAATACCTGACTCTTTGCCAGCTTGGGGCATCAACAGGCAGAGATATGTCTCCAATATCCACAATCCCCACTCTCTGCTATCGCATTACCTGTGAGAGTAAAATGAGTTATACTCCAAACCCCATGGGACCTCCTAGGCCTGACCTCACTATTTTAAGCTAGCAGTGAGTCACCCCATCTTGCACCACCACTGCTCCATGCACCACCTACCCCAGGCCCTGCCCCTCACTATTTAATTATTAATAATTATTTGATAGAGCCATTGCCCAGCAAAGCTCGCAGGGTGTTATGTACTAAAGCACATGAGCCCTTCAGGTCAGCCACAGAGTGCTGAGGGTTAAAGCAGACACTGCTGCAGATTCTTTCCCTAAGGAGTCTTGTTTAAGGCTTCAGAAATATACACTGTCCTGTGAAGTAGACATGAAGCATGCTAGTCACCTTAGAGCCATTTGACCCTCTTAAAGAATTCACCAGATAGTGGGTGTAAAGTAAGTGATGGCTTTCAGAAAACTTTCTGGAAAATAACTAATGATATTGCTTATCAGTAAAAACCGGAAAAGTTTTATGTTCTTGCCAGAGTTTGGAGTAGGGGGAAGGTCTTAAAATTTTGTTCTGTTTCTGAAGGGTCAGTGATTTTTTTTTCACTTTTTTTTTCATCTGCAGTCTCAATGCACCAAAATCTGGCACCATTGTAGCTCAAGGAGACAGTAAATTTGATGGAGAATATAGCCATTTCTTTTTCATCTGCATATAAAATGGCCACAGATGAAAGAAATGTTTTCTTCTTATGCAATCCAACCAAACATGTGACCAATATTTTACTAACTAATGCATTTTAGGTGAGAGCTGCTACTTTAGGCAGAATAAGTATGAATTCAAAGGGTAGTTCGTACTGGATTTGAACTGACATTCTGTGATGTCAGATTTTATCCTCTAAACACAAGATATTTAACAGCAAGCTTTTAAATTAACATCACGCTGATGGCATGCTTGAAGCCAGGCAACGTATGGTGTGGTAGTATTGATGCAATAAAAATCCTGTCACTCTTGAGGCTGGTCTAGTAGGGAATTCCAGACATAAATTTGAGATATTGCACATTTCTCAGGGGATTGACAATTAAGAAGACACTTCCTTTCAAATTACTTTAACAGTCATGGCTAAAATCTTGCTGAGAGCAGTGCTGGGCCACAGCAGATGTGGTAAACATCACAGGGATCCTGAGAAAATGTGTGAAAATCACACTAATGAACTATGAAAATGTGCCAGCAGAACCATTTCAGGAAGCAGACCACCTTTTTTATTTTTCCTCTTCCCAGACTTCTTGGGATCTTCCAAATAGCTATGGAATATGGCTGAAGAAAAAGCATTACACTCATGGTCAGACACTTAAAGAAAATGTCTTAATGAATATTCTGACCATTGAAAAAGTCAAACAGACTGAGACAGACAGCTGGATCTCAACTGGAACAGGGGTGGTGGATGCTGTATAGGATTAGGAAGTGTGCCCGTGTTCTTCAGTGAAGCTGAAGAAAAATATTTTCAAAGATTACATCTAAATACACCAGAGCTGAGCTATTGATCCTGATTTTTGACAGGTTTTAATGACTGATTTCAATTTCAGTAGAATGTATGTGTGTACAGATTTGCATTTACCAAGAATTGCACAGCTCAAAATGAAATTACGATATTCTGGTGAGTGAATACTGTAATACAGACCATGCTGGTTTACTCCCACATAGCTTCTGCTCTTGCTCACTGTCTGGACACACACACATACACACAAACAAATCTTTGTATCCATGCATTCTCAGAGTTCTTTGTGACACTGAGCTGTGCCATGAAGAGTTTTGATAGAGATAAGTGCAATTAGTAGTCAAATTTTTCTGCTGCTGTCCTGTTGGTTTTGTTGCTGTTTTCATTATTTTTTTTTCAACCAAATGTTTGTTTCCTCTAAGGTTTTGGACTGCATATTGGCACTGAGCATTTCATGACTTATCTGTAGTCAAATTCCTTCTATGCTGGCTCCTCTGATAGGTAAAAAGGATATAATTCTTCGTATTTTTCACTGTTTTACCACTTCATATAAAACGACAGCTTGCTTTGACAGAAGGCATTCAGAAATGTTAGGAGATAACAGATCTAAGGCTATCATGATGGCTAATTATCACAGTCTAGATTGATGTAATTGAATCCCACACCTGTGAAACAGAAGAATGCAGTAAGAGCATTTCTCCAATTACTTGGCATGTCTGTACCATGCAGTATACTTGGCATTGCATGAAACATTTGCAAAACTTGAACAGATCAAAAGGTGTTCTTGCTGTAATTTTTAGACTGAAAGTTAGACACAGGTTGAGAAATCATTTCTATTTCGTCCTATAGCTATGACTTTTATGGTTAGTTTGCCACTTGTTTGTAGTACTGAAACACTCTAGTGTGAATAAAAGGTGTCTCTGCATGCCAATATTAAGCTCTGCCCATTTCTTCTCTTGTCAACTGGACTTGCAAAGGAGAGGTCACCATCAGAAAAATACAGTTTTATTCAGTCACCCCAAAAGTAGACACTGTGTTCCATATAATAAGGAAATTCTTTCTCTAGAGTGCATATTTTTCTGCTTTTCTGAGAATCAGTGATCTTCTGGGACTGATATTTTGGTGATTCCTAGTGACTCTTGAAGGTCTTGTGGCATTCAATGCATCTATGTAACATTAATTTATAGGTCCCTAGGTAAACAAAGACAGCTACCCTCGTCTGGACAATATTCTCACATCAATTGCAATGGAATGCAGAATTGATAAAGAGAATCCTAAAAATTGTTTTAGACATATTAATGCATGCATTTATAGCAGCTGATGAAATTTGCAGCAGGTAAACTATAGATATGTAGGGGAATTAAAACAATTTTTAAAATCATGTTTCGTCATTTAGAATTCACAGACTGAAATTTTGTATATTAGTTTTTTGCTCAATCAGTTTTTAATCTTTGCTTTTACTTAATCATAGCTTTTTACAAGACCCTGTTTTCTCTAAAGTGCTCTGGTTCTGTCAAAGAAACAAATGCAAGTATTTTCGAGTTTTTGGAGGAAATCTTGTCAACTTTGAGAGTCATAGATTCAATAACATATTTCAAGGTTCTTAGAGTATTCTATGCCACTTCTCCTGACAATATTGTCTGTATATATTTATCTGTGTGAGGTAAGGGAGGGAATTAAGCACCATTAATACTAAATTATAGAAGAATTCTAACTTATATTTGTAAATAATTAATATTACTGATAGGTGTCTAGTGTCTAAAAGAGGGTGAATTTTTTTACACCTTAGCTGAAAGGGAGTGGGTTGTGTGACCTTGGTCTTCTTAATGTGAGCTGGTAACTGCAATTAGCTGAAAAATAGACTGTATTCAAAAAAAGCCATTTACTATGTAATAACTATTTACGATAATGGTAGTATTTCTCAGTTACTTTTAATTGAATACAAACATCCATTTTTTCTTTCTTTCTTTCAGTCTCCAACTTTCCTGCTTGCATGAACGCAGCTCAGACTTCAAATGTAACTTTGGATACAAATAATGAAACTCATTTAACTTAATTTAACAGAATGGACTATTTTAGCATGCAGTTCATTTCATCCTAAAGTGGATGTTTCTGAAAATTTTTGTTATCTAACAAGTCACACATGCAACATCAATATAGTGGATGAGGCATGAGTATTCAAGGTCTAGAAATTATTAGTTCACTACACTTAGAAACTCAAACCAAATTTTATTCTGTTCAGTCATTACAAATGTCATTCTGACGTATTGTTGACCATTTTTGAACTACAGGAGCTGAAAATTACAGTAATAGATGGTGGAGATAGGAAATATGGACCATTTCTTTCATATAATCACTAATGTGGCTTTTTTTCAATACTGAGAAAAATTAACAGTATCGTAGTCAATAATAGTTCAACTTTGCAGCTGGTGGGGCAGATTTCCTCAAATTTTAATTTCAGTCAAGTTTAATTTTATTTCTGTTCTATGTTGTTTAGGATAACGGTCACTTTTTCTGTTTGCTCTTACCAGAGTGTAATGGTACTGCACATTTTTAGTCTAATGGTATCAAAACCCAATGTGATTAAAAGCACAGTGTTTGTTCTTAAGTCACTTTCACACATTTATAGGCTACATTGTTGTTTGGTTTTTTTTTAATTTTAAAAGATGGTTCCATCATCTGCTTCTACAAACTAAAAACATTAAATAAACCATACTGTCATTTTTCCAAGTACAACAATATTATTTCTGTCCAGGTGCCAACAACTAACATAAGGGAGGGATGGTATTGTCTCAATGTACATATATAATTTAATGTTCAGGAGCAAATAGCAGATTGTGCACAGGATTGGTAGGCTAGCACAAGATAATAGTGATAATGTCACAGTGGGGTTTTTTTAAATATATATTTCTTTTCCTAACAGGCTGTGCCATTGCTTACATTTCAAATACAAAAACATACATGAAATTATAAATACATTTTATTAGTACAAATAAAGCAAAAATATTTTTAATAATTATTTCAAAAGTCTCTCTCTAAAAGTCTTACCCTACATAGCAAATGTGGACAGATACAGCTTTAAAAAGTAAAACCTTACTTAAAAAGTAAAAGTAAAACCACCAATGTTTCATTATATTTTGTCCATACATACTGGAAATATTAAAATGCTTTTTTTCCCAGCAGTAATTAGATTCATTGGCATAGCACTTGATAAAATCTTGGGGTCCCAGTTGTGTTTGTTTTCTGTTCTTAGTTAAAAGTAGCTCCAAAATCTACAGCATGCTTACACCAAGCTAAAAATGGAGGATCAAGAAAAAGTAGGAAAACTGATATATGCAAAGAAAGTAACAGAATGGCTTGAAACTGAAGCTAAAAAACTAATAATTCTCAGGAAATCTTAGGGAGTTAAATTTTCAAAAGTTGAGGTATGTCAAAGTAGAAGTTAGTAGTGGTATACTATTCTATCAAAGCACTTGGCTGGCAAGGTTTGGAAAATTTATATATTTATTGGATATTAATCAAGGCTTATCTGAATTTACACAAGGATCAGACTAATCCATTGCTGATACTCATCTTTCTATATCCTTCCTCTATACACATATTTGCTTTCCTGCCTCCGTGTGCGTGTATGTATAAAATTTGAATTGTCTGTATTTGTATAAATCGTTGAAGATCTGAAAAGCACAACATGGTTTTAAGGTAAAATCTTAATGCTTTTTAAAATATATTTAAGTAAGCTTCAGCATGCATGTTAGTGTAAATCAGAAGAAGCTGATGTTTCTTCAAGTCTCAGGATTACTTACTTTGAGGAGAACCAAAGGAGTTATAAATGAAAATTTTTATTAAGAAGGGAATTAAACTATTGTTAGTTATCTAGAAAATTGTATTGGGCAGAAGCAATGCACATTTGTTAATTAACTTTACTTGTAAATGATTACTTAGCAGGGTTTTTTTTAATTTGGGTATAAGATCCTCATGAAGACTTCATTTTATACTTCTCTCAAAACAGACATTATGTGAAAGAAATCAATATTTTTAAATCTGTATGTGCAAGGTATTTATTCTTCCTGCTTCTTCATCTTTCCTCTTTCTGAAAATAATCTGGTTTATAAATGCTCTCACACCAGTCTCAGAGTAAAAGCTTCTTGTTGTTGCTGTTGTGAGTAAAGTGTCCTTAATAAGACCATGAAAGTAGCTGCCTTTCATTCTCTGCAAAATGGCTGGACTTCCATTATTACACTTCATTTCAAGGATCACTCTTCATTTAGAAGTGTATGGAAGTTCTGTGTTTGCTCTCTGAATTCATGGAAAGGGACTGGGAGAGGTGAATCACAAGCTGTATTTTGAAACCTGTAATAGTCCTTTTTGTAATCATAGTCATGATACAGTGTAAAGAAGGCCTCTCACTATCATTAACCTTGAGTATTTCTTTCTTATAAAGTGTGTAAGGATAAACATTTTCTTATCAAACAATATGACCTTTGTAAAAAAACACTGTGCATAACAAGATTTTCCCTTATCCTGAAGAATAAGTGTTATTTTTCCTTGAGCTTTTGTTAGGTTTTTCATTTCCTGTAATTGAATTTCTGACAGTCAAACCCACACAAAGACCAGACCAAAGCAAAGAGATTTCAAAGAAAAGATAGGAAATGGCAGTAATAATAGGAAAATATGTTGGGATGGTGGGCATTGATAGGATTTTTAGGTTTGTTTTGAGTATTTTGGAGTTGGGTGTTTTGTTCAGTTAAGTTTGGCTTTTTGTTTGTCTGTTTTAAGATCAAGCTCTTGATATATATATACCTGTGTAAAACCGTTAATTGTCTCAATTCAAACTTAAGCTGGAAGAACTAAACTTTGTCTCATAGCTTGCTTTTTCCACAATTTTCCTTAGCCTTAATGTGCACCTCACCACCACTTCAAGAGGTGACCCAACAGGTTGCTTGTCGTTTAGGTACACAAATGCAACTGCTCATGACTTCAGCTGTCACAGGCTGAAAGATCTTTAAAACTCCAAGTAGGAGAACAAGGATCACTACAGTCAGTAGTGGTATCTTTCCAGCAAAAAGACTCCAGTTGCAGAATGCATTAGGAGCCCTGTCTTTATGCTTTTTATCTTTTTATGTGTCTGCACAGCATCAGTAAAGCACAGTAGTACTTTATGAATGAATAAACATATATTTGGTATGCCTGCTCAAACATATTTTATTGATAGAGTACATGATGAAAAGTGTTTGGAGACCTCTATACTATACCTTCTCCAGAGGTACCTTCCAACTTCAGCACTTCTATGACTTTTTGGTTCTGAAATTAATTGGCACATTTCCTAGAAGTGTCAGGAAAGGGTTTATATAAGGAATAAGTACAAAATAATTTAACTTCCTTTTCTAAAGTATATATGTTGTGGTACTGCAAGTGCTTTTTTTTATAAAAATACCACTCATCTGGAACCTTTCTTATACAGGCTTCAAATCTATAATATTGTTCACCTATTGAATTCCCTGATTCTTCTTTCCGATCTTTCTGGAGTAATAGGTAAAACACAGAAAAAATGCCTACAATACTGGAAGAATATATTTTCCTATATTGCTTTAAAAAACCTCATGTAAAAGGAGAGAGAGCTTGTATTTTAAAAATCACATTTATTTATGTTCTTTTCCTTAACATAGTCATTTATCAGTGATTTAGCAAAAGCATGAAGATCTTGTTTTCACTTTAAATCTGAGTGGTAGGAATAAAGGGATAAAACTAATGCTAATGAAATTTTCTTTAGATAGCACTTAACCACAACATATTCACTGTTAATATATGTTGCACAAAGGAATTACATTTAATGGTACAGGCAGGATGTCTTTAACACACCACAAAACTACAAAAGTAGTTTGTTGTTTTCTGTTTCATTGTCAGGAAATTATCTTGTGTATTCAGATGAAATGTGGGATGTGATTATTTGTATTCTGAGACTCATAGGAAAATTAAAAGTTCTTAGTTTTTCTGAGCCTGCTACTTTTCATTTTTCTATATGATACATATTAATTTTCACCCCTCCTCTTAGGAGTACGTTTATGTAGCCATACCCTAACCTAGCAGGTTTTGAAGATATATTTGACATGCAGTTAATATTCAACCTGATTTATGTAGATTAGTGCAACAATCTGATGTGCTGTCAGATTTTCTCATTATTTTGTGCACTGTTTAGGACACGAATCATTGAAGTGATCAAGGCAAGTAAGTGTGATTCCAAACACTACTGGCAGTGAGTTGATAGTAAAGTCTACAATTTCAAGGATAAAGAGGTTCATTTTTCCTTTAGACTTGTTATTCTCAAGTGAAATAAATTTTATAATGCATGTTAAAAATATGTAGGACTCGAGTTTTGTATGTGAAATTATGTTTATGTACAGCTGTAGATACTGCTGCAAATAGTAATATTTCCTTGTTTCCAATGAGGTAATAGCTCATTATTATAGTATATTCCTGTACAATGGAGTGTGTTTTCTTTTTCTCCACGGCTGTAAATGTTTAAATCCTATCATGTGGTTTTGGACTAAATTCTTTACGATGAGTTATGAAAGCAATATTTTTCTCACAAGAGACAATAAAAAGATACTCCTTTAAAGATTTACATCAAAAATTTTTGCTGTATAAAAACACATACAACTGGAGTATGCATGCCGAATAAGGTGTTATCAATACCAGTTATTTATAAACAAAGAGAATGTTTTCTCCCCAAAACACCATAACATTGATTATAATGTAGCTATAAGCAAAGAGAATTTTGATGAATAAATTTTTTCTCTCAATAAACAAAATCAGAAAAACTTATATTTTTTAATCTCTGTTAGGACATTTTAGGATATTCCTCCATTAACTTATTTCTTTTGTGATTAGAAATTTTCATTTAGGCTCCACTCTGTGAAATGTCTTGTAGTTTGTTTTCTGAATGAGTAAATAATTGGGGTATTTTATTCATATTAGTAGTCACTGTAGAACTATATTTAGATTTCCAAAACTCCTTGTGTTACCAGGTTGTGTTTTCACTTTAACCAAAAAAAAAACCACAACCAAACACAAAAAAATTTAAGACTGAAAATGTCAAGAGTGATCTTAAGCCTATCTCCTGTACTTTCTGACAATAATCTGCATTTATGGATCCCGTGAGATTTGTGCTTCACAGAAGTGGTTGAATTGTCTTTCAAATACTGGAAATATGCTTAATTATCATCATTACTGTATTTAATCCCAGCAAAAAATGAGACTCTTTACACTTGAAAACTGGTGGTTGGAATGGTAGGGAACAGAGAAGAAAGGAATACTCTAAGAACTAAGAAGTAACAGAACAAGACCATTAAATCCATGGATGGAAAAGGAGATTGGCTAAAATCTTGCTCTGGGGATACAAGATGAACAAGTGGATAATGACTTCAACGTACATTAGAAGCAGTCTCCCATTCACAGATCCTGGTCCTTATGAGGACTTCAATCACCCCAAAATCTTCTGGTTAATTAATATTCAGTGATTTTCTCTGAGCTCTAGATTGGTCCACCCAGTTGACAGGAAATTGGGTAAAAATTCTAGAATGCCTGCATGGGTGAACAAGGAGCTCCAAAATTGTGGAAAAGGAATTCCACAGAGGGTGGAAGTAAGGGCAGGTAATTTAGGAAGCATACAGAGACATTGCCTCAGCATGAGGAGATACAGCCAGGAAAGGCAAGACCCAAGAGGAATTTAATCAGGCCAGGAATCACAAGAGCAGAAAGAAGGGCTTCTATAAGTGCATAGCAGACAAAATAAAAACTAAGTAGAATTTCAGTCTTCTACTAAATGGGGTGGGGGCCCCAGTGACAAAGGATATGGAAAAGGCCGTGTTCTTGAATTGTGTCTTCACCTCAGACTTTACTAGCAAGATCAGCTTTTAGAAATAGCAGGACAAAAGTCTGGAGCAAGAAAAATGTACACTTGCTGGAAGCAGATCAGTTCAGGCATTTCAGAAGAAAACTGGGCATACATAAGAAAACTGGGCATACATAAGAAAACTGGGCATACATAAGTCTCTGGGCTAATGGGATGTGTCCACAAGTCCTGGGGAGCTGGTTGTTGCCATTGTCAAGGCCACTTGATTATCTTCGTAAAACAATAGTGGTTGAGAAAGATGCTCAAGGACTGGATGATCTCCTGTCTTCAGGAAGTGACACTCCTCTCTTCAGGAAGGGCAAGGAAGAGGACACAGAGGACTACACGCCAGTCAGCCTGATCTTGGTCCCTGGAAAGGTGATAGAGCAAATAGCTTCCAGGCAAGAGCAAGAAGTTCATTGTGTGTAGCCAGCATGAGCCCTAAAAGAGGAACACATGCTTGGCTAGCAGGGAGAACCTGCTGAACCTGTTGGGTTAATTTTGTCAATACTAGGACCTGAATTGGAGAGATACACAATGCATATGCATTGCAAGTGAGGTGATCTTCATATTAAAAAATATTTGAGAAAAGAGAGTGGATTGCGTGAGAAATATTTACTTGTAGGTGTTTTATTCAGGCTGTTTTTTGATGGTTTTTGTGCTACAGGATTTTTTTGGGAAGTCATTCAAGGTGAAGCCTTGAAGCTTTCAATTGCAAATGAGATAATGAAACTCCTATTAGGCAGAGTCAAGACTCATAATTTTCAGATTTTGGTCTTGATTACAGCTTGGTTACTAGATTTTGTGGCTCCAAATGAGGAAAGACATAGTAAAGATGAATAATTTTGGCCTGAATCATGCAAAGAGGAAAAATGCAGATTAATCACTGGGAAAAAATGCAGTTTTTGATAACTTTTAATTGAGAAAATCTATGAAAGGAATAAAATTAAATAAATCATATTTTAAAAATTAAATTAAAATATTATATAATACTAAAAATATTTAAAAATTAAATTCTTTTCTTTATTCGTTTTTATTAGGATCATGGACTGCACTAATAGGTCATGTGAATGTGTGAAAATTGTCCCAAACTCTTGCATAGTTTCAACCCATCCCATTTATAAGATTGTGAGCTGTTATGGTAAAGAACAGACATGATAACAGCTCCATGCATTTCAAAATTATGTCTACACAGATATTTTTAGAAGAGCTGATGAATTCTGAGGAGAAGTTAAATGTACAGTGTCATGCTAGCACTTATTTGAAAGGAAACAATGTTCTCAGCCCAACAGATCTGAATTTTTTTCTGTAAGGTTCCAGGTGACAGAGTCAGCATAACAAGTTCAACAGGAACTTGCTCTGCACATACATGATTTCAGTTGAGTGAAAATAATTTAAAATATTATATGTAAACATAAGAAATGATTGTGTGATTTTAGACATTACTAAGAGGATATCATTTTTATAAATAATTCTGTTATCTTAATATCTGGCACTTCACAAGTCTCTTAAGATCAATATTATTCATTCAAAACAAGAAAAAAATAAGACATGTCTATACCTGGAATAGCACCAATAAATTGTCTACATTCTAGAATCATATATTGTTATAGGTGAAAAGATAAGTTGGCACTGTTTCTGGTTTTAACTTCTTTCCCCAAAAATAGGTAAAATTGTCTTTCATGGCCTGAGATAATACCTCTCAAATTTAGATCAATGTTATCTGAATAAACCTACTAGGATCAAACAGCAAAATCTCTTACAGATTTATATTTTTATCTTTCACTGACTTGAGGGCCATTATAACTTTATACCCTGTACATTTTAAGACAAATATTAGAAAAAAAAAAAAAGAGAAAAGAAAAATCTCAATGTACTTATTTTATATATTTTTTGTTCAACATTGCCATAAGGTAGACAGTTTAAATGTATAGTCAGTGTGGCATACAGTTTATCAAGCTTCCTCTTTATTTCAATAGCAGTATTCAGATGTGTGCAATAATAGTGCACTATTCTACATTTACAGTTTTGGTTACATTTTTATGGTAAAGTGGATGAAGATTTAAAACAAAGCAGTTGTTGCATGGATAAAGCAAGGCTATTTTCCTTGTGAAATCCCTTCCCATAAAAAGGGCCACTTTTGTCTGTGTAGAATTAAAATTTATTGTCTTAGTCTTGAACCATCAGTCCTTTAAAACAATATGTCTCACTTGAGAGAGTAATAGACAAATAATTTAAAACTGAAAAAGAAACTTTAGAAAGATATTAAAAGATTAATCAAATATTTTATTATATTTTGTTTTAGATAAATGTCATAAAAACTTCTAAGAGATAGTTGAAATTATAGATGTCACTGTCATGTAACAGATGATAAAGCACTTAATTAAGACTCGGAAACCTTGAATTCTCATTCTAGTTCTGCCATTGAGGCATCATGATGTCAAGGGAGTCACTTGTCTGTACTTCAAACTGACAGCCTTGAAAATAGATAATTGCATGTCTCCAGTCAGATCTTTTCTGATATACTCGTGTTTTACAATGTATCATTTCAATTTACTACAAGCCATGGACAAAACCAACTTAGAAGTAACAGATTACTTTTCTTTCAGAATTTGAATTCTCCAAATAACGATTATCAGTATAAAGTATAGTCCATCTCAGATGTGATATCAGGTTCTACTTTCCAATGTCTCCAGCCTGGCAGGTCATGCTTTAAGTCATTTTGGTGGTAATTCAAGATTCTTACTGTTTAGAAGATTGTGAGGATTTCTGTGAGAGTCAGTTTTTTAAAGATAATCTATTGAATGTCTAATCCTCCAAAAGAGGCACAGGGCCAAGGTGCTGACCATTTGCAGTGATTATGACCCATGGCTCAAAGGGTTTAATCAGTCTTGAGCCAAACTCTGCCCATTGGTTTTACTGAGATGATATGACTTCAACAGATGGCAGAATTTGTCTTGTCTTTTTCTGGCCTCCTTCCAAATTGGGTAATTACATTCTACATAACTACAGTTATGTACAGTTTCAGTTCAGTTCAGTATTTTTCATCCTCTTCATTGATGAGCAGTTTTCATATTTGAGGAACCTGTTTGGATTTTTTTATGGGTTCATAGATGATACTTTTCTACAGTTAAACCAGTATTTTTTATTTATAGCAAAGCAGTATGCTAAGAATCTTTCTACACAGAAACAAACACAATATAGGTTTTGAGAATCTTAGAGTCCATTTAGATTGTTACAGCTCTAATATATTAAAGTATGCCTGGCAACTGTGTTTATATAATGTGAAATGTATTGCCACTGTAAGAGCCACCACTTCCAGTTCTGCAAGCAAACTGAATTAAGGATGGTGTGCTTTGTAGTGTAATATAAATAAATCATTTTGCCGTCAAACAACGTTTATTTAATCTGAAACCCTCAAACAAACAAGCAAACAAATGAAACAAACCAAAAGAGAACAAAACAAGACAAAGCACTTTTTATTAGCAAAGTACTGTTATGTTCCAAAATGCACTGCTAATGACTGGCTTCACTCTTTTCATAATTATGGTTAAGAACAACAGATGTGAAACAAAAAAAATTCTGCTGCAAGTTCTAGCCTAAAAATAGTAAAACAATACTCAGAATAAATCATGTACAGAAAATTAATATCTCTTGTGAGGAAAAGTTTATGCATGTAAGCAAAGGCTAGCAGAGTACTTCCAAAAGTAGTTACAATGATTGCATATCTTACTAGAACTAATTCTAGATTTAGTGACAGCCCTGTTGTCATACCTGTTAATGTTACATTAGAAACACCCTTTTCAGAGTCATTGAAAAATTCCCACTCCTCTTTCTCTACTCTCTTATATAAATATAAAAAAAAAATAACTTTTGCTAAAAACTGCAGATTTGTGCCAAATTTTAGGTTATTGTGAAGTATGTACCCACCAAAAGTCCTCTTGTTTAACATTTACATTTAGTTGAAGCAAACAATATGAATTTGTGGAGTACAACATATGAGCTCATGGAGATATTAAGAATGACTACATTCCTTTCCTTACAGATGAAGATTCACTATAGTAAGGAATTAAGTTATATGCTGTATTCCCATTGGACCCATTTATCTGAAACTGCTCGGAAATTCACAGGATATCTTCAGGGATTCCAGAGGTCATGATTAGGAAAGACAGTTACATATCTGTAGCTTTCTTAATTACTTCTCTTTTAGAGAGTTGTATTCTCTGGAGTCCTTTACTGTGACAAAAGCATCTGGCTGGGACATGTTTTATTATTTCTGAGGGACTATGTTAACATGGCTCATTTTGTGGCTTTTGTCAACAATAATCCTTATGTAATAATAGATGGATCCTCCCAGATAAGTTCATGATGTTATCCTGGTGTGAGTAGAACTTGCAGTAAATGGATCAGGCATCCTTTGGATGAAATAAACTATTGGTCTATTCTGTATAAAATGAAACTTCCCATCTGCATTATGTGTAGGAGGAACTCTCTTGTACACTGAAAACTTACAAAGAGGAGACAATGTGGTTTCCCCTTCCACCAGCACAGTAGCCATTGTCACTAGTGTCACCAGTTGTTGCCAGTAACGTTCCTGCATGGTTGGACAGGCAGGTGAGTCATTCTACTTGTTGGGAGTTAATTTAAGAAATAAGGAGCATTTGAACTTTAAAACTAAAAACTCGTCCATTGCATCTAGACAAGAAGTTGGAGGTCGTCAAACAAACAATTTGTTTCCTGCTTCCTCTGTTTTGAGTCTGGTGAATGCCATACTGTGATAACTGATGATTTCCCCAACACAGCTGTGAATGGTTCTTTAAAAGACATTTATTTTCTTTAAAGTCTACGTTGCCCATGCTTATTTAATTTACTTTCCTTTTAAACAAATACGTTTCACTCTTACTGAGAAAACTGTAAAATAGCTAAAATGTTTCCTTTCTCTCTCCCATTCAGAACTGGCCTGTTTACTGGTATTGATTCTTAAGAAATTTTGATTCTTTTTTGAGAACTTTTGAGATTCTTTTCCCTTTTTTTTGGTATATCAGTTTCAATTTCAGTAGAACATGTTTTCAAGAATTGTGGTTTATGGCATTTTATGTAGTATGACAAATTATGAAAGACTTTTGCATTATCATGGAGAAAATGAGTCTTGGTTTGAAAGACAGGTGTCTGCTAAGGAAGGCAGGAACCTCCCTTGGAATGGAAAATGTAAATCCCCTCCCTGCGAATTATGATAATTTTGAAATTAACGGGGCTCTCAGGCAAAGATATGAGAATAGGATTAACAGTTCTTTACTAGTATGTATTAAAAAAAAACAAAAACAAAAAACAAACTACAACTTAATAGGAAAACTAAAATAAAATAGAGTAGTACAAAAAACCTACTGGCAGAGTCAGAATACAACCTGACACCCTGTTGGGTGTTGGAGTGACAGACGTGGTTCTGTTGAAGCAGTGATCCTGTAGAAGGTTCAGTGGTGGTGTAAATGGGTCCAGTCTCGCTCTGGGAATCCAGTGGAGAAAGGCTGGCCGCGGTGTTCCAAGTCTCAGATTATATCCAGGTAGGAATGCTTGGCTCCTCCCCCGTGTGGAGCATCTCACAATGAGGTGATGTGATTTTATCAGCCATGCAGTGACTGACTCAACGCACATTAACAGAAGATATCCCCCTGGTGGGAGGATGGGTTGTGGAAGAGATAAAGAACACTGCCCCACCTGGTTTTAACAGATGGTAACAGAATACAGACTTTTGGTTACATCTTGCATTGCAACCTAAGATTATGACATATTGTTAACCAAAGAGAAATAATTCCGTATACCAATCAATCACCGTCTTCTACTAGTGCCTTTGTCTAGAAAAGAATCAGAATACTTTACAAGGAGCTTGCCACTGGTTGCAAAGAATCTCCTGAATCAGAATGGTTTCTGAGCCATAATATCAACTCTCTCATTAAACTATTTTCCTGTATTTTATTAAATATTTTCATTATGGATATGTATACACATGAATACACTCAAAATTATTTTCATAAATATAAATTGAAGATTTTGACCCACCCGGTTATGCCTTTGAGAAACTTGACACGTTAGTCACTTTTCCTTCAAGATTCACTTTTTTCTTGAGACTAAGAATACCTACTTCAGTCCACCAACAGTGTCTGAAAGTACAAAGGGGTATGGAGCACGGAAAGCAGCTCAGGCTCAGTTCATTTTTTGATGACTCCTTTAAAAAAATAAATTATGGTTATATATTTATTTTTAATTTATCAAAACAAAAAAAAAATAAGAAAAAGAAAATTTCATCCATTACTAATTTTTATTGGAGATTTCATAGGGTTCAAATTACAGTCCCGTAATGAAAGTTATATGTGACCTATTTCTAAACCACCTCTGCACTATATTGCATTTCCAGTCTTGTGAATGTTTTATTGACACTGGAACAGAAACAGGAGAAATACATTAAGATAAAGACATGTCCTTGTCTGTCATTAAAAGGAAAAATGTGTGTTGTGTCCTGTTGTCCATAAATTGTCATGTAACATTTTAATAGTAGAATTTCAAGGTAGCTAAAACAACAGGATTTCTATGTATAGCCTGGAACATACCATACAATGGTATGCAATAAGACATGCTATAAGATCTGAGAACTTTTATTTCATGGATGAGAAGCAGAATGCTGCTCTTTGAAGTTAAACATTTCTAAAAGTGAAACATGTATATATATAGAGAGCAGCTTCTTGGATGTTCTGTTCTTGGATGTTACTTTGCACTATAATCAACATCAAAGTAAAAATGTACTTAGGATATTTAAAAATCAGTCTATTTATTTTAAGCATAGTGTTTTGCTAAATTAGATTCAAAAGCTGCAACAGTGCCTGGATTAAACAGACACTAAAGAAAATCTGCAAATTCAGTCTAGGCATTTGAAAAATATTTAGATAACATTAACAGTTGGGTCTCAACGGTGGTGTTCAAATGGGTAGATTAAGGGAAGATGCACTACATATTGATTTGCTTTCACAATATTGATTTGCAGTTCACAACAACAGTTAAAGTGACCTTTTTTTTTAATTTTCTGTTCTGCATCTGTGTTTCAAATCTGAAATGTTGGTTTTTAGGTCAGATGGATGTAGCAATGTTGAGACAAAGCACAGGCAATCAGTGTTGCTGCTGAAAGGAAAAAATCTCATTCTCCTGCAGAAGGACTTTCATGAGGGACATCTAATTATGCAAATTCAGATTGCACCTATATATTCTGTTCATAAATGTTTTTGGAGAAAGAAGGAGACAAATAGCAATGTGTTAGATCCAAAAGATTTAACATTTACTCCATTTCTAAAGATCCTTTCAGTTATTTGACCTACCTTATGAAAAAGCAGGTCAGCTGGCTATCTAAGGTTTTTTTTTAATGTCAGTTCTGCCAGCTGCATTACAAAAAGTGATCACCAAAAGTAAACAGTTAAACTCTTAATTGTAATATTCTTCCTGCTTTTGTGGGGCTACCTTCTCAGGATAGCTGAATGCCTATGTATTTAATAAACCAAGAAAGTGTTAACTAATATACTAAAATTGGCAGACAATTTAGTGGGGTCTGAGTGTACTTTTGAAAGAATCTGTAGATATTGGAAAAGCTCCAAACCACCTAGGAGACCTCTTTATTCATGTCAGCAGATGAGATTTTGTTTGAAAATGCAGGGTTGCAATAAAAATTTGGGCTACTGCTGGAGCTGTTCAGTTCCATGAGCTTTTAATGACCAGCTGTTTTGTGTATCCATGGTTACCCTGAATGTTAAGACATCCTTTTGAAAAAAAAATATTGGTATATTGCTCTTTATTTATTTTATACTGCTACATCTAACTATGGAACAATATTAAACAAAGATGTGTAATGGTACAGTACTGGTTTTGCCTAAAAAAATATATTTGTAAGATACGAATTATACTGTAATATGCACTTAAATAGAATTATTGCAGTTAAGCACTGTGTTTAACACTTGCCTGCATCTTCCTGTATACACAATTTTTTAAAATGTATTCCTACACTCCCAACTAGTCCAAGATATTTTCCACAATTTTCCCACTGAAAATGTCCTGTTGTTGCCCTGCAGTGAAGTAAAAGTTACTTAGCATCCTAAATTAATAGTAAGGAGAAGATGATTTATCAGAAAGTAGTCCAGAAACCTAAAAAATATGATAATGTTCATAAATGAAAATATTATGTTTAATCTGCTTCTTTCTGAGTCTTAAGGGCAGCCAGGTGAACTGCCTTCATGCATTTTAGAAGCAGAATCTTCACAGCTTCAGAAGACTATTTTATGACATCAATATTTTTTTGTCTTTCAATAATAGTTCTACCTAATATCATAAAGGTGCTTTACAGTATATAAGAAATACAGGTATTATTGATATTAAATGTCATTCATTTTTTATGCAAATCAGAACCCTTTGTGTACACTTCAGAGATATTTCCAACTTTGCCTTACATTTTTTAATTTTTTTTTGTGATTTATGTTTAAAATAATAGAATATTTAAAAAAATATATATTTTAATGCCCACTTGATTTAGTAAAATTATAGCTTCAGTTCAAGGAACTAGATTGCAAGGGACAAAGTTGACACACCACTACTCTTGCACATTGCTCTCAACTAGACTAAGTTTATAATTTTAAGTAAATGTTCACTGATTTAATTTGAAGGAGTTTTCATTTTCAATTTAAGCCAGTTTTTATTGACACAAGGTGTCAGCATTTTATCCTTTCCACAGTCAGAATCTTGACTGTGTAATTGTCTAATTTAGTGTCTGTCAATATTTTAAGATCGGTTTTCTCTTCAGTATTACTCAGAAACAGATTTTTGTTCCCAATAAAGATGTAAACCAGCCTACCTGTGATAAATTTGAGGTTTGGCATCAAAATGATGACACATTTATATTGGGAATGGTACTGAAGACTGTCTGAACGCAAAAAATCTGCACAAAACTAAAAAGCCTCCCTTAGATCTGCTGCGACTTTTAGGTAAAGGCAGGTCCTAGCTAAGTAGCTCTGAAAGATTCAGCTAAAATGTAGTGATGTTAAAAAGAAAATTAAAATAATCTATATGTGAAACAACCCTATAATACTCTTCCCATTTCTTATTATGTGTAATTATATATGTCTACTAGATAGGATATCTTCATTATGTTATGAAAGCACTATTTTCTGTTGGAGATATGAATGCAGCAGCTCTGAGTTATCAGTTGTCTGATTAGACCAGGATTTGTGACATGCTGTTCTCTGATGGTGACTCTGCAGTAGATCTCAGATCAGTCACTTCTCTGGTGATTCTCACTTCTTGAATCAATCACTTCTTCTCTTTTTTACATCCTCTCTTTGTCTCTTAATTTTAATTTCTTGCCTTTTTAGACTGTGAAATACTCCCTCTTATGCACTTCTCTAACATCTAGAACAGTTGGGATCTAAATTCCACTGTAATTTTAGCACTTCAGCATATAAATATTCCTGAAGGACTTTTAAAATCATTGGGGTTGTGATAATTACAATTATATGAAGTGTTTAAGATAAAATAACTTTCCTGAGTCAAAGCTGTAAAAATTTAGCCTGCTGAGTTCTGAAATATTTAGCGTGAAGTTTGTCTCAGAACATCTCTTCATTTTATTGTTGGAGGATGCTCCAAACCTGCTTTTCTTATTTGTGATCTTGGGATGAAAAAAAAAATTACAGCCAACTACTGTTTCAGCCTTTTTCTTTCTCTCTCGCCTTCTCCCCCACTGTTAGCCCTGTCTTGGTTTTCCTTTTTTTTTTCCTTTCTCAAATGCAAATTTCTGTTTGCGAGGAGAAAGAATATTGTTATCACTTCTCTCTGTTTTGCATAGTAGCTTACTGATTCCTCTACTTTACTGATGGAGTTTTGGCAGCAAGTATTAATCCCTTGTCCTCTCTTTCAGTCTCACTCTTTTGGTAGTCTTGTTTTGTGGGGTTTGTTGTTATTTTTTATCTTTGAGACAGACACGAAGCTATTAGATGTCTTTTGATACCAATGCTGTTGTTCGAAGGAATTTTGACTTTGCTGGAAGTTAGATAATGTAAAACTGATGTTTTCCAAAGTACAGAATTCCACAATACTCCACTCAGATACCAGGCTTCGAATTGCTGTGCCCGTGCGTACAATAAATGAAATGCTAAGCTGCATAAAACCAAGCCCTGTCAAGTCAAACGTTTTTGCCAGTTTTATGAATTCCAAATCAACCAACTGGGAACAGAATGCAAACAAAATATCCATATATTTTACTCTGCACTTGTTTAGACATGGTGGAAATGAGAATCTGTCAGGTAACTATGTGCACTGACAGTGTACAGTAAGAAGGAAGCTGCTTCATTTTTGATTTGGAGTAGTGCTAAGCATAAATAAAGGTCCTGATTTTTGAACTTTGATGTTTTATGTAAACTAGAATTTTGATATTTAAATGCAAACTATAAAATTCAGTTAGAAATTCCTCATTAAAAAAGAATAAAAAATCAACCCACACACAAAATACCCAAAAATGGTTAAATTTTGAAGTATTTTGTGCTAATCTTGCTATGGTTCTCAGTGATTACAGTATTACAGCACAGCAGTTGTTATATATTCAATCTTCTGGGAAGATTTAAATAATTAATTAATTAATTAATTAATTCTTTTAGTAAGAATGCCTTATACTTATTTTTGATAGTATCTTAATTTCAACATCTTGACACAGTCTAATCTGGATACATATAAATATATAGGGTCCCAAGGACCAAAAATATTTTGACTTATTCATTTCAGTGTGAGTTGTATTTATCTGTAGCTAACATTAAATTTGCTGTAGAAAAGAGTCCAAATCTTGCACTATAGAATAAATTATAACAATAATTATTAATTTTGAATATGTTTTCAAAATAAAATTTAAAAAAAATTCAAGAATAGTACAGTACCTTGTTACCAAATTCAGAGCTAGGTGAGCTAGGTGATATTGTAAATTGATCACGACTCAGTTTCTCTGTGCGTATAAATTTTCTGTGTGTACTTTCTGTGCTATATCTCAGTTAGAATAAAAATTAGAGAAATAAATATGTTTAAAGTTTACCTTTACTTTTCCCTGACTTGATGTCTTCTTTGTAATACTGACTCACATATTAATTACATCTATAAATAATAAAAATGATGGTTTTACTACTTTCACTAAGTACTTTACTCACAGGGTAAGATGAAAACCTAGAAACCATGTTTCTACTAAATAAAGTCAAATAAATCATAAATAAGTTATGTGTCTCCATAGAGAATGGGCTTTGTGGTTTTGCTGTTCATATGACAGATCACAGCAAGGTCAGGGAGTAGACTGTGTATCTCTCCAGGCATTTTATCTCATTTTAGAAAGGATTTTGATAGTAAATCATCCAGAAACACTTTTATTCCCATTTTCTCATTATGGCACTGTTCTGCCAACTTTCTTTGATAGCCAACCGTTCATTTATTTTTACATGTATATAAAATATTTTCCTTCCTTGAGCTCAGGGTCAGAGTCCATGAAAATGTATCTGTGAGCACTGGCTAAGCTGTTCCCTCTGTGATAATTCTGAACTTCAGTATAATTTAATGTTGGTGTTTGGTGTACTCTGACTCTCTCAGTAACTTGTTGCCCCTGTATCTTCATATATTTTGACTCTGACTTTTGAAATTCTGCCATTACAGTTATTTGAACTGTGTAATATTTTTAGGCAAATCATACAAAAATGGTTCAACTTGCCATACTTCACATTCACTTGTGTGAAATATATGTTGGGACCAAGTTTATTGTACTTTTCACAAAGGTGGCAGTTGTGACTTAGAGTCAGACTTTGGAAATAGCATTCATATCTTCATGGAGAGAAATTTTCAATAGAAAAACTTAAGAAATTATTATTTACAGGGGTTTATTTTAAAGTTGCTCAATTTATATGGCAAACTTTTGATGCTTTGAGACTCTTTGTAGTGGAGCCAGGTAAGAAGGTGGTGTCTTTATGTTGGCCTTTTTATGTGCAACATTTATTTTAGATAATTTTATAGAAAATATGTAATAATTTAGACAGAAACTGCCAAAATAACTCTTTTGCTAGTTGAAAATTAAATTTCACAAATTTCTCCATGAAAATATGAAATATTTCAGTGCAAAGTAGAGTGTTTTATTTCAAATTAATGATTTTTCCCTTTATCTCTGGGTATCTTATTCTTCCCATTTTGCTAAGTGGCATCTGCTTGGGTAACATTTCTGTACATTTGAAGTCAAGGGGGAAATAGCTGAGTTCAAATACACACTGTTGTATTTCAATAAGAATGACTGTTCATTGGAATACACTGAATTTATTTCTACTACTATAGGACAGTAACATGTGTTGTAGCATTAGAAAGGCATGAGTGTTCCTGTTTTCTTCAGCTTCTGTGCTCAGTCTGGACATAATTCTCAGGTAAAATTTTAGGAAAGAAATTTTTACACGTCATTTGACTTATCCTAACAGAAAAAAGTTTTTAAATTTACTGTAAGTTTTATAAAATATTGTCTTTAGAATTTAGAACTGCTGTTCAATTGTAATTAAAGTTCTGGTGAAAGATGGGGACATGCTGCCATGAAGCGGTGATATTATAATGAAAAATCATAGACATAGTGAGATCTTTCATGAATAAGTCAGACAATTGAGAACGGAAGTTCAATAATAAAAAGCAAAATACTTTGAAAATTAATCAAATACAGTTCTCTCTGCACAGTCAGTAGGCTGTTACGAATCTGTGGATTTTTATTTAATGTGAGGACAGAATATGGAATATTTTGTATTTCAAAGCTCTTTGTGATTAG
Source organism: Poecile atricapillus (assembly GCF_030490865.1). NCBI lineage: Eukaryota > Metazoa > Chordata > Aves > Passeriformes > Paridae > Poecile > Poecile atricapillus. Next base: position 98,195,180 of record NC_081250.1, on the reverse strand, counting down.
TAATTGTAAAAAATAGAGCAGATTTTCACTGAATACACTTGATCTTCAAAATTTGTGGCTGGGCAGAGTAGGTGAGCATTGATTTAGATGCGTGCATGGGAGTTCTGTTTAACATTTGCTACAAATCTCTACGTGCAAACAAAGATCTATTACTAAGTGAGGCTTTGAAACACAATTAGCAGAAATTTCAACAGGAAAGAAACTTTTATTTCTATTATTTTGTAATTATGTTAGGGATGGGGTTTTCCTTTTTATTTTATTTTTATTTTTTAAATTTTTTTAACTGTTTTTCTGTCTTTATCGCATGAGTTGGCTGGGAAGAGTGCAAAAAGAAAAACCCCATGGTCTGCTGGCTAGGTTCTTTGTGACACAAAGGAATTAAAATAAAATCAAACTTAATCAAGCTTCATGAATGAGTAATCAGGTCGTAATTTAAATCTTAATTGCTTTTTCTAAGATTTTTTCTAAGATAACAAAGATATTTGAAATCATTTTTGCAATGAGGCAGCATTTACCAGAACACTCTCAGTCTGATAATGTTTCATGTTCCCTAACATGAATAATGAGTTGCATTTTTAATCCTTTGCAACATTTTATCTTTCATGTATCAAAATATTTACATAATTTTTTTAGAATTACATGGACAAAAAAGAATTTATGACCTTATGGATTTAGGTGCTGTGATGCATTTCCATGAACTATGCAATAACACAATGATTAAGCTGAATTGTCTCAGTAATGTTTAAATTTATATTCACTGTTCTTCTACACTTGAAATAATTTATTTTGTCTGATCCTGCAAATGATTCATCTTCTTTGCTATTGATCAAAAATAATTTAGCAGCGTAATTCTAATGAGGTATGGAGATTTTTGAGGTGTTCTGCCTTGAAAAAACTGAGTTTGCATATGATTTTTCTAAAAAACCCTCAGATTTAAAATTGATTTTGTGAAATTTAAGGAAAAACTGAAATGTCTTGTAAACAGAACACATGGATAATGAAAGAACATAATTTATATGGTGCTTGTAAATGGCAGAAAATGCCAATTTAAAGCAAATAAAAGTAATAATATAAATGTTTAACAACAGAAGTTTAAGGTTATTTCTGGTAATTCATGTGCCTTTCATATTCCCAATACCTTCTACTCCTAAAGTGACACCTTCTTTGGCATAAAAGAATAATATGGTGTTGTACAGTATATTCAGAATAGTTCAGGGTGCTTTTAAATTCCAATTCTAGCCCTTAGGATGAAGAATTCCGTAGACCTCAGTAACCATTGTTATTCCTTCATATTGTGCATTTACCACATTATCTCATATAATAAATGCAATAATCAGGGTGGGAGGGAGGGTGGTTCCCTCTTCTTCATGGTGATTTCTTCTTTGGGATTACTAGGTTTGTTTGTTTTCTATCACATCCTTCATAAAGCATTAAATGCCGTGGCCTTAGTTGCCAAGTCTGAACCGTATTTCACACCGAGATTTCCAGCCTCACTCTTTGTAGATCATTAGTTTCATGTAAATCTGCCCATTGCATATAAAACCAATGTTGCTTTTCACATTATGGCATAGCAATTTAAACATAATTTATTCAAAATGCTGCAAGTTCACACTTCTCTGACTTTTGTGTTCAAGATCTTCAAGTTCAATATTTGTTCTGGGCAGTACAGCTTGACTATTCATGGTTTCTTCTTGTTTTGGCCGTATGACCAGTGCTTCCAAAGAGTGGATTTTATTCTCATTGCTCTAACATATCAATTTGTTAGTTCACTGACAGATTTCTTTTACTGTTTGTATTTTTTGTGAAGATAAAATGGTTATAAGCAGTGAGTGCTTCAAGAGCCTTGTCTGTTCCAATACACTTTTTCGTGACTCTACAAGTTCAAATCTGTAGATCCAAGGCTGGACTTTATTATTAAAAATTTTAATTGTTTTTGTTTGATAGAATATCTGTATTTTGCTGTTATATTAAATAGTATTGGTTATTGATACCTTTCCTGAGAGCCTACTCTATCACTTCAAAAGACACTGATTCTATAGTTAAACTAAACCCAGTCCACTTCCAACAATTCCAGCTTGGAACAAAATCAGAAAGTCCATTTTAGGGTGCAGGTTCAAGGTTAGGCTGGCACATGAAATCACTGATAGAACAAACCTATTTCTTAAGTCTTCTCCCTTGGCTTTGTGCTACCTGCATCATTTCTGTGTGCCACTCCCTCCAGAAATGTGAATCATTGCCTGAGCCTGTGTTTATTCCCATTATTTCATAGTGAAAATACAGAACTCCAATTTCTTTGCTAATTTCATTTGAGGATTATTATTTCCATTAACATTTTTGCCTTATTTTTATTACAGGAACAAAAAGGGACTCTATTGCAGCAAAGATAACACCAGAAAATGTTTGCATTGTAATGTAAAATGTATAGAACTGGGACTGGAATTGTTTATTTTATTTTATGTGTCTGGTAGTGGTGGTGTATTTTGTTGTTTCTGTAGGACTTTTTTGGTAATTTCATTAGTGAGCCTGGGGCTAATGCTCTTAGCAGTAGATTTGACACATAGAGAAATGGCAACATAGGAATTTTGAGGAGATACTCTTAACTGTTGCCATTATATGGATAGATGAAGGATATTAAATGCAATTTTACTCTGAAACAGATAATTAACATACACTGTTGTATACTGTATCTGTTGCTCTTCTGAGAAGAATCCTACTTGTTGGTCAATATCTTTCTTTATTAATAATTCCTGAGTTATCCACCGATCAAAATGAGCCATCAGTGTTTCTTCATTTTTATTATTTAGTAAACATCAAGATACTTTTAAATGTATTAATTTTCTAAATTAGCTGTGAGTTTTTGGGTAATTAGCTGTGAGTTTTTCTCCTTCTTCAGATTTCTTCCCTATTGGACTTTGCTTAGTCCAATAACTATTGGAAATTGCTTAGGTAAAAGTGGGCATGTTTAGTAGTTCAAGCTGTACTTGTTAGAAGGTTTCACTGTTCTCTGGTTCTCCAAAAATTCTGTGAAGTCTGCAGTAGAAATTGAAGCACATCATGCCTTATCAGTCTTTCTTTGTTGTTACTTCCAGAAATGACTGAAGTCTGCAAGGCTTCTTGGCAAAAATAAAAATTATTCTGTTTAAAGAAGGCAGCTTTGTGAACACATTTCTCTAAAATGGCTAACTGACTGTTGCATAAAAGTAAATTCAGTTCAGAATATTCAGGAGAAGAGACTAAGAATTAAATAACAATTCTAGTAAAAGTTTTGAGGAGGGAAAAAAAGAAAAAGTCTTCATTTTTATAGCATGATTTTGTACTTTAAATTGCATTACACACTTTTTTCTTTTCTTTTTAAATTCTGTTTATATTGCCATTTTTCCTTAATATGAAGTAAGGATATATAAGCATATAATTTGATACATATAATAATTTATTTTCAGTTTTTACAACAGAAGATCTGACTATCCTTAGTAAATTATACTTCTTAACATAAGCAAATCCATATTCATGCCTTTTGTCTTTGGAAATTTAGATCCTCTCTCTTTCAGAAATTAATAAGGAAGATTATTGAAGTTCTGAAATGCATGCAGATTTTAGAGAATGAAATTATGATTTTTCAAACCAAATTAATTGCAACTGACACAAATCTGAGTTTAAAACTGATAGTGTTTTATCTTCAATCTACAAACATTGTACCTAAGCTAAAGTCTTTAGCAGTAACTGAGTTGTGAAACATTAATCATCTACATTTTTTCTATTATCAATCCAATATATTTCTTTAAAACAAATTAATTCATATATATTTGCACTTATTACACCTAATAATGCACTGGGTAGTCAATGTAGCTAAATGTTCCTAAGAGTCCCTGCTGGAGAATCCAGTATCATCTCTTATTTCTAATTAAAATATTTGGTAGCAAAAATCAAACAACGTGGTGTGTTTTCAAAACTTTTCAAAGTCCTTAACAACCATTACATTTTCATCAGAAGGAAAACTGAAAACTTGAGTTCTACATTTTAGTCAGACATAAATATTTTAGTTTCAGTAGCATTTTGGAATCAGAGAATAATTTATGTTGGAAAGGACCTAAGAAAAGGAGATCCAGCCAAGCCTATGCTCAAAGAGTTGACTTTGAGGATAAACGTGCTCAGAGTGAGTCAATGCTTTGATGTTTCCTGCAGCAGAGATGCCACAACTTATCAAGACAAGCTCTTTTTTAGGAACTTTACCTGTGTGCATTCAACAAGAGTTATCCCCCCAAACACGGTATATCATATCAGTACTGATTAATAAATGATTAGTAAATATTTTCTGAGGAAACAAGCACAGAGTGCTTCTGACATACCATATATCTGTATATTTGCAATAGTTCTACAGTAATAAAGCAAAGTTTTTGAGAGGATTCTCAAAGATTTGCAGAGAGTAAATGAAATAAATAAATTCATATCTATTTTAAGCAAGTATAATGCCATTGATTTAGTCAAAGCAACACATTTTTATCTCAGCCCAGGAACTTCTTTAAACCTTGTCAGTTGTAATCTCACGCTAAGTTTATTTTTGTTCTGTGTTTTTTCATCTACATATTTCTTCATTTAATGTTATTTTTTATTTATTCAAGACCTCTTGACTCAAATAAATAATTTTGATGATTTTTTTCTTGCACTGGTTTCATATTGGTTATGACAACTGTTGTTCATTAAATGTACCAAAAATATGAATCATTGTAAGGCTTCCAAGCCCAGTGCTATAAAATAAGAAGAAAAATCTTTGATAAAGAGGTGGTTTCACTATTTCCACATGATGCAAAAGTGAAATATAACTTCCCTTTTTCACAAGAAACTCTCAAATTTAGAGACAGATACCTGATACCACATAATGGGATTAGGGCTAATACTGTTTCTGTTACAGTCAGGAGGAAGGATATTTTTCTCTAGCATTGAAGGAAAGGGCAAAACATATTTGCTCCTATCAGGACTAGGGCTGGAACAAGAGGCTAGATATACAACGTCTCTGTTTAGACTTTTCTGTGATCAATATACATTCTCAGTGCCAAAGTGAATTTGTCTCTCAAGAGGACACAAAAATAAAATTCTGAAGTTTGTGTTCTGAATAAAAAAAATTACCTTGCAATCAAAATAAACAGACAACATTTCTGCAGGTGTCTGAATCATGAATGCTTACTGTACTCTTTTTCCCTGTAGTCCAAGAATGAATGTTCCATCTGCAAAGTGATTAAATGGATTTCATAGGTAAACTCATTTATGATTCCATTTTAATGGAGTTACCCTTCATTAGAGGCTGTCATTCAAAATTAATATGAGGATCTATTATTGAGATACCAAAAGTGAAGAGCTGAATGTCATAGTACTCATTTTTCGTAAGTATGGATGCTCTTGAAATGAGAATTGAGCACTGAGAGCAGATTGATCAAATACTTAGTTACATTTTTATGTCAATTGCTCCTGTCAGTCAAAGAATGGCAAACTAAAGGAGAAAATACAACAGAACAAATATTCAAAGCAACAAGCACAAACGAAATAATGTCCTTCCCTTGTCCTTTTGCTTATAACACTTCCACAATCATGGAGGAAGGGTCTGGGTTCATTGCTTATTAGTTTTCTTGGTTTGTTTTGTTGGTTTTTCAGTTTTTGGGGGTTTTTTTTTGTTTGTTTTTCTTTTTTAATAATAACTCAAACTATTGACTATTCAATGAATTCATATTTCAAAAGAAACAAATGAGCATTGAGCTTGTACAATTTTAGTGAGCTAGAAGACAGTTTGTATATCACCACTGGACTTAGATTTTAAACTAGAAATATCCACCTGACAGTGGAAAGAAAAAAAGAGAAAAGGACAAACATCAAGTACATTTGTATTTTCACTAAATACAGTGTGCAAAATATCTCTGTTAGTCTTTCTGATTTATTTACTGAGTTATATACATATCCCCAGAATGATATGATCTCATATATTACTTCCTAATGTAATTAATTTAATTTTCTACTCTTGTTCCATAGTAGATAGCTGTATTTCTGTTCTCTTTAATAAAAGTCTGTCTTGTCCTTCATATGTAATCATAGCTTACATGATATGACATGAAGTCATTCTTGGTGTGGTTCTTTTTTTAAGGAATGAATTTTTGTGTCCTTTTAAAACAAGTAACATCTTTTGCTGTCAGCTAGTCAAGGGGAGGAAATATTTCTTTGTAGTTTCTATTCTATCAACTCAGCTTATATTTTGTCAATAGTAACACTATTAAAATTTACATGTAATAATTAGTATTGTTTAGTTTGATCAGAGCATGCATCTGCTCCTGAAAATTATGATGCTTCAATTTTATTTTACAGTTTGCTCCTATTACAATGACAAACCATTGTCAGTAATTAGACTATTGTTTACTTCAAGAAAGTGGAGTAGTCATCTGCCTTCAGCAACATCTGTGTGCAGCTACCATCTGTTCTTCTCAGGCGGTCATGAAATACTGTCTGTAAATTTTCTTCCTTTCACTCTGTGAATGGTGTCGACAATTTCTTCAGTATTTGCTGCTAAGCAAAAAAACAACTTTCTGTGTATAAAGTTAATAAGAGATAGTATAATGTCATTTTGAAATATAGAAGACATTAAATCTTGGGAAATATGAAGAAGACAAAGGTCCACAGAGACCCAACAGCAGCCATCCAGTACCTAAACAGAGCCTACTGGAAAGCTGGACAGGGACTTACTACAAAAGCCATGTAGAGATAGGACAAGGAGGAATGTCTTTAAACTGGAAGAGGATAGATTTAGATTAGATATTAGGAGAAAATCCTTTACTGTAAGAATTGCTAGGCATTGGAAAAGGTTGCCCAGATAACTTGTGGGTTTCCCATTCCTGGGAATGTTCAAAGTCAGGCTGGATGAAGCTCTGGACAACCTGGTCTTACATGAAGGTGTCTCTGCCCAATGCAGTGAGGTTGGAACCACATCATCTTTGAGGTTCTTTCCAACTCCAACCACTGTATGTTTCTATATATATTATTATCTACTAATCTACAAAGACAATGATTCTATGACATGAAATCTAGTTTTCACTGTTGCTTTAGCCTTTTACAATAATTTCCACAAGAAAATGTGCACTAAAAGTGACATAAACTGAAGCCTTCCTTAAGCTTCAAATTTATCCCATTATCAGTAAAATTTAGTACATTTTTTCATCATGACAACCTCCTTTTAGGTTTATAAGGTTACATTTAGGCTATTGATGATTAAGTCAATGTATTTTTTCTCTTGAGGAAGTAAAGAATTATAATAAGGCCATTTTAACATGTGCATCTCATTTATATTTTTACAAAAGTCCCATATATGTTCAGAGAGACTGTATTAATCCTGGGACGTGGTTAATAGACACTGTAGAGAAGAATGAGCTACATTTTAACCTTAAAATTATTTGATTTCATAATTTTTTTTCAAAATATCCTTAAAACAACAGTAAATTCTGTTTTATTAGTGTTGAATTCCTTGCTATTGTCACAAAATATGCAAGGCAGAATTCTGTATAACCTCTGTACTGCAGTTTAGGATATATTCTGTGTCTGTGACCTAATTAGTGACGAGGTTGGGGATGGAAGGCTTTATGAACCTATATTTGTGGCCAGCCTCTTTGGCAAAATAACTTCCCAAATCCATTTGAGCTGGTGATATTTTGCATTTTATATCTGCTTTCTATAGCAAAATGTTCTTGTGGGTTTTTTGTATCATTGCTTGCTAACAAGTGGGTATATACATCCTCACTGAAAATGTAGAACACAAAAAATAATAAAAAAATAAAAGGAAAAATAAATGGGGGAAAAAGAGGAATATTACTAAACTGATTGAATGAAAATTCAAAGACTTCTTTCCTGAAGTTAAAGTAAGAGCACAAGGCAAGTACTTGATATAATTATTATCTGTGGTTTATATTTTGCCTTTATCCTTCTCTCCCCTCCACCCTCAGATTCTGAGTATTGAAGTGGAAATATAAAAAATATAGGATTATAGACAGGAAAAAGTTTGGTTGTGTAGAGCAGGATGTACATTTTATTACTTGATAATGGTTTCTAGCTTCAACAGACATAAAATCAACATCAACTATTCATAGGTAATCTGCATTTCTTAATCTAAATGCAAGGCTAGAAGTAAGAAATTCTGGGCAAAGGGATATGTCTGTGGTGGCCATTCTGGTTAGTCTTAATGTATTGTCAGTACTTTCCTTCCAGAAAGGTTATTTAACCAGGAAGGTTATTTTTTTTAAAAGACACATACATAAAAACCTGTGTAAACATAACACTCTGCAGTATTTTCATCAAAATTTATATATGCATTATTAAAGTGCTGCTACTTCTGAATTCTTGGCAATATTCATTGGGATACATGAAGGTTGATCTAGTGCCAAATGGACGTTTGTTTCAGGAAACTGGAAAGAAGAAAAATGCCCACTTAATATGTGAAATGAAATGTTAATTATAGTCAAGTTCTGCTGATTTCATAAAGCCGAAGTAACATTTTCACATCAGGATTCAATGAACATATATAACTAACGAGTAAAAATGTTATTTCTATTAAAGATTCTTAATAAACTATAAAGAGTAGATTGGAAAAATGATGGTTGTTCAACTTTATCATAAAAAAAAAGAAAAGCATGAGAAAGTTAATCTAATAATCTTTATAGTGACAAATCAATTTTTAAAAATAAATTTATAGGAAGAAAAGTCAGTATTTTGCTGATAAGCTGCAATTTTCTGCTTAATAATTATCTTTTAGGGAACAGTCACATTTTATTGAAATGACTAATTAACTCACTGTACTGCTGTGCTAATAGTGAGGGAAGCACAAATGAATATTGATAGTATGATTTTTTAATAAGAATAAAAAATTTAATAACAACATGTTCCCCGTATTCCACAGCAGCAATTTAAATGCAAATCTACAGTACAAAAATTACCCCCACTCTCCCCCTACACAGAAGGAATATGCATTCTGGCAAAGGACATTTTTATTCAGGAGCAAGCCTGAGAAAACAGACAAGCTAGTAGGGAGATATCAGTGTTAAAACACAGTTGATCAGTTCAACAGAGGGAGATTTCAAGCAGGGTTATCCTCCTTGAACTGAGATTTCAAAAGCTGTAATCCCCAACAATCTAATTTCCTGAGTTTTATGCTTCTCAACAGTTGCAAAACCCACTTGTCATTTGGAACAAAACTGGGAGCACAGATTTTTGGAGAACAAAAACCTTTTCTCTAGGAATGTAATAGATGGATATGGTACAGGACTAATTGAGGTCTCATTGCTCCTAACTGCACTTCTCTGACATAATATTCAGAACTTTTGCTTTGCTTAGCAGGTAATACATCATGCTCAGGGGGGCTACACAGAACATAAAGTAATGGCAGGGAAACTTGGGGTGATGGATATTTTTGCTGAGAAAGGGAACATGGAATAAATAGTTATGGAAAAGCAAATTGGAGATTTTCATCAGTCAGTATTTTTCCATGTCAAGTCAGACTTTGGTTAATCATGTACCTAGACTGATATTAATTTTGTAGTACTTAATTAAGAGCTCACACAAAACAGGAAGGTTAGGGTTATGTGGTAATTCAAGGAATATGTTAATGACAAATTAGAAGCGGTTTATACATTGTTTCAAGAAAGCAATATGCTATTTTGGAACAGCCCTTACCTTCTATAGAGAAGGACCTGGCATCCAAATTTTACATCCAGCTAGATATTTGAAAACTACTATCATATTTATAGCTTGATAACCTTACTTTGCTCTGGCATTTCTTATTTATAACTATGCAGTCCTCTAAATAATTCATACTGAATATTTGCACTTGCAAAGTGGAGAAAATTGAAAGACTTTGAAAGAAAAACTTTCTTCTAGGACCTTCCAACTACCAGAATGATGAAGGGAAAAACAGATACCAAACTGACATTTGGACATGTTAGTAGATGTAGTTCTACATCATGTATCCCTGATGAGGGAGGTTTAATCCCTCAGTCTTAGTTGTGTCATTGCAAAAGTTGCTAGCAAATAGCTACCTAGTATGGAAATTTTGTTTGGAAGCATTTTCATCTGAAGGATGAAAATAAATATTGTCTGTGGAATTTTTCAGATGATGTTATAAGTTTCTATTATTATAAGTAATTTAATTATAATTATAATTTTTATTATTATTCTGTTTTTTTAATGAAAAATTGTCCTGAATTCACTTTCATTCTCACATCATCTCTCTAGTTGAGAGGAACCCTTTTCTTTTCTTTTGTGTCTTGTTCTATTTCTCTTGATCCTGCTCCTCTCTGATTAGAGTAGCCATGACCCTGAAAACTGTGTTTTTTCTATGTGAATTGAAGCAAGAATTGATGAAGGGACTTTCAGCCTGAATTTATAATGGGAGTTATAACAACCAGTTTCTTCACAATGTTTCATTTTACTATAGCAGTTATAGCTAAAAGTACAGAGAAATTATTCATGTCAAAATTAAAACAAAAAATGAAGCTTAAAACTGCAGAAAGCAAAGAAAGCAAGAATTAGGTTTTCAAAAGGAACTGTAATCTAGGGCTAGATCCTTTAGAGAACTGGGAGCTGATAAAGGTAGAAATTAATACTGGAACCCAAAAAATGTTATGAATGATTCTGAAGGTCAAGAGGTAAATAAATGTCACGTCACATTTCAGAAAAATAACACTGACAAGCAAATGTAATCTGTTAACAGCCTCAGACAGGATCATACTAAATATAATATATGTGCTAATATATATTGTATTTCTTCCATTCAGCTCCACATCATTAGCTAAATAAGATTTATGTCTTTATAACCTTATCTGGAAAGAAGCTTTAAACTGGAATTTTGAATTCAATTGCATCCAGTGTTCTTAAACAATAGCTGCTCCTTTAAAATGTATTGTACCCTGGAATTTCCTGTGTTCCCATCCCCTTGTAATAGCTCATTAATGAGGATCGCCATCAGGAAATGATGGATTTGGTTCCTACTTTGCTCTACTCAGATTAGCAATTTAACTGTTCCGGCTGTAAAACTCGAAAAATAACCCTCAAATATTTGAGCTTCTACTTCAGTGCATTTCTCCAGTTTCAGTATGGTAACATTTTCTGTCTGTCAAATCACATTCGGCATGAATATTCAAGTACAGAAAATCACTTATTTTGCAATTAGTAATTGTAATAATGCATAATATAGAAAAATGCTCACTTCTACAGCGATTGGTCATATTTTTCAATCACAAAACAGTACATGTTTATCTTTTCTGCAATGGAGCTACTTGCCAGAAAATTAATTGAATAAATAAACAGAGACATTTTCATATACTGGTGTTCCATGACAAGCATTGATCAGAAGTTTGGCTGTATTTCATAATTTATCTAGCAGATTTAACTAGAGGCATGTTTAAGAGGTATTGTGGTGACTAAGAGAAAAACAAGAAATACACACTATTCCAGTCTGTATTGTGTCCCTTTTGGTTTCACACTTACAGCAGGTCATCTTCAAACCTCCTTGATTTTAGCCTTTAGAAAAATACTGATGAATAGACTCATTTGAGGTAAAATAATAGATTATATGTGAAAATACTCACTATACATTTCAAATGCTTTCAAACAATGTAAATGGTCAAATCTATACACGTTCTTTTCACTCTTTTCTTTTGATGAACACTTAGGCAAGAACCAATTTGTCCAAGGTTTTTGGATTCAGTTAGTGTTTGGACAAACAAGTTGAACATTTTCTATTGTATCATCTGTAGGAAATAAAGTTATGAAGGAAAACAGACTTGAATAAGGCTTTCATACTTACTCCAGTCTAAGTATAGCATTGCCTCCATGGGCTGTCTGATCTGTGTTGCAAAAGTCAGTTTAGGAAACGAAATTTTCACAACATTGGAAGACTGTGTATCCTTACTGACTACAGACCTTCTCGTCATAAGCTGATACCTTCATCAACAAATCTTTATGTAACATTCATCATATGTTCTGAGGCTTCTGATTTGAGGTTGAAATTATTCGTTTGTAAAGGAATTACCTACAACATCCATTAACTTTCCCATAATTGCCTTTCAAAAGCTGAAGACCTTTCTTAAACATTCACAGGGCTAAAAGAATGTTAATCTGCAGTTCTGATTTAGAGGATTTGGTTCTTTTTTTACGTAAGAGGTATGTGGGAATATCATCAGAATACAACGTTTTTTCTAGTAGTGTTGAGAAATTCTCATGTAGCCAATTGTTTGGACACATTAAGAAAAATCCATGGCAATATTTTATAAAGGTATCACTACCCTTGTGAATAGTCAAAATTTTATCTCTCTTGTATTGTGATATTTTGTTGGCTTACTAAATACTCTCATATGGTGAGCAATAGGCAGCCTTATGTGACTTGCAAAATCAGTTATGCATCTTGAGTTTTCAGTTAACATTGGCCTAAATCCTTGATTTCCCACTGTATAAGTTTCAGAGTGAGATTCTTTTATAAGCTGGAGCTCATCGTCAAACCCTGAACAAAAAAAAATAAAAATTAAAAAAGATATGCTAAGTTACTTTTTTTAATTAAGCATTTGATGACTAGGAATATAGTTTACATGAGTTATCTAAAATAAATATGATCTGGAATTCTTGCAATAAACAATGATTAAAATGTATGACTCAAAACTGTAGCTGCTGGTTGGCTTTCTTGTAATTCCCAAATGGTCAACTAAACCCAGAATGATGTGCTGTATGTAGCAGAGCACTGTATGATTACTGTCAGGAGTGACACCACTCAGCCTGCTGAGTGAGAAGGTTGTGCTTTGGGTTGTGCTCATCTATTCAACTGCCAGACTGTCTAAGTTATTATTGCTGAGTTTGGCTTCTTCAGATCCAAATGGTTTTGGAATAACTGGGTTGCAGACTTTTTTTTAATATTTTTTTATTGTCGATGTTGCTAGGTTTTTCTGTAACACCAAAAGCAACAAACCTCCAGCTCCCTTCACTTCTGAGGTTATGGAAGTATATTTACATACCATCATGAGAAATGCTTTTGTGAATTTGTTGTAGTTTTTGATCTTAAAAAAACATGACAGAACATACTGCAGGCTGCTTGACTAACTTCCACTATTGCCATCCTCTAGTGTTGTCTTATGGTCCCTGAAAGTTTAAAATTTCTTAAATTTTTATGCTGACATGAACAATAATGTGACTTGTGAAAAATATTCCTGGAACAAAGATTAAACCTAGATATAAACCATTTTAAGACAGGCCATTGAAGTAAGATTTTATTTAGGGTTATGTAGAAATACAAAGAAAATATCTTTAAAAGCTCATCCTATTCAAGATTTCAAATATTTTGAATGAACTTCATTGAAACACATAGAGAAAATATAACAAAGGGAAACAAAAAGCATTAAAAATAGTCAAAACCACTCTACAAAAGTAATATTATAGTTAAGTAACTTGTGTGGTTAATTACAGAATAAGTTATTTGAAGGGTTTAGGTGGATATTACTGTGTAGACAACATCCACCACTCACCCTACATTAACCAAACTGGTTACTTCATTGTAGCAGGAGATCAGGTTTGAAAAGCATGATTTGGCCTTGGTGAATCAGTTCTGGCTTTTCTCAATCCCCTCCTTCATCTGACTTTTGAGAACCTCCAGGAGCATTCATTCCACAACTGTCCCTGGGATGAAGTAAGCTTGATGTGCCTGTAATTTCCTGGATCCTCCTTCAAGACATTCTTGTTGATGGGGGTGATATTAGCCTACTTCTATTCTTCTAGGATGTCCCCTGACATCCATGACCTCTCAAAGATCATGGAGAATGGCCTGGGAATTGTGTCAGCCAACTCCCTTAACACCTTTGGGTAGATAATGTCAGGGCTCATCAGTTTTTAGAGGTCACGCCCGTGTAATCATTCGCATGCAACTCTTCCATCACTGACAGTGGCTCTGTGTTTTCATCAACCTGGATTTTTGTTCCCAAGGCCAGGAAGCCAACAGGCAAAAGTAAAGAGACTGTTGAGGACATCTACCTTTCCAGATCTCCTTTTTAACATCAGGCTAATGTTTTCCTTCTGATTTTGATTGTTATTTACATACCTGAAGAATCCTTCTTGTATTCTTTAACATCTCTGATCAATTTCTTCAATTTGAGCTGAGCTTTTGCATTTCTAACTCCATCTCTGGATACCCTAGTAATGCCCTTGTAGTTCTTAATGTGTTTTTTTGCACTTTTCCATGTCTGGCATGATTCATTTTTTTGCATTTGAGCAGACTCAGATGCTTTCAGCTAAGCCAAGGGAGTCTCTTGCTATACCTGCTTTCCCTTACCTTAAAGAGGATGAACTGTTTTTGTGCTGCCAGAAGAGTGCTCCTGAAAAGCTTCCAGTACTCAGTAACCCCTTTATTCTCCACGGAAGCTTCCTGCAGAATCCCTCCCAGCTGAGCTCTGCTCAAGCTGAAGTCTCCTCTTTTAAACCCAGAAACTTTTGTCTTAGAAATAACCTTCAGTGTGCTCAGCAGGATCCCAAAGTCCACAGCCCTGTGATCACTGCAGCCAAGGCTATCAATAGCAGAGATAACATAAAACAGGTTTTCTTGGTTTGTGATCAAATTTTGATTGAACTCTTAAGACTTAGTGGCTATAGTCTATTTCCATAAAAACAGCAAGTGAACAATAATAAAAGCAAACTGATTTATCTGTAATGTCTGGTTGTTGAGGTCTTTTTCTGTTTTTTAAAATAAAACATAGTTTTCTGTAAAGAGCAATTAGTGGCACAACTATAGCGTATTACATTTATTTTAAAAAATAATATTAGAAAGGCTTTCTATCTCGAGTTTATTAGTCAGTCACAGCGCAATTGCTTTAAGTGCATTTCTCAGTAGTTCAAAAATTGATTTAAGAAAACAGTCCATTTTCTGAAATATACAAGCAAACTGGAGTTGAAATTTCACAATTTCACAAAAACCTAGGGCAAGATGCCACATTAGATTGTGAAATAGCTCTCAAAGTTTTCTAAAACTAATATTCTCCAAGCTTCCTAAAACTAATATATCTCCTGTGTCCTTATATAAATAATATTTGATGGCAGACAAGGAGTGATTTGAATATATGAGGAACTGATATATGTATGTGACCGTGAGGAGCAGATATTCACAAAAACTAATATACATCAATGACAGTACCATCCCTAACCTTCCTTGATGAAAACCAAGTGGTCAGGGAAGAACAGGAGGCTAATTTTGGTCATCACCTTGTTATAATACTTTTTTCTCTCATTTTACTTTTAATTCATTCCCTTTGACCCAGCTTGTCCGGCTGGAATAAAGGTATAACCTGTCACTAAATCTCAGCTCCCTGAACAACCTGGTCTTTCTGGAAGGTGTCTTTGCCCAGGGCAGGGGAACTGAAACTGCTTGATCCTTAAGATCCCTCCTACGTCTGTGATCCTATGGTGTACCTTCTTTGTGATTTGAAAGAGATCTATTCCTTAGGTAAGGATTATGTTAGTGCACTTTATTAGCTACAGTTGTGAAACCGTCTTTCAAGTATGTAGGAAATTTGCAGGTCTTTAGCAAAGCTGTTTAAGATAGTAAAACCCTTGACAAACTCATAAAAATAATTTGGTCTTTAACCTGACAGCTGTCCTCTAACGTATTTTCTAGGAATATTTTGGTGACAATATCATGTACAGAAATAATTTGTTTAATTGATCACTGTGCAATCATGCAGAAACAAGTATTTACCTACATACACTTACGAATATTTTTAGTTTTGAAAAGTATAGAAATGATGTAGAAGGTTTCACACCAGCCATATGAATTCAGAACAGAGATTCATAAATGTTCATGACTGAAGATTTAGGGGAAATTTTCCTTTTCAGTGTGTCCTGAAAGTTGAAAAATCCCAGTTCAGCCAGATCAAGGCCAGAATGCAGAAACAGAAGGCTGCTAAGAGAGAAGTATTAACTCGTTCCTAGCTCTCAAAGCTCACATCAAGCTCTCTTCCCTCCCATCATGCTTCTCCCCTCACTCTCTCTTTCTTTCTCTTCCCCACTCTGTCTTTCTCTCTTTTCATTTCTAATTTTTTGAATACCATGGATTACCAGCTTCAGTACTGGTTATTTTCAGCTCTGGTGGCAACAGGGAAAACAGATTCCAGACCACAGAGTACCTAATTCAGCTGAGTTTTCCCTGTTTATGTAAAGCTCATGCAGACCTCAGAACCAGACTCATGCTGTCTGGTTTGAATGGTTGGTCATATGAATTTATTATGCCTTGACTGAGCCTTGTAAGTGCCATGTGTCTTGCCCATAAAAGCAAGAGGATGTATCTTTTTTGTTAAGCAGAAGTATAAAAGGGACACATTTCATGTTATTTAATCCCCAAAATTCCAGTGAGGCTTTCAAATATGAATTTGAGATGTATTAGATGAAGATGTAGTTCTACACTCTGGACATGACTCAGACATATATTCAAGAAAAACACTTTGTAAAAATAATGATTTTTTTCACTTTGTTATATGAAACTAGACTGGAGAGGGTGATTTTTAAAAATAACTTATTAAAAAGTGTACAAAAGTATTTGACACATTATGAGCAATGTAAGTTAGAAATTTGAAAGAATCTTAAAAAATTAAGATGGAAAAATTTGTAAGAGAAAGATTTTTGTTTCTGGAGGAAATAATTTAAACAGGTTGTTCCCTTATTAGTAGCACCTCTTTTTGGTATGAATAATATCCAAAGCTACTAATATTGTTTTTACCAAAAATTTTCAAAAGTGTTAACTAAAAATTATTTTCTTTGCAATGTAATGGTATTTGTAAAAAAAATTATTTGGTTTGCAAGTAAGAGGTCTTTCATTCCAGCATCTAGAAATGTTTTTCCTTAAGACACTAAGGAAATTCCATCATCTATATCCTATATATTTTTCTTGGATAAATTATTCTTAGCCAAAATTTCTAGAAGCTTGTGACTTAGAACAATTGCATAAACATGGAAAATAATCCAAATAATAGCATGCAGTACTTATGCCGATCTTATCTATTTAGATCTTGCCCCTTGTAATTCTGCATGAGATCTGGATTTGTCTCAGGAGCTAATGATGGGCAAAATACTTTGGCAGGAATGTGTCTGTATGACAAGTACTGCTTATTTTTGCTACAAAGAATTGAAGTACCATTTTTATTTCTTGCTTGCAGTATTTTCCACAGCACTGTTGACTACTCCTGATTATCCTAGATTGTCTGACTGAAATGAGATATTTATTTGCTTGTTGGCTCAGAACCTTCAGCAGTATTTTGCATCCCTAAAATTGGCATTAATATTGCCCATTGGCTTCGATAATTAAATTGTACACCTGTTCAAAAATAAGCACCAGATTGTTAATGATTCTTGGCCATCACACTGCCGGTCGTTTTCCAACAATATTTCTCTTCAAATTATCAGAACATTTTTGTATTCCTCTAATTGTGACATTAACTATTCCAAGTCTTCCATGGCAATACATGGGTAAAACCATAACACCAGTATTCTAAATCAATAACACTCTAGCTGAAGAGGGGAACCTGATGAAAGTAGGGGTATTATTATTAAGGATTTCTTTCATTAATCTTAAACTCATAATTTCTCTTAATAAAACATTTCATTTTGGTCATTTCTACAAAGATATAGCAACTTCGCATATAACTAAATCAGTGGAACTAGTTTTAGTAAATTGAAACCCATCATATAAAATCCTCTAAAAAAAATTGCTTATTATATTTAAAATTGTGTATTACTAAGTAACTATGAGGAGAATAATGGAGGCAGAGAAAAATGAAGAATAAACCTGCCACCTATGAATTTTATTGGTTGATATCTCTTTTTAAGTAATAGATGTGATGATACACTATCACTGTTTATATGTTGGAGTTTTATGAATAATCCCTTCTTGCAAATTCCTTTCCTAAATATGTTATTACAAGAAACATATTTCCTAAATATGTTATTGCAAGTTTTATGAGCTTTGTGTTTCATGTAGAATCTTTCTACCAGGTCAAGGCTTCATTTCACAAAGGGATTGTTGGTAAAAAAAGTACAAAAGGGACTAATAGAGTGTATTAGAATCTTTCCTTACCATATTATTATTGCCTGATTCATACATTTCTAGGCACCAGAAGAGCAGAAAGAGGAATCATTGGATACTTCCTGAGTACTTATACAAAAAATGTCTTTTGTTGTCCTCCACTCTGCAAATCTGAATTCTCTCTGTGGTTGCAGTTTAGCTTCTCAAGAATTGTTTTTTTTTTGTTGTTATTGTTTTTTGTGGGGATTTTTTGTGGTTTTTCATTTGGTTTTTTGTTTGTTTCCTTTGGGTTTGTTTTGTTTTGTTTTTTTGTTTTTGTTTTGGCATATAATATAATTAATCTTTGTTTTCTTGTAAATGCAGTTCCAACTTTCCTTCACAGCTGATTTTTGACCTGATTACTTGTGGTCTGTACAATCACTAGGACATGAACTATTTTGCTCTCTGTAGCATCTCATCCTTCTCAGCTGGGTCTCAGCTGTGGGCTTCCCAGACCTAGAAGCAAAGATTCAGCATCATGTCAGTGTCTGTTCCAAAGTGCCATCTGTGTGGTGCTCTGAAGTTGGTTTACTGCATCTGGCAGCACTTCTGCTTTTCCTGGGCTATGCCCTATTCTCACCTTGAAGAGCTGGAATCTCAGTAGCTGGCTCTGCAGAGAGTTGAGCATTACATTCAGTAGGGTCATATCCATGATATATTTTAATAGCTACTGCTCAGAGTGCACATCTGCTGTATGGCCAAAGGCAAATTGATGGAACAGTCCATGCAAAGCATCATAACCAGTAGGTCCTTCTCCACCTCCTACCCCTTTTTGATATGCACTAACTGACTCCTGCTGTTATACAGAGTACCAAGGAGCATTTTCCAGGGGTGGTGTTACTGATTTCTTCATATATTAAAGCCCCTGATTTTTTATCTTTGCTTCGTATTACCTTTCTCAAGTTCTTCTAATTAATATGAATGAAGAAAATACTGTTCAGACTATATGCATCATTAGACTGTATTCATGTCTGTAGGGAAGAGATTTACACCATAACTGGCAGATAACTTAATCATCTCTCTATAATGGTCCCAGAGGTCAGTGATTCAAAGTATGGCTGCATGCTGCACTCATCCAAAACTTGTATTATCCAAACTTTCTTCTTGGCTTGGAAACATATCTTTAAAAGCATTCTGAGGTGCCCTCAGCATTTCTTATATGCTTTGTTACCTTTCCTTTTGTCTTTGTTTTGACTTTCCCTGGAGTGATCACTGACTCCAAGTTTCATGTCCCACTGAGTAATAGCATAAATATTTTTTGTGTATAAAACTAAATGGGTTCCATTTTTTAGGACAAAACCAGTTTGAATAGATTTGTGAATACAACTAGTATTTCAGAAAAACTTTCTTACATCTCCTCCAGTATTTTCCCTTCTCTAGTAATGGATTCTCTTGTATTTTATGCAATCTACAGGCAGATTGGTGTCATCTGTGACAGCAAAATAATGTCCACATTGTCTTTATAGATCTAGCCTGAGGAAAAACTGAGATAATAGTCCTTCCTTCCTCCCATTAGAGTCAAAAGAAAAGAAACTCTATAAGGGAAAAGGAGTTTTCCTGATCTTGTAATTGGAAAAGCCAAGCTCAAAGAAATATCAAAATATTAGTTCAATGTAGTGAGGCCATAGAAAAGTTTTCTGTTACACATTATGAAGTAATTTAAACCTGTGTTCTCTAACAGTGCTGTGTTATTTTAATGACCTTAGGCAGCAGTTTTAGAAGGTACCACATTTCTATCCAGAAAAAAAAAAAAAATTAAAAAAAAAAATTGAGGTTTGTTACTATATGGAATTTTATCAACTTATGTGATAGCTACTGTCATTTACAGCACAGCAACCATGAATGACAGTAGTCCTGAGCTGCTGATGTATCTGCATTATAAGAACTGCCAGAAGCAGCTGGAGAAATATGACGGACTGGCAGCACATTTCATCATGTGCCTGTTTAACAGTGGATAAAATGAATGAGAAGAAAATAGTATTACCAAGAACATGAAGAATCTTCTCAAAAGCAGCACCTGTAACAGGAATTGAGTTTCTAGTATCTTTATCCTGACTGACCTCTGTTGTAAATCATTAGGAAGTGCCTTCAAGCCTGTGGCACCACTGTTACTAATGAGTACAATTTCAAACGCATTTGCAAGACTAAAAAGGTTTTGGAACCTCACATGGATAAAAACACAGTCAGCATACATAAATAAATTGTGGAAATGATGTATAATACTCTTAAAGGCAGGATTAAGTAAAAAGTAAATATCTTTTATTAAACAAGTAGATTATTCAATTATTTCCAATTAAATTTTAGTAGAACTTACATATATATATATATTTATATATAAAATGGCTGGTAGTTTCTGCATTGTGAGGAATCTTCATACTAAAATTATACTCGGGTTGATCAACATAGACATCTGGTATAGCTCTTGTGTCTGAAGACAGCTGCATTTCCAAACAAAATCATTTTGGAGGAAAACAAGTGGCATGGCTACATCTCCTTTAGGATACTCATACTGGAGCTCCTTTTGTTTACACAATGTTTACACTAAGTAATATACTAAGTATTGAAAAATTGAAAAATTTAAGAAATGTTTCACAAAATCTGAAAAATTCTCATTCTGTTCAGGATATTACTGGAATTCAATTAAGGTTTTCAAAATATTTTGAAAAATATTTTTATCAAAAATAAAACTTATTCAGGTTTTGCAGTCATACCTGCATTTGTAGCGAAAACTGGAAATAACAAGGGAAGTGATATTTCTAAATTCATTTACTCTTCAGCGAACTTGAAATTTTCATTTGAATTCTTGAAGAGAACAGTTTATTCACTGTATTTATATTTGTTTCATTTTTAAATCGGTGCTGTTTCTAATATTTCAGCTGATGGGTATCCCACTTTCCCTTCCCTCCTTGCCACCCTGAGGGCTCCTGAGCTCTGCCACAGGATCCTGCCTGTGCTATCCTGCACTTCTTTCTGTGTGCAGTCAGGACAGAATAAGTAAAAGTACATTCAGCTCAAAAAGGAATTGAATCTGGGAAAGAGTCAGCAGGCTAATGAGGGTGGCAGAACCCACTGATCCTGGTACTAAAAGCCCTCATTTTTAATAGATTAAACTTTTTTTGATAAATCAAGTGAAACACAGCAAAATCCATACTATTTGATAATTCCCTTTACAGACATTGTGCTGGTGTCAAACCTGAGAAATTGAATTTTAATATAGGGGTTATGTTAATCTTTTTAATATATATAAAGATAATGGGAAAATATCAAGTACGATAAGGCTCATAGTTTTAGAAAAATACAAAATACTACAAATGGTAGAAAATTTTTTAAAATTTTGTAATTGTACAATGATTCTCAAATTATTGGAAGAATAACCCATGTAATTTTCCTGAAAAAAAGATTCATGTACCTATAGATTTGTGTATTTTCTTCTAGTCAATTATCTGCTTTGACAGATTAAGATATTATCTGCGCTATGAACTTTGTTAATTTAAGTTGCTACAAAAGTATAATTACTAGCAAATAAAACTTAGAGGAAAAGGAAACTCAAACCATGCTACACTTTTTCCCTTAAACCATTTGTGCCACCCTTTTGCTCTTCCTCAAACACAGGATGTCATTTTTAATGAACTAGTTTTGATTTGGAGAAAGAAAACAGGGTAGTGGACAAATTAATACTACAGAGCTGTGTGAGCACATTTTTCAGCCCCTTCTGATTTATACTTCTAATTCTTTACTCACTTTTCCTTTGGAATTCCTTTTAAACTATTCAGCTACTATATTTCCCACTCACTTAAAGACATAAGACAATGACAAAAAGAATAAAATCAAATAAACAGCAGCAAAACATTTTAATTAATATTTTATTTATTAATTAATTGAAATGGTAATCAGAGGCACATTATGATACAATACAAAATGCAGATTTGTTCTTTTGAATATTTTATTTCAGAATATAGTATAATTTACATTTCGAATTTGCTCTAAAAGAAAATTCTGATCTTTATCCTTCAAAATCAATTAGTCTCTTTTGAAATACATGAATCAAGATTTCTGTTCTCTCAATTCTTCCCACTGTAATTTTAACAGTGTAACATTTACGTGTGGGGATTTGCACATTGGAAAGAACATGATAGCTTCATGTTCTGTCCTTTGGCTTACAATGAAAGGACGACAAGATTTTAGCTCCTGTATTCACTTTGGACTGTAAGCCAGAGGAGGACTTGGTGGCTATTAAGAAATCTGCAGCTCTCTGAAATTAATGCAAAATGCAATTCTGTGCAAGGAACACAGTTTTACTTCTGCATTTAGAAGGTTAAAAATATACTATGAACATCTGTAAACCAGTACTCATGAATGCTGAAAAACTCTGCTCCAGAACAGTAGCATGCATGTACAGTTTTTAAACAGCAGGAGACATCAATCTTGGTGTTCAGAATATTGGATGGGTCAGAATCTCATAAAGTAGAGTCTTATTTTCACAGTCTCCGATCATTGTTCATGTACCAAAAAATAATAAAAAAGCAAAATTTAAAAAAAAAATACATGTTATATGGCTTTGCTTAAAAACCTCTTATTTTTATAGCAACCTTTGTACCTGGATACAGTAATGATGGTGATGATGATAGCAACTAAAACTTCATCTTATTATATTGCACATTTGACAAACTTCCATGGCAGAGCTGGGAAGGCCTGAAGCTGTGTGTGTGTGTCTGTGTGTGTATATAACTGTATAAATCCCCTATTGCAGCCTCCATGAAAACACACATATTTGCTTACATTAAAATAGTACCTGAGTTTAAACTTTTTGACTTTAGAGTGCTGTAGAGTAGAGACTTTAAATCAGGTTAATTGATTGTTCTGCGGTTAGATACATACGTTTTGTCTTCCCTGTTAAAATGTGGAATATTCTGATCAAGCCTGCAGAAATCAATTTCCTGCATTGGAGACTCGTTAACAGTTTTGAAGAAAAATGCTTCATAGCTTTCAGTTTACCCGGTGTACATCAATCCTGAATCATCAAGTCATATAATATTAGCTAGGACTTCTTCTTTCAGCTGCAGAGAAACTGTGGAATCTGCAGTGTTTTGAGGCAGGTTCTGTTCTGTGTGTGCAGCACTCCCCCTCTGATATCCGCATGCTGAGATAGAAGGTCAGCAGGACTGGGCTTGACATGATGCAAAACAAAGGAACTGGGGGCAGAGTTAAAATAGGAAGGGCAAACAAGAGTGTCACATAGTCTGGGAAGGGACAGAAGGAGATTAGGAGCAGAAAGGGTGATTATCAGTGCAGATGTGAATAGAGATGCAATTCTCAACTATGAATGTAAGACTATATTAAATAAAAATTGGGTCCACCAAAAAGTTGTGTCGGTTCTTCACTTTCAGCTTATGAGATGTTTGATTTTTGCAACTATAAACTTGTAAGGATTTTAAGCAAAAGGCAAGAGGAGACCACACCCATAAGTCTTACCTTTCCATCATACAATTCCTCCACAATTTGAATTTTTCACTTTTTCCTTGTCCTCAGTGGATAATAAATTCTGAAGTTCTGTACCACTTCTATGCACACAAAATGTCTGCCTTTCTGTCAGTAACAATACGTTTTCCAAGAGTAAGGGAGGCGGAGAAGGCAGACAATGATTCAGAATGATGTATCTGACTAAACTGATCAATACCTCCATCTTTACTGATCATTACTGAATAAAATTAACTTTTTCTTTATACAGGATTGAAAGAAATAAAGTAGGTGGTTTTTCTGTATCAAGGGACTTCCTAACTTCCAGTCTGTGATCTTACAAGGCAACGATCCAGTGTAACTCAGTTCTCTCTTGAAAGTATATGAGTTATCTCCATGGAAGCGCAGTTTGAAAAGAATATATAAAATTTTCATTTCTTAAAATTAAATTTGACATCTGGGAATAAGGTTCCAGGTTTCTGACTATATGAAAAATGAATTATTCAAACGCTTACAGGGGCAGTGTTCTTTGATGTAGTTTAACCTTCTTTCACTGAGAATTTGCCTTCCCAAATAGCCATCAAATATTCAGTCAATATTCAGGCACTAATTACTCTGTGTTTGCTTTCTTTTTCCTTTTTTGTACTTAATACATGGAAGTTTTCGGTGAGAGTTAGATCATATTTAGATATTTACACACACAGAGAAATTAAAAATGTTTAAATAAAAAAAATTATAATTGTTCCATTCACCAACAGCATTAAGCAACAAACTTTTAGAGAAAGTATTGTAGTAATAATTTCAGTAATGCATCCTTCTAAATAAAAATGTATTTAAGGAGATTCAGGGAGTGACAAAAGGTGAAGGTTTCAATTACATACAGTTAGATACTTGGGACTTGGAACAGGCATAGCTGAAAGATGTAAAATATGATTGGCGTGCATGCTACAGTGTTACATCCTGCAGGAGCAGTAAATTACAGCTACAAATGAATATATCGTAACACCAGGAACATTGCTAAACTTTCATGCTCGTATCAAATTCAAAGTGGAAATTTCATTTAAAAGATGGGTCCCAAAAAGGATTTTTTCCCCTTAGCAAGGAAGTGTGAAGAATTGCATTTGATGCTGTTGCCTCTGCAGTGAAGATACTAAGTACCTTGAAAAGATATAAAGTTGGGGTTGTCTTTTTTTTTTGTTTGGTTGGTTTTTATAATCGATATGCACAATTTTCATAGCAGAGTTGACACTTCAAAGAGCTCTGAACCAGTGGGTCTTGGGAAATGAGTCACTTCATGGGGATTGATTAATTCTAAACTTCTAGCACCATAGCAAACCTTCCTCTAATCTAGAGCTTAAATTATTCACATTTTTGCTATAGCAAAGTGGCAGGCAGGAATCACAAGGATACTATTTCAATGAACATGAGCTATTATGTTGTCTTGTACGAAATGAATGTGGGAAAAGAATATTGAGTAATATATAACAGTTTTGTAAAGACAAGATCTTGCATACTTCGTCTACCTGGTTTAAAAATTACTTCTTCTATCTGGTTTAAAAATTCCAGGCAAAAGACAAATTGTGCAGTATCCTGATGCTATTATCTC
This sequence comes from Poecile atricapillus, assembly GCF_030490865.1. Taxonomy (NCBI): domain Eukaryota; kingdom Metazoa; phylum Chordata; class Aves; order Passeriformes; family Paridae; genus Poecile; species Poecile atricapillus. Next base: position 98,170,011 of record NC_081250.1, on the reverse strand, counting down.
TGCAAAATAAGAAAATACTAATATTTTTTCTCTATAGCTTTAAAATCAGTGTCCCAGATAACTTAAACTCATAATTACATATATTTTCTATGTTCTTCATTCTCAAATTGAATGTTTTTTCTAAATTGACATCAGTGATGAATTTATCTGAATGATGAATGAATGATCTGATAACATATTTGTTAAGACCTTGAATGACTTGTTTTCATTCATAAAGTCTATGAGAAATCTTTTGTGAGGTGCAAATGGAAAAAAACCTTTTTCCCAGGTCTTTAATTTATTTAAAAAATCAGCTAAAGAAATTAAATGATAACTTTTGATTACCTTTAAATTATTCTATATTTTCAATTTAATTGGAAAGTTTCTTAGCTCAGTTGCTTATCTTTTGAATGCTTTTACCTTTAGGTTTTTCAAACTAAGAAATACATTAGTGAGAAATGTTTTTGTCTGAGATTGCTAAAATTTCAAAAAGGAGGCTGATTTTGAGTGGTCATTTAATAAGATACTACTGTGTTGTTTGCATGCATACGTCTCTGAAAAGTTCTCCTTATCACTAATTTTTTAGTTTTCTCATGTTCAATAGAACTTACACAGAAGAAAATGTGAGGAGATGGTGAAAGGTGGATATTTAGGAAAACTTAAAGGAACATAACAGGAGGAGAGTTACCATGTCGTTTGAGTTGCTTACTGCAGTAGAACAGTGTTTGTTCTCTCTCTTAAATTGGAAAGCCAAACAAGAGTCTTTGGTCAGTGACCTGCTGAAACTACAACCTGCTTCTCTGCATTTAGCCCCTCTCATAGGAGGTTTTCACTTAAAGCATTAAAAGTTGCTAAACTCTTTGTGTTCATGATTTTATGTCAGCACAGAAGTAAATTTCAGCACTAGAAAAAAAGATTTAGTAATCCAATCATTCAAGTCCTTTTTAATTTTTTTTCATTGTGACTGACAATGTTCTAACGTCCACAATATCAACCACAGTGCTTCTTATAGGCCTGGAAAAGCTCAATATAGAAGGATATTTTTATGCTATGCTGATTACCTTCAATATCAGCAGTATATATATTATTATCTAATTATCTGAAAGGTTATTTTTCTTACATTATATTCTTTTGGGTTTTATGTCTGAACTAAATATTCACCTCTGTGAGCATTGGCATTTTGATATCATTCTATAAATGTTCCAAAAGGAAAAACTTGACATATGATTTCATGGGCAAGATGCATCCTTTCTATTTCAATCTGTTATTTAGAAATTATTAGGTCACTACTGGAGAAAGAGTTTGGCTAAATCACTAATAGTTTTTAAGGCAACAAAATATTAGATTTCAATATGTGAATGTATGTTCTTTTTTTCTTAATCTTTTTAATGAGGGCAATAACATATTTTCTTTCAATAATATTGAATTCTGTCTGAAACCTAACCTGAAGTATTGGATGATTTTCTTAAATATAGTACTAACTTGTAATTAAACAGCAAAGTGCTTTAGTGGAGATGATAAATACCATAGTCTTGAAATGTGATTTTGCAGAAGTTGTTTGAAGAACCATACAAGTTGCAAAACATTTATAAAAGAAACACACTTTTTTTTTACACAGCATTTGAAATATCAACTTTTCTGAATGCATGACTCTATGCTGAACAGTATAAATGTGTATCATGGATTAGATTAGCTAATGGTCTCCAGCAAGAATTTTAAAACATTTTCTATAGTCAACTGTGCATTTTCTAGTTCTTAAGATTGCTCAAAAGATAATTTTTCTTGACAGTTTCTGTATCAGCAGCTCTTTTCTTTATTCCTGAGAGCTTTAATTAAATCTTTTAGCTGTGCTTATCACTTCTTAGCACATATTTCAGTTATGTTTTATTCTGGGGGCCAGAAGAATCACTTTCTTTTAGTGTTCACACAACAATGTGAAGAATTTTTATTATATAGTTTCGTTCAACAACATTTCCAGAAAGTGAAAGCTTACATTACATACACTTTTTTTAGGGTAACATGTTTGTCATCCGTCAGTTCCATACTTGAAAGCCTCCTGCTGTGCTTTGCATTTACTGTTACTTGCAGAAAATACTAGTGTATGTTACTCATTTTTCTTCAAAGAAATTCCTGAGATGCTTTTAAGGAACAGATTTTGTCTGCTTTCCCACACTGGAGGTGTGTTTAAAAACATAGAAGCAGACAAAAAATGTGGATGATTTTGTAGCACCATTACAGATCTGCTGTGACTACTATTAAAATTTTATGGTAAGTCTCACACAACACAAACTAAAATTATTGAGAAAATTCCTCAGGGTGCAGCATCATTCCATCACAATAGTAGATGAACTGAAGTTAAATTCAGTAAAACTTCTTTATTTGCAATCACGAGACTAAACATGAGCAAATCATAAAATCAATATGTAGAATTTGAGGAAGTACAGATTTTCAATATTTAAGCAAAACTATTTATTTGACACACACAGAGCAGTTTCTGATTATATGGTATTTTTCACTTTAGAAACCAATTCACAAACATACATGTTGTACTGGAGTTTTAAAAAGACAAGTTTAAAATCTTCAGAAGCACTAAAACTTTTGTGGTTTGATATCGAAATGAAAAGTTAATGCTTCTATCTACTAAAAAGCTTGCAATTTGTTGCAGAATATATAACTTCAGAATAATTAAAAAATTAACTTGCATATTCAAACCAAGTAGATGCAATAGAAAAAAGAGAATGTGGAAAGTAGTATAAATTAAGTAATTAGAAAGTGATATAAATGACCAGGTGCTGGGATTTATTAGCAATAATGCACTTTGCAGAAGGGCCTGGAAGCCTATCATTTGAATGATTAATTATTTTCATAAGTGTTTCAAATATATACTTCCATATTTTAGAGTCATGTCCCTTTTAAGGAGGCCAGCTAAAGTTGGTTTCATAAGATATGAAAAATGAGATATATTCAAATAGGATAATGGGAAAATGTGGATTAAGAGGAGCAGAATTGCAAAATGGGTGCCAAATAGGCTAAGCTATGTAAAACTGGAGCATACAGCAAAAATTACAAGACTTGTGATTATTCCAATTTTATAAATTTTAATAAGGCAGAGTTTTGTTGGAGTCCAGTGCTAAACTAATCATTTTTAATTCTCAAGTGACAATTATGGAGATGTTATTTCAACATTTTTTAAGGCCATTTTTAATCTCAAAAAATAGAAATACACTACAATTATCTGAATTACTTAAATTCATCAACATTAACAAGAAATTTAACATTGATTGCAATGAAGTGTAAAGGTGATAATAGCCCAGAGTCTTCCTGGAGAGGAAAAATGTAATTTCACCTTTTCCTTGAAATCATAATACAGACAAAAATCCACTGGGATTTACTGGACACAGAGAAATCAAAATCTAAAATCAAAAAGACTGAATTTTTGTTTTCTTATGCTGCATTTTGCGACATTGGTAGTGTTTTAAAGTGAAAAAGAAACCCATCCTTATAAACCAGAATGCTTCTTGCTGGTCAGTGAGGATGTGTGTCTTAAATTCAGTTGGATGAAAAAAACCACCAGAAACAAAAAGTCCTCCAAGTTCTAGCAGAGTTCATTTCACATTACAACTCTTCTGATGCCACGTCAAGTTTGGGTCTGAAAAAACCCACTTGTTTTCAGATGTTCTGAATGCTCAACAGGGCCTAATGAGTGCAACAGAACAACACCACACAAAGTTCCATCTAAACTGGTGTCCTCTTTCTGGGATGGAAAAAGGTAGGTCTCTGCAAGACTTTGAGAACAAAGCAGGTGTCCCAGGAGCACCACACCAGATTCCAGGAAAATCAAAATCAAGGACTCCTCAGTCAGATATCTTTTAAGCCTTTTCTTCTATTGAATTGTTCAGTTGCTTTCTGCTCCCCTGTAAAGCTTTTATAGCAGTTTACTACAAGAGGTCTTAAGACTCGTGTTCTGTTAGAATTTATTCAGTGGTGATAGAGGTGGTGACCTGTTCCTATTCACTCCATCATATTCATCCTGTAGTTTTCTTAGTCACCTCTGCCGTTCAAGCCAGACTAGATATGTGTTAACATGTCTATATGGTTCTGCAAACCTTTCCTTGGTTTGGCAAGATTTCTTGTCAGGTACAGTAAATATTGTATTGATTATTCATTGTGTGGTTGTTTTATTGGATTAATTTAGTAGCATTATTGTGTGCCTCATTTTCTAGCAGTTCAAAAATTTTATTTTTTTTTTTGTACTTTACTGTTTCAGAGCATTGTTACAGTATCCCATCACTTTCCAAATTCTGCATAATGATCAACTTTTTTCTTTCAAAGAAGAGAGCAGCATGTTCTCACTGAATACAATGGGATAACTAAAAAAGCCATTAGTGGAATATTTCAGAAGTTTTCAACTTCAGCTCCTGATAATTTATTATTATTATTAGTAGTAGTAGTAATTATTTATAATATATTTATAATTAATATACGTTATTAATATAATATTAATATAATATTACATTATATAATTGATATATTAATATAATAAAGTTAATATTTATAATAAATTATATCTATTTGTAATCTACTTGTCTATAACTAATCAGAAGACCAGAAATTAGTTATTTCTGTATGACTTTCTTTGTTTTTTGAATGCTGGCAGTCTGATGATTCCTTTCACTGAATTGATCTCAATGTCACTTCACTGATCTCAAAATATTATCTTTAAAAATCCTGAACGATGAGGTGCAAAATTGTTTCTTGAGCCTATAACTCCAAATACTTCACTTTTAACTTTTATCTTTTTAGGCAGAGAAATGATAATCTATTTTTCTATATCCATCATGGTATGCCTCACTAAAAAACAAAAGAAGATAATCTATTTTGCTACCAAAATTGACAGAAGCAAGCAAGTATGGTCTGTCAACATGGGTCTGTCAGCATTTGTGGGGCTTATAGGCTTGTGCTTCTTTACTGTTACCTGTAAAATATTTGGCACTTATTTTTCATTTGTGTGGTTGTGCTTCAACTGTGTTCCAAAATTTAGAAAATCAATAGAGAAAAGTAGATCCAGCATTCTAATGTTCTTGCAGTTTCAGATTCATCACTGAAGTCTGTTTTTTCCCCAGACATAAAATTTTTAAAGCAAAACAGCATCTCACACTTGGAGAATGCAAATGTATTCCTCTTAGAGGCATTTTAAGTGCTTCATTCTGCAGATGACACTGCCACTAAAGAGCTTCTTTCCCCTCCCAGTACAGTTGCACTTGTCATAAAAAATTTTCAAGTGATAGTTGTGCCAAACTGAAAGACTGCAAAGTTAAAGCTGAGCTAAGATTATTCATATTCTTCGTATGTTGTTTCTAAATTTCTAAGTTATAAAGAGGAGAGGCTTAAGAAAACTTAGAAATTCTTACTAATGCTAAAAAGAGTTGTTCCAAAGAAATTACTTATGAATGCTCAGGACCTGTATTAGTTTTGTGAATAGACCTCTATGAATGTTAGAGATACATTGAGCTGTCAGTGGTATTTCTTTCACAATTTTCAGGGGAAAAAATACATTTCCCCCATCAGGTTTAGGAATAATTAAATGTTGTGCTCATACCTCTTCTTATTCAGAGGTAAATTAACTTATACACATACAGGTGTGTGTAACAAGCATGTCTCTATTTTCATGTATGATTGTATTATGCTCAATTTTCTGTCTAATATAACTTGAAAGAGTTGAGCTACTTTACCAAAATGGCAAGGCCAAACATTATTGCAATTTCACAGTGAATAATTCTAATACTCTGTGCTTCAGTTTATGCAGTTAATGTAGCTATAGTGGCACAAACCCGATCAAAACCAGCACATACAAGATATGAGCAGGATTCAGAATCACATGACAAAACAACTAGCTTGCTTGGTTTAACTTTTTGTGGTCTTTAAATTTAGCATAGCTCATGTATGTGCCTCTGAATTCTGCATATTCTATGGATCATCTTTATCTTCTACAAAATGCTGTAAAAATTCCTAAAGTCTATGAAAATCTACCATACAGATAATATTCTCAAATTGGTTTTGGTATTTCTGATCACAGTAGAATGATGCTTACTCTAAGTCCCCTCCTGTGATTCATAATTTTCAGGAACTAAAGAGAACACATTGAAACAGCTATTCCTGGTTTAAAAAAATAGCAGAAAGCTGGATTCTGTTTCTGGTCAGAGAAGACCTTCATAGCATGTCAGTCCAATATTCTATTGATTTTAATAAAATAAATAGAATTACAACCTTTTTTTTTTACTTATTATATATATATATATTTTTTTTTTTAAATAGCAATTTACAGACACCTGAAGAATAGTTTGAAAAGTTTAATATCTTTGGAAGTAGCAAAAAATTTAAAGATCCGAAAAAAACAAGGACTTTCAAAGCAACAGACAGAATTATAACAGTAACAAAATTAATTTATCAAAAAACAAGAAAAAACCCACAAGATTTCTGTATTGTTACTGAAAGAAAGAATGTTTGAGATATAACACCTTTTCTACTGTTAGAAGTTATAATTAAAATTTCAGAGGATGAGAAATTAAACTCAATTACACACAATTTGAGCTACTAATATTCCATCCTAATGTATATATGTTTGGGTGGGGGTTTTTTTAACTTTTAAGCATAAATGTGCAATGAACCAACAGTTGTGCATGCTCCCGCTGCTGAATGGGTCAAGTGAAGGTATTGGGTGTTTGGCAAGGAAAGAGTCTTGGACTGTTCCACTCGTTGACAGAGTGCTGAGAGGGATGTGAATGAGATTTACAGAATCATGAAGGCAGGAGATGAGCTAAGCATGGCTCTGCTGTTGGCCAAACATGAGAAATCGGGGTCTCTGAAGCCTGGGTGAGAGCAAGGATGACAGGAACAGCAAACAAAGGCAGCAGTTTCCACAGCCCTTTGCACAGAAAGGGACAGAAGGTGGAGACGGGAAAACAAAGGACACCTCGAGTCTCACCTCAACCCTGGAAAAGGTAACAACTAAATCTGGAAATCATTTCCAAGCATACCGAGGAAAATAAGGGCATTGTCTGGATCCAGAATTGATTATCTGAATTTCTGGGCAACAGGACAGTAAGAGAATCCTGAAAGCAGGATTAAGCAGGAACATATCCTCGGACATTCCTGATGCAATGATTCTGGATGCTAAAGGAGTACCAGAAAAATAGATGGTAAAACCACAATCATTTCATTATGGATTTTGTCCTGGCCCTTTTGTAATCCAGAGACACTAAAATTAGACTTTTCAAAGGAGTGTGAAGGTAATAGGTCAACTTATCCTGAAATGCATTGCAAACTAGGTGCATAAATAATGTAATTGAGATATGGAAATTTTCAGGCATCTTTTCTTACCAAAAAAACCCAAAACCCCCTCAGACTTAGAAAAGTATTATTGTTAATTTTTACCAGATCTATGAATAGTATTTGGCAAATACCAATTTGTTTCCCTAACACATTGGTAAATACATAAAACAATGTTACGAAAAATGGACAAGGGGAAAAAAAATGGCATGCTCTGTCTTATCTATTTGTATTTTAACTCATCTTTAACTGCTTTACTCTTTCACTGCTTTTTGTCTTTGTCAGCTTTACTGCCATTTTGGCATCAGAGCTTTCCCCCTGCTGTTTGCATAGATAATTTTACTGGTCCTGAGAGCCCTTGTACATTTTTTATCAGACATGGTAAGTCCTAAAATAACAAAACCTTCATGTCACCAGATTACCATCACCATTTGTTGCTTTTCACTTCAGCTCCCACATGATTTCAACAGTCAAAACCTTACAGCCACAGAACTGGAGATTAGTGCTTTGTGATATTTGAAAGCTGAGGTTCCACCTTCCGGTTTTATGATTCTCTAGCTGCATGGTATCTTTAACAGCTGGTGAGATAGCAGCTGCTATCATGTCAGAATTTGAAGCTGGGAGGAATGGAAGAGAGCAGAATGACTAATTGTAATGCACACATTCACGTTCTATCTCTAGCTTTGCAAGTTTTAGAAGAAATTCTTTCACTGTTACAAAGCTCGTAATCACAGCACAGCAGTTGTCTACGCTATTTGTTCCTACTCCAGCCGGTTCAAGAGATACCAGGCTTCAATACTGCCAAAGATGAGCAGTGCTTTGGGCAATGATCCAAGGCAGGACGTGGTCTATGGCATCACTCTCTAGTGCTTTCCAGAGCTCTCATATAATTTTCACTCAATGACTATAACTAGGAGGCATAATGTTGAATAATACCACAATATACTAAGAAATTTTTTCAGGAATTAAATTATTTATTTTCTTGAGTGTACATAGGGTTTTTTCCTTATTTTGAGGAGAACTTGATTTTCAATCTAAATATTAGCATGCTTTAGTGTTTTCATTGTGAAAAGTACAAAGAACCTCCCCAATATAATTCTGAAAATACCTAATTTAGTTTCATGACACATTTGGATGGAAAATAGAAAGTGAATAAAGGACATGGGGAGGAAAGTCAATGTCTGCTTCAGAGCTGTATATCTTTCTTACCTGGTGAGAGGAAAGCAATGAAGATGCATGCAGAGCAACTGGTAAAAGTTAAGAATTCTGAAAGGGTAAAAGGAACTAAATTGAAGCTGGCAACCATGTAATTGCTGGGAAGGGAAATTATCATGATTTTTATTGGCCTGGAGATTCTGTAGGTGAAGATATTATTGTGGCAAGTGAATCTTAATGTATTAAAAAATGAATAAGAAAAGGGTTTGTGTCAAGTGAACTTTCTTAGCCTTTATTTAATTCTTACAAAAATTGCTCACAGAAAATATTCTATGCAAATCACATCTCTTAAAACAGAAAGGAATGTATATATTATTTATATCTTCTTCTTTGTAGGACTAGAAGAGCTATTCCTGTGTTCAAAATCAGAAGGCATTTTAAAAAAAAGAACTAATAAAAGAATTAAAAAGAAATACTAAAGGATGTTATACAAGTGAGACTTCTTGTATCTACTTAAAAGTCCTAAACCAGCCACCTATACTATCTGCATCCTTCAATTTTCTTGATATCTCTCTTTCAATTTTTACTTTCAAATGTATTTAAATTTTGAGTGTTTGCAATACGAATGTAAAGCTTTGAATGTGAGAAAATGCTTAGAATAATGAGAAAAATGGCAAAATCAGTTTGTATTTAGCCTAAATGTATGCTTAGCAGAAGCAAAAATGCTGAAACATGCTTTCTTTTAAAACATAAGGAAATTTTCTGATATCTCATTGTAATATGCAAGGAATTAAATATTTACTGACAAAATTACATGAGTGATAAATGGAGATGGACATAGGAGAAAAAAAGCGTTTTCAGAAAAACTTTGAAAAATGTACTTTTTTCTCCATACTTTCATTGTAAAAGCAGATGATACTGATATTTTGGTTTATTCCAGGAGGTTCAAAGTATTCTTGTAACCAAAGGTGACAGGCCATTACTCCCCTATTAGTATCACTCCCTTAAAGGTGGAAATTTTACTTCTTGTTTTCATTTTGTTGGAGAGAATAGATTGAATTTTTCTTGTATCATGTAGTTGAAAGGAAAAGTTGTCTTATTTGGTCATCCCATAGCCTGCAATTGTCATTTCCTAAAATATTATGATTGAAGAAAGATGTTATCATTCAAAGCTATTATCAGCAAAAATAAATGACTGTCTAAGAATTAAAAATTTAAGAAAAGGAGAGGTTTTATTTTAATTAAATTATTTATTTAAAGGTCATTTTAATTCTTTGTGTGTGTCAGAATTATATGTCAAGCAAGAACAGCAAAATAATTATGTTATAAATGAGACTGATTCTTCTTTTGGAAAACCACAGTTAACAAGATCTGAATTTATTAAAGACTGTTCAAAGGAGTCCTTTCTTATTAAGTAGCCACTGAGTTGTGTTTATCCTCCATCATTCTAAAAGTTTTTAAAGTGGGTAACTTATTCAAAATTTCAGCACATCTACTGTGATACAGAAGTAAAGGGTTTGGTTTAGTAGGAAGAGTTTGATCAAAATATTAATTTAGTCATATTCTGTTTTAGGGAAAATATTACATATAATTGTATAGTGAATTTCAGTGGTACCTATTGTAGTACACGGTACCCAGAAATGTACTTGAGAAATTTATTCTGACATAAATTTTGAAGTTAAAAAGAGGTTATAATTATATAGTGAAACATAAACATTTTCTTGTAAGGAAAATAAAAGCATAATTTTTCACGAGTTCAATAAGTAAAAATAATTTCATCAAAAATAGAAAAAGATGGTCGGTTTATCTCAAAGGAAACACAACATTTAACATTTACAGAGAAAGTCATGCTGTTTGAGAGTACATATAGTATTTTTAGAAATTGGAATGACATAGTGGGTGAGTTTACAGTGGGTTTGAGTAATTTCTGCAGTGTAAAAATATGAAACCTAATTCTATATACATATGTTCACTCATGATCTTTCCCAGTCCCCTAATGCTGAATGGCAAATACATTTTAATTAAAGCAGAAGCTGACATAAATCCATGTTCTATAACTTGGGCGTTAACCTGTAATTCCACTTAGAATATTAATTATTTTATTCATAAATAAATGTCTAAAATTGTAGTTTAGTTTATACCAGTAGATGCTAGCTCAAGCTTATAGTGATTTCCTTCCTTAACTCATTTGATTTCATACCAGAGATCCCTTCCTTCTATATCCACACATGAAAATAGCTTAGCATAGCACCACTGTTGAGACAGTAACTGACAAATTGGAGTAGTTCTGAACTGAAATTTATTATTGATTATTACTAAGTGAATTCTCATGTTTTATATTTAAAAATTACATATCCAAGATATTAGTTATTTCATCTAAATTATTTGATCAAAACATTTCTGATGCAAGTGTTTGAGATTTTAGTGGTAAGGGCTCATTTTCTTTCTTATTTCATTTTCTATATCAAACTCATGATACAATATATTCCTTTTAAAAAGGCACATGAGGTAGTTGAGACTATTTGAGAATTGGTTTTGTTTTCCATAGGAGTCCTGAATTCAAATAGGAACATTGGTAGTATTGAGCTAGCGTGGCAAGATTCAGCTCATCTAAGAGGCATATAGAATCTGTAAATTCCAAAAAGAGAGATAGTGTGTTTTACAAATAACTTTCATCTTGTTTCTGGAAACTCGGGAATTCCTTAAACTTCAGTTTTTCAGGAATAAATGTCCTTAAAGGAGAAAAGTATTCCATACATCTTCATTTCCCTCTCCTGTCCACATGTACAGACAGATATTTATCAGAATATAGTCACTTTATATTTCTTGCTGTATTTTCTTTAACACTGCTACACTAATCCCTTAAGATTTTGCCTCTAATCTATACTCCCGAGAAATACTCACATCTGTCCTTGGGAAGTCATTATTGATTAAAACGAACAGCAACCTTGTAATGTCTCTCTGTAGAATCATTGTAGCAAATTGTGTGAGGATTAAATAAGATGACAATAATAATTTAAGTATCATGTGTAGCTGACTTAAAATAGTTCTATCTAGCTCTTCCATCTAATTAAGGTTTGGAAAGAATCCTACCTTCCATTAATACTTACTGTGCACTTGCACTAAAAAAGAGATTAATTTAAACAGCAGTGAAATTTTTAAAAACATTCTGTGGAGAAATGCATGCACAAACTATATTAATTGAGCTCTAAATTAGTGATGCTAAACAACAAAAGCAAGGAAATGCACTGTGAAGCAGGAAATGTACCATATGTTATTGTATACCTGGGCACAATGGGGACGCTATCTTAATGGTTCTCTTAATGTTTCTGTTGTACCAGATATTGGTGGACATATGGTATGCTGCCTTTTTATATGCTTGTGTCTTTGAACGATTTTGTTAGCTGACTTTGATAGCATTTTCTGTTTATCTTCTATTAGGAAAAGGGCTGTAAAATGTTTTGCTCCTTTATCTGGAGTTTGAAACCCATGCACTTTATTTTGTTTATTAATTTATGCTCCATTTTAAATTTTTTCTTCAAGTGCAGTTGCTTATTACTTTTATTTTTAAGCTTTCCATATCTTAGTCCCTGTCAGGCAGTAATTTAGAATACAGCTGAGTAGCCCTTCCACATGCAGATGGGTTTTGACTCACTGTCAGTGCTGGCCAAACAGATGGCTAAAGCAATAGCAACAGCTGCAGAGCTCACCAGGCTTTGCACAACCATGATAGTACAACCATGGAATCACAGAATTATAGAATCCTTTAGGTTGCAAAAGACTTCCAAGATCATTAGGTTCGCCAGTTAACCCAGCAACACTAAACCATGTCCCTAAGCATCATATCTACACATCTTTTGAATACCTCCAGGGATGATGACATAACCACATCCCTGGGCAGCTGGTTTCAGTGCTTGACAGCCCTCTGAGTGAAGAAAATATTTCCAATATCCTGGCACAACTCGAGGCTATTTTCCCTTGTCCTTTTTCTTGTTACTTGATCACTCATGCAACTGGCCTCTTCTCTGACTGCCCCAAGGAACCTCAACCAGCTCCAGCTGGCAGCAAATCTTCCCGTTTCACTTGGCTCCTAGTGCCCTTACAGATGAGGAACAAAATAGAACAACTTCTTGCAACATCATTTCCTGGATACCACGTGCTCTCATGTGGTTGGCAGATGCAGAATACCAAAGGGAAAGGTTTCCTGAATTTTTTATGTCCCAATCTTCATAAATGTTCACTTTTAAATAGGTTGTTCATTGCTTCTATCACATGGAATACACACATTGAAGTTACAGAAGTAGTCAGAGGAAATATATCATGTAGCAGAGAAGAGCAACTGGGCCAAATCCTTTTGACACACGTGTCTTATTCCAGTTATATGCTGGCAAAAATTCCCTTCATTAAAGCAGTGGTCTCAGGGCTTCTTACTGGAGGTGTTTGAAGACTGTTTAAACCAGTGTGGAAATAGAAGGACATTGTTGTACATAGGCTGGTCAATAGACACTCTTAAAAGACATTACATATCAGGGCTAGTCTTTTAAGTAAGATTTAGTAATTTCTGGCAAGTGTGAATACTTTTGTCCAAACATTCAAAGCTTACCATTCTAATATTCATACAGCAGTTTTGGTAGCAGCTCATTATATGTGTAGCTGCATTAGTTTAAATATGAAATAGAAGGCATAATGAAAGTCTTCTAATGTTTTATAGATGTCAATAACCTTACAATATCTAGCAATGCCAGACTAATCCTTTCTGAACTGTTTAAACAAAAAATATTTTAAAAACAAATTATTTTATTTGTCCTGAAAATTTACCATGTGTATTCCCAGGAAATCAAGAAAGAATTTAAGTCCATAGCCATGAGTTACACCTAATATTTTTTTCATACATTTTAGTCTATTTTCTTTAAATTTAATTTAAAACTTTTTCAGTTGTTAGTTTTAGTAATTCTATTTTTAGTTTATATTAATATATCTTTGATTAGAAAATGAATGGGAAAGGATAGAACTATGAGTAATTTTGCACAAGTATTTTATTAATTTATTTACCTAAATTTTTTTATAAGGCAAAGTCATTATTGGAAATCATTAAATTAAGGTAATTAAAAAGGAAACAGCCATCTCTTTCAAAAGGATTCCAGTAAAATTCAGTAACAGCAACCAAGCTGCTGCATAGCCTAGTCTTGTGTATCCAGCAGGGTGAAGAACTTGCCAGCTTATTGATTCTTACTGATGTAGGGCTTGGCAATCAGTCTGTATCTGGAATAATTAGTGGGGATGTTAATCAGAAGGCAGGAGCATCGTGGGGTCCCTGACGCTATAAACAATTACATTGCTCTGCCAGCTTAAAGGCTTTTACACTTTGGCAGCTTAAATGCTTTTGACAAGTGACACTGTTTTTTTTCTAAGAACATTGTTGTTTTATGAATAGTATGCAGGTTAGATTAGATGTGTGTGCAGAGTGGCATAACTGAACTGTCCACATTTCCAGGGAATGGATTAACAAGTGTATTACAATTGCAAAGAAGTAACTGGGTTCCATCACTGTGGTACAAAGTCTGCACATTTTGATAGAGTCTCAGGTTCCTTGACATTTTATTCAGACTTTGTTCACAAGACTATTGGGGTGTCAGTATCAGGAGTAAACAAATGTGTTTGCAGATTCCCTTTCCTGAAAACCTATTCTGAACACACAAAGAGGACAAGAAACACAGTAATTGCACCATGGCTTTTGGTAGGATTTGAATGAAAGAGCAAAGATGATATGGATGGAATTGGAGATATATGTCCCTAAGCTTAAAGCACAATAAATTAATCATGGATGAGATGAAAACAAGTAACATACAGACACAGTTTAGATCTGACATGATTTCCTCACTCTTACATACAGTCTTCTTGAGTCAGTTTGTAGTATAGCTACTTTGGGTGCACTTTAAAATCCTAAATTTTGATAAATCTCTGTTGTTCTGTGCAAGTCTGTTCACTGTGCTCTGAGTTCCCCAGAGTGTAATAGCCAGTTTCTGGCATGCAGGTTGAGTGGATGTTCTTGATCTGCTGCACATTGTTCTTAGGAATGTGATTTATCAACTCAAAAATTATAGAAACTTATATACTTTTAGCATGGTCATAGTTCAATGACAATATTTATAGTGCTTTTAGTATCTCCTTATTTTTATTAATTTAATATGAAGGTGTTCTGCCAAACTAGTGGCTAGAATTCTGTCAAATGAGGAGTTTGAGACCTCTTTTGACCTTTTAAACTGTTCCCTACTTTCCCTTCTTGCCGTAAAAAGACTCTTGAGTTGAAAGTATGTATTTTAAATGGATCTTGAATAGCAATAGAACTGAAGTTTGGAACTGCCAATCAGTAAATAATGGTTCCCAGTCATCAAAAGTGTAGCTTGCTTCTTACTGTAAAAGACAAGTCCAAGTAATTGCTCTGAAACCTTACACTTTTTCATTTCTTATTAAGGAATCAGCTGAAAAAGTATCCAATGTGTACAATACAGAATTATTTTCTCATCTAAATTCTAATGTCCCCTATTGAAACCTTTTTTCTTAGAAGAAAATTGATCTGCAAATATTTAAACTTGAACTGACTTTTCTGTTTCATGTTGTGTTCACACTTTTTTTAAAATTCCATTTCAGAGTAAAGAGGTGGAAGAAAGTGAACACGGGATTTGGGACCAGACAAAGTTCCTTGTTTGTTGTTGGAGATTCTACCACAACAGTGAGTGAAGATATGGGAGATCACCAAAAAGCCCTGCAGCTACAAGGCTAACAGCAAAGAGGAGAAGCAAACATTGTTCATAGAGACATACAAGAAAATTTCATTGAAGAAGGGCATGTCAGATAGATATAGGAATACTGTGTGCACTGTTTCTCTGTATTCCTGATTTTTATAAGAACCAAGGAAAATATGCTAGAGTCAGGATGCACCTATTTAGAAGTTATGTTGGCTATTGTCATTCCTTTCCAGTTGTTCTAGTTGTTTCTCTTCTAAAGCAAAAGGTGGACTTTAATTAAATTGTCCCATATTTTCCTTGGGGAAAAGGACTTTAGAATGTGCATGGTATATGAGAGAGGTTCACATTCTGCCCTGGGAAGGCATTGAATCTGAAATGGAAGTCAGTGGTTTGTTTCTTGTTTTTCTGGTGTGTTTTACTTTCACTGAAGTTCAGTAAAAACAGTGGAAAAAATATCTATATCACAGGACCCCCAGTTCTACCAGGGTGACGTGTATTACATTTTCTTTCATTAAAAAAAAAAAAAAGAATATTTTTTTAAAAAAAACCCAAATAGTATCGCATACACATTTAGATCAAAGAAATATCCTTTCCTTATGTGTTTCTTATACTCACAATTAAATTAATGCATCTCACATTTACCTTATTGTCTACATATCACATTTTTATTTAAATTTTACTTTATTAATTGTCTAGGTAAAAAGTTGCAAATGTCATGTAGGAAATAAATATGTTAAGATAAACTGGAAAAGGAGATTTTGAGAATTTTAGAAAATTCACGATTTATAAAAATGTCAGTAACTTTCAGCCATCAAGTGAGACACAAATTATAATTTTGTTTGCCATGTGCAATTGATAATGAGTATGTGCAGATTCTTTCAAAAGGATTGCTGTAATTGCTCAGCAATGTTTGTTTCATTCCTTATAGCCCTATAAATTGAACACTTACCTGAGGGCTCCAATTGTATTTAAAGCTATGTCCTTTCTAAGACAGAATTGTGAGATCTCTTGATTTCTTTTGCAACCTAGGACCATACAAAAAGTGAAAAGTATTAAAGATTATTGATTACATAGGAATCACATTTTTCTCAGGAACTGTCTGAGCTGAAGACGCTTGGAAGCTGGGAACAAAATGTTCTTATGACCCTCTCTGAGCTTTAGGCTGCTGCTGGAGATGGAGTGCTAGAGCAGAAGTATCTGTGCTTTGCCTACCTTTATACATTCTTAACCCTCTTTTGTGTCTGTAATGCTGAACTAATCCCAGCCATTACCCCTCAGGACACACTAAGGGATTTACAGTGAGGGAATTCTGTCTTTGTTGCTAATAGCCGATTCACAAATTCATCAACAAGGTACAGAGATACTGTGAGAGAATTTATTTTTAAATGAAGTTTCAACATGTAAAATTTACAATAATTGACAATAAAATTCATAATTCTTTTCTCCATAATTCAAACTTCTTCCCTTTATTAGCTCATTGGTTCAAGGTTTTGTATTAGACAAAAGATCTCTGGTCTTGTTCCATGCATTGTGAAATGACACACTGACTTTCTCTAAAATTCCGTCTGCTTTTCTTATGATAGCATCTTCAAGACGCCACAGTGTGTGAAATGGCTGCATTGAAAACGTTGATGTGCACAATAGAAATGGAAAGTGCATAATCATTGATTTTCAAGTGCTGTAACAGCCAAATGTACTTCTATGGTTACACTGAAGCACTTGAAAATTTGGCAACACAACAGCTTACTGATAAAAGCTTGTATCATTCAGATAAGCTTTAGAGATAAAATCTTTCTCTTTTTTTTCCCCTCTGACAAGCCATTATGGTTGCAAATATAGTTGTTTTAGAGATAAAGCATGGTTTCAGCACTGGCCAAAATACCTATAAGATCCAGAGTATCTTTTCAGACCACACTAATAACTGTGGCTAAAAATCAAGTCAAATGATATTAAGAATTACTGGGAAAACTGGGATTCTGTCTTTCCTGTCTCTATTTCTAAATCTGTAGGAAAAACAAATAACGTTTAATTGGTGCTGGAGAACATTTCTGTGCTAACTGCTTGGTAGTGTAACATGGATACTGAGGGAAATCAAACCAGAAGCTAGTTTCTGCTGCTCAAACTCTACTACAAACCCTTTCACATGTGATCACTGTATTATACTACCTAGCAGATGGGATGCACCTGGGTGGTCTAAAAGTCATGGTGACAATAAAATATCATCACGTGATGCTAGTTTTAAAATTTATATTTCAAAATGTCAGTACAGTATCCTTTCTCATGAGGAAATTTTAGTCTCTTTTGGGGTAGTTAATATTGACATTTATCCCACACATATCTTTCTGATCACTTATTGATCATATTTTACCTTCAGGCACCTTCTGAACAGCACTTACAAAGTTTTATTTCTTTCCTCTTATAGATCACACATGATGTCTTAATTTTTCATAATTTCTCCCTATTCCCTGAGACAGAGAAAACTCAGCTACTTCCATTATCTAAATAAAATATTTATTTCATCTTTACATACACAGAGAACTTCAGAGGCCTCTCTGAAGAAGTAAACCCATAAATTAGTCACTTGAAAATGAGTCAAAATAAGATGATGCATCATTACCCTGGCTGCAGCTGAGAATGTTTGAGAATGCTAATTTACGACCTTTCCATAATAATACTGGAATGTTTTCTGATCTTAAATATTCACCTATGATATTTGCTATATACCAAGGTTCCCACTTATTCCTCTTCACATTTTACATGTGGGAAGTGAAGATACGCAGATTTGTGTAGAAATGATTTTCTCAAAGTCACCAAGCGTAATTATGGGAAAGCCAAGAAAATGAACCTTAAATCTGGTTGCAAACAATTGAGCTGTTTTCCTTCATCTTTTGAGGTGAGTGGCACCTAAAACAGTGTCTTGCAACTAGAAAAAATAGTCTTTCCTATTTTCTTTTTTAAGATACTAAATAGCATGAACCTTTTATGTGGATCAATTTTACAAACCAGTTTTAACACAATGATAGAAAGACATGAAAATAATTTCCACAATGCTCAATTAAACCTTGTTTAATACTATAAACATTATTTAGTATTTATTTAGTATTATTTAGTGCATTATTTAGTATTGTTACATGTGCAGAAGGATAGGAAAGAATGATTTACATGGTATTTTGGTCCTGTCCTAGTTGATATGGAGACAGTGGGGAGTGCTGTGTTTGGAATAAAATAAACTAAAATAGTTCAACTGGAAGAGACCTACAATGACCATCTACTCCAACTCCCTGACCACTTCAGAGCTGACCAAAAGTCATGTCATTAAGGGTATTTTCTAAATGCCTCTTAAACACTGACAGTCTTAAGGCATTGATCACCTCTCTAGGAAGTCTGTTCCAGTGTTTCAACACATTCTCAGTAAATAAATGCTTCCCAATACCCAGCCTAAACCTCCTTTGGCACATCTTTGAACCACTGTTATGCATGCTGTCACAGAACACTGGGGAGAAGGGTTCAGCACATTCCTCTCCACTTTTCCTCCTCAGGAAGCTGCAGAGAGCAATGAGGCTGCCCCTCAACCTCTTTTTCTCCAAACTAGACAAACCTCAAATCCCTAGTTGCTCCTCCAAGGACATTCCCTCCAGTTTTTTCACCTGTTTTTTCATCCTTCTCTGGATTCATTCAAGGACCTTTGTATGAATAGAGGAGGACAATCACTTCATTTGACTGGCTGATTACACTGTTTCAGGCATCCCAGGATGGGATTTGCCCTCAGGACTTCCAGGGCACTCTGCTGACTCACACTGAGCCTGCTGCAGACCAGCACCTCCAGCTTCCTTTCTCCAAGACTGCTCTCCAGTCATTCCTCTCCCAGTTTATTACTGTCCCCAAAATTATTCCAACCTAGGAGCAGAAAATATGGTTTTTGTTCTTGTTAAATTTCATCCTATTAATCATTACCTAATGTTCCAATCTATCCCTTGGCAAGGTATCCTATGCCTCAAAAGAGTCAACAGCAGCTCCCAGCTTAGTATCTGTAGCAAACTTGCTAATAGTGTATTCAGCTCCTGCATCCAGAGAGTTAATAAATATATTGATATATTATTGATAAATATATTGGACAGAACTGGCCCTAAAATTGAACCCTGAGGAACACTACTGATGGTCAGTTGCCAAACAGATGTAGCCCCATTCAGTACAACACTTTAAGCTCTGCCCTTCTTCACCCAGCAGACCCTAAAAACACTCATCCCACAGTTGGACAACCCATCCAGAAGGATGCTGTGAGGCACAGTATCAACAGCCTTAGCAAAACCCAGAAAAACTACTTCTACCACCTTCCCTCCACACACAGGCGGACAGCTTTATTGTAGAAAGCTATCAAATTAGTTACACAGGACTTTCTCCCTCTAGAGTACTTTGAAACACTTTTCAAGATACATGCCAAAATAATGTGCACTTATTCCACTGTTTACTTGATTAACAGTAGAGACTAACTAGGATGGGCCTGTGACCAGTCCAGAGCTATTTCTCCATTAGGGTGGGAGCTATCACGGTTTCATTAAGAACTGATGACTTTTTCCTGCTGAAATCTCTAACATTGTATTACCCAATCCACCTGTCTCCATGCCTTTTGCAGTTGAAAGGTTTTCTCAGAATAACCTATTTTCCTCACTTTAAAGGGAAAGAAACCTTAAATGCTGTATTTGAAATATGCCAGTAAGCAATTATTTCTCAGAAACCATGAAGATACTTGGATACCTTTTGCCATTACAGACCTTTTATAACATGACTTCAAGAAGAAGACAGGGAATTTGCATCAATTAAAATAAAACATGTCTATTCATAATTTTGTACAGTCTAAATCAAAATCACCTAAAGTCCAACACTGATTTCAAAGGCTATTCTAAATGTATTCAACAAATATAACTATGTAAGACTGCAAATGTGATTCAATTGCCTCGTTTAATCATGGCTAGAATATTTTCCAGGTAATGCCATTTCAGGAATCTATTGATCATAATTAGAAAAGGGCAATGAATGACTGCTTATGCTAAGATTGGATAAAATATTTCTCAAAGCTATTAACATTTGAAAGGAAAAGAATGTAGATAAGAACAGGACAAACAAAACCCTATTATTTACCATTTAAGCTTGGGGGTTTATCTTTGTAAGAGAGTTTAAAGTGAAATTTTAGCATACCATCAATCAGTGAACACATCAGAAGATAAAAGTGGATTTACTAATCATCTTAACAAAATGCTATGGTGTACATACAATAGACTCTATTTCTGTTAACAAATTAATGCTTTTCTTCCAGTCAGTTAATCAATAAAAATACAAATGGATTTAAAAGCCAGCATATTATGCAGCTTCTCATTACACATTGCATGACTTTATTGGCATCCACAAACAGAATATAAGAAGCACAGTTTTGAGAGTTTTGAAATGGCAACATATTTTTGGAAACTCTTAGCTGCTTCTTAATGTCCTATGGTCATTGACCAGAGCTCAATGAAATCATGCACCTCTCTCTTAGAAAAAAAAAAAAACAACAAAAAGACCCCTGTATGGAGTAGGTAGTGAAATGGTAATTTTCTAAGAAAACAATTCAGAATAAGGAAAAATATTAAGCTTTTAGGTGTTTGAACTTAGAAGCACAAAAAAGAAACTATTTTAATGTAGTTTTATATATCTTAGACATGTATTTTGGAAAATCCCCCTTTACAAGCAAAAAAGAAATTAATCCAATTTTTTTTACTTAGAATATAAACATATAATTAATCTCAAAAATTCTTCTTTCCTTACTGTGTACTAATTCTGCATCATTATTCCTATTATATATTGTCAGGTGTCTTCTTAAAAATTGTGTTGAGAAATAGGAAGTTTAAATGCTTTTACTACATCTAAAGGAAAAATAATTCATTTTCCAAATTAAATACCCTATGAAAGCTTGCAGGTAATTGCATATAAATAATCATCAATCATATTCTCTTTTTGAAATGTTGTGTGTTATCCATGGCTGACTGCCAGGTGCCCACCTAGATGCTCCTCCGTAGGACAGGGAGAGAAAATAAGATTAAAGAAATTTGGAATTCAGCTAAGAACATGGTGATTTCTTACAAGTTAGTTTCATGGGCAAAAGAGATTTGACTTGGGGAGTTCAGCTTATTGCTAATTATTAACAGCATAAGATGATGAGAAATAAAAAACTAAACTAAAACCACTCTCCTCTTCCTCTCCTTCCCTGGTTAAGCTTCAGTCTTTCACCCCCAACTTCTGTCCCTCTTTTCCTCAAGTGGCACAGGAGGGTGGAGAAAGGGGTGTGTATAACACATAGCCCATAGCCCATAACAGCTCCGCCCTGCCACTCCTTCCTTCTTACACTGTTCGCCTGCTGCAACACGCAGTCCTTCATGACCAGTGAGACTCCTTTCCGTGGGACACGGTCCTTCAGGAACAGACTGTTCCAGCATGAATTCTGAGCTGCAGCTCCTGCATGGTTTCTCCATGTGTCCCACCTTCCTCCTGACATGTCCACCTGCTTCAGTATGGGGTCCTCCATGGACTGCATGTAGACCTCAGCTCCACCATGGAGCTCCATGGGCTGCAGAAGGACAGCCTGCCTCACCACACTTCTCTCCAAGGGGCTAAAGGGCAACTTCTCTTCTAGTGCTCAGTGCACCTTCTCTCTTCCTTCCTCTGTGACATTGATGTCTCCAGAGCTGTTTGTTTCATTTTTTCTCATTCTTCTTTGTCACAGCTTCTGAGCAGCATTTTTACTCATCCTTAAGTATATCAGTGAGGAGCTAGCAGCTGGTGGGCACAGCTTTGACAATGGCAGGATATCTTAGGAGCTGTCTGCAGCTGGATTTGTCTGACATGAGATCAGTTTCTGTTACCTTCTCACAGAGGCCAGTTCTATAGCCCCCTCCCTGTTACCAAAATCTTGTCACAAAGCCCCAGCAGAAGGGTTTTTATTCTAATAGTAAAACACTTCCTTGTGGCGTAACAAGAACAGTGTAAAGAGCATAACTTAGAGTAAATTTACCCCTTTGTCTTATTTAAACAGATTTAATCTACCATTATTGTGTTGGTGTGATCTCTTATAAATAAGTGTAACAGGATACATGATTATTCAGTACAAACCTGGCTATGCAGAAGTATAGTGAACTGTTCCAAGACGTTCGAGTTTGATATTCATCTCTTTGGTGATGAGTTGTTTCCAATACTACCATTCATTACACTAATTAGCAATGTAAAAGAAAGAGTACAAGAATAACACAATTTGATTAATAACCATTGGAAATTTTACCTTGTTTATTGTTTGAAAAGTAAAATATTTTTAAAAAAAACAACCCATGTGTTTCTGTTCTGGTAATAAAAATATAACCACTCATAGAATCATTCATAGAATCATCAGTTATAGGACAGATGGCAACCTTGACCACCAATGACCACTGAATGCCCTGCAAATATTCCTCTGTGCATACCTGGAACTGTAGATAAGATAAAGGGATACTGTTGTCCAGATGTTGCCTCAGACCTAGGGATAGTTTAACATAGCTGGAAGAGAGTGTATCACTGAAAACGAACACAAAGAATGTGGAATTTATGGGTCACAAGTAAAGCCAGATCATCAGCTGTGCTGAAGTCAGGTTTGACTGGCCAAAATCTAATTCTGGCAGGGGCAAACTGCGACCACCATCTCCCAGACCAATGACCCAAGAAATCACTGACTCAAAAGATGGGAAAGACTGAGCAGGTGGAGTGATTAGTATTAGAGAATGGTGTAACCAATAAACATCAATTCCTTTGTTTGTTAAAATGTATAAAGAATGAAAAGTTTTGAATAACCTCAGGACCCTGACCACCAAGAAGTCCAGGGTGAAGAAGGAGCAACAGCATATCACCAAATCCATGGTCCATCTCAGCAGACTGTCTTCTGCTTGATCTCCCTCTTTGCTCTCTTTTCAATTTCTTTCAATCTCTCTACATCACATTTACTGTTAAATAAAATCCATATTATTGACTTTGGCATATGGTCTCCTTTGCACCTTAATTCAGGCAAAGGCATCTCAGTAGTCAAATCTTAGCTGTGTTTTTAATAGACAAGCTTTTTTTGCACATTCTGGGTTAAATTTAAACAAAATGTTCAGATGTATCAGAAAATGAAGGAGTGTTTTTGGAATATAACCAGGACTTTGATGAGAATAAGGACTAGACATACGACTTGTCAGATTCAAGATAGCTTGGAGCTAAAAATCACCATGTTCTTCAATGATAATGGAGTAAACATTCCACTTTTATTAATTCAACTCATTAAAATTCTCACAGTTTGCATCAATCTGCATTCCAGCCTACATGAGAGGGAAAAGAGAAAATATTATCTATGTGTTCGATGAGAGTCTTTTAATGGATTCAGGGAAAGAGGCAACCTTGTAAGCTGGATGGATATTGGAAGTCTATTTAAAATTTGGTTTAAAATATCCTTCATTAAGAAATATAAACAGAAACTATAAATGTGACTGCTCTGTAATTATTTATCTATGAAAATACTGCTCATAGAACAGAAAATATGTTCTTAAACAGACTTAATTTTCATAGTCTTTTTTAATAGAATATCACCCTAGATTTTTCAGGGAAAAAAATTACAAAGATTCTTGGGTACAACACTGGCACAAAAGTAATAATAAAGATATATTTTATTTATGAATTTTCTTTCCATTTTTTCATTTGTTCACATTTTTTCATATATACAGAAGCACAAGCTTCACATTTCAGCTCTGCCAGCCCTCTCAGCAAGATGTAGCTTAATCCTTCAAAGCCTGACATTGTAGTTTGCCTTTGTGTCCATACAGGTGATAGAAAAGTCAGGTTCAGTTTTCCATGTATTTTTTTTCTTAGAAGCATTAAAACTTTCTGTGTCTTTATTGTATTACTAGGCAGTTCTTTACAAACTGATCTGAGTCATGTAGAAACAATTTCTTTTTGTATTTAAAGTCATCAATTCAGGACGGTAGATAAAAAAAAAATCAACTCCTGGCTAAGTCAGTTACATTTTCTTATATATCTACAAGAATTAGTTTCTAAACATGAGCGTTGCATAAGGGTCACATGAAAAGAGCTGACTAAAGACTATTATCACTACTTAATGAAAAAAAGCTTTTACTGTTCCTGGTATCCTCCTCTTGAAGCTGATCCTAAAGGGAAAAAAAATTGCTTCATTTTACTTTAGAACTAATGCACAGTATAACTCAAAGTCCTCCTTAATTGCCATTTCTTCAGGCTTGACTTCCCATAATAAAACATTTCACCCATAGAAAAAGATATATTTGGCTGCTGAAGATTTAACCATTTTCCTTAGATGGTGCCCTGTGGGAGAGATGAGGTAAGGAAAGACTTACTTTTTTACTCCTAACTTCCTAAAATTTTCACACAGTAAAAAGTAAAAAAAAATTAGTCTTTTCTTGTTAATATTTTTATTTTTACAGCACAATTTTTTAAGCACTGTTTAATTGGTACATTTGTTTGATTTGCCCAAAAGTGTATTGATCCTATAATATTTTCAAAGGATATATTTTTCTCAAGGTTAGTTTCCAGTTTAAGTCTTGATGCAGCAACCATCTCAGCTATTAGTTTAAGCATAGCAAACTAATACAGTGTATTGATTTGGTGGGTGTATAATGTATGTACAGCATGATCATACATTAGGAAAGCTTTTGTGCACTTAAAAAAATCAAACCAGAACAACTGAAGAGTTTTAATGTGAAAATATTCTGCTAATTTCACTTTTTATTCAAGCTCAAAAAGGTATAATAGAAAATTTTTGTGACCAGGAGAAACTGATATGACAGATTTTTTGCTGAATGGGAATATCACAGAGTGTCATTCACTTTCTTGAGATAGAAGTTCCATATTCTCTGTTCTAAACTTTTATATTTAGGACTATTATTTTCTAAACTTATCACTGAAAATCATACTTGTAAGGCATTTACATTGAATTTTAGAAGCCTGTGTTGTTTCATGCAAGTAGAAAAGATCATAAGAAAGTGATACAGGAATGCAAACTTCTTCCTATGCATATCAAAGTCACCTGACCAAAGGCATGACACTAGCATGGAGGACAAGCACTAAAGACAGAAAAAATCTGGAAACTCATGGGTCAAAGAACTGCATCAGTCCAGGCCAGAAGAATGGGGTTTTATTGTAGTGAGGGAGAAGGAATTTAAGGCTTGCTAGAGCCACAAATATATTTGAAATGTACATCATCTCCAGCAGCCAGCATGTCCCATTCAATCCCATAGTGAATGCCTTTAGCATAATTTAAGGCAAGAGGTCTGATGAACCACGTAAGGATAGTTGAATGCATCTGAACTTAAATGTAACAAAATATACCTGTTATCTTCACAAAACTCCTGTCTGCCTCTGTTCTTACTCATACAAGGATTCCATCCATGAGAAATGTAGAAAAAAGCTTTTAGAACAGTGTGTGTGAGAATGCGTTTGAGTGTGTATAGAAGCACATCACTTAAAACACAAGTTTTTTCCTTACCTAAAGCTTATCTTTAGGCTCAACATCGGTTAGCAAAACAGTATTCAACTACTATAGATAGAGTTACAAAGTTTTCAGCACAATTTTTAAAAGATATTGAAGTATACAGAAAGCCATCAGAAGGTTTCAGAAGTACTTTGCTGTAAGCAGAAGAAGAGGCACTGGAGGATACATAGTGAAGCTACATAGAATTCTGGTTATTCAGAAGAATAGAATTCAAATTTGGACACTTGCAGTCAATGGCTACTAAGATGGGTATAAACTAGAATGTGGGTATATTTGACTAGAAGAACTGTCTCCTTTTATTTTATTTTGGAAAGCTGAGGAGGACTAAAAAATACACTAGATGTGGGCAAAAGCAACAATATAGGCCATGCAGGAATGACAGCATTATGCCATTAGACCATCAATTGACTATGAAAGATTTGTCTTCACAATTAAAACCAAGTATCTGCCCTTTCTTGTCATGGGGGTCATGGTAAGTTATAAGGTGAATGACGCAATGATTTCACTAAATTTAAAAATGTTTTTCGGTCAAAATGTAAGTATTACATAATTAGTGTTAGAATAGGGATGAAAATGTAGACTGCAAGACCTTCTGGAGTCTAATGTGAGCACTTAGTCTGATGTATTAGGAAAGATAGGAAGTGATTGAATGACTGCAGTAATCCATCAAGCCAGCTGCATGCTGTAACACTGTTTTCCTGCCACAATAATGTAATGCAAGCATTGATCACGTTGTTCCAAGATTCCTGGTCTCCAAGATGTTTAAGAAATACTATAGCTAAACATGTAGAAATAATAATATTAAATTATATACAAGTGAGGGAAAAGTGTGGTACTATGGTCCTATTAACTACAAGGATGCTGCATCTACTCTCTCTGAAATTCTGCGTCCTTCGGGATATTAGGAGTAAATTGTTTACCTGAGTTTGTAGAGTGAACGGAAAAGGTTTCCTGACATGTTTGAAATGTCCCTGAATCTCAGATGAGGATTAATCACCAGATGCAGCAAACAGCTGGCTCTGCCACTGCCAGCTCAGCCTTCAGCTCAGCAAGTCAAGCAGTTCTGGGAATAGTGCACTGTACGACCCCTGCTCTCTGGCTCTGGAGGGAACTCTGAAGAAATCCTTCCATTCCATGGGGGCAGAAGAGGCTTGCTGCCTTTCACAGTGGTAGAAGAGACTTCATGAAGCTGAAGAGGCTTTTCTTAACTGTTGAAGAGTCAGTGTCCTCTTTAACTTAATAAGTTGTGTAATAACCTAATATGTTATGGTGTAGTGTTTCTATACTTTGAAATAACCCACGGTTTCAGACTCAACTAAATCCAGAACACAGTCACTCTGTTGAAATAAATTGTCATAATACTTAAATACTTAATATTAAAATATATTTTTAGGTGACTAGAAACACAATAAACCTGAATTCTGCCTCTCCAACAACAGGGCTGAGGAAAGGAAAGACTTGCATTAATAATTCTGTCTTCCGTATCTTCATTTCAGAGCTGTAAAGTATCATCAACCCTATCTTACCCAACAGCAAATTGACATTTTACTTCTTAGACAGCAGCAGGAGAATTGATCTCTGTGTGGGAACAACCACTAAAACATTTGGTGCCCTCTGGGGGTTGTTCGATATATGCTTATCCATTGAAATGTTCTGCATGTTTCCTACATTATCAGGTCTGGACCTCAGCCACCCACAGAGCAGATGATAGCCATAAGCACCAAGCCATGAGCTATACTCTCTGTATGGCCTTTTCTCAGCACACCTTTCATTCCCTTCAGTCCCCAGAAAAGAACTTGCTTTCTAAACTTAAAGGTTTTGATTGAATGGAATGTCCCCTCTTTTACCAAATCTGGTAATTGTTCATATGATCTTTACTTTAAATGAAGAAAGAAACACTGTGCTCTTTGGCAGTGTTCCTTAGCTGGCAAACAGGAATTCATCACAGTAGAATAAATTACATTATAGCATAACTTTTTAAGGTACCGTTACTACAAATATATATCCTTCCTTTTTGACAGAAGTTCTACAGCTCTATTCAAAATCCAAATTAATTTTCAGACTTTTCTTGCTCCAGCCATTATCCTTTTCATCCAGGACTCTAAAATAATGCATTCACTTTGCATATTAGAGAAGTGCATCTTTTCCAAACACCAAAGCTTTATCAAAACACCCAGAAACAGTAACTTTTTCCCAAATGATCTTCATGTGATAACACTATTGTCACTATTACATGTCTGTAACATGTACTAACAGTTGTATTAAAAGCAGAAGGACATGGCATTGAGGCTGCAAAAGATCCGTGAAATCATAGATGGTTTCATTTTCACTAATCAATCAGAAACTTGAAAGAAAGGCTCTATTAGCATTTGAGGAGCCAACAGATCACTTCTCTGTGAAGACAGAGATCATTCATTGGTCCCTGGGGCTAAGTGCATAGGACCTTTTCACTGGCTCTGAGATCAAAATGACATAGCCTAGCTCACATTCACATATCTATAATCTCTTGTCCCCCAGAAGAAGTGGGAAGTATCAAAACATGGTCCTTCTCATGCGCTATTTGTGCCAAACTCTGTTTGAGCCCAGTGCCACCTAACAGCAGCCAGAGCCATAAAGCACCAAGGACTGAGAAAGCAGCCACAACAGACTGCAGCCATGGTACAATCATTGACCAGAACTGTGGGGCCATCTCAAAGCTGGCCTTGATTTATTCTTTTGTAGAGACAGGACCTGTGAAATCTGTGAGATAGTAACAGAACAGTGCTTAATATTTGTGGAATATTAATAGGATAAAAGCTAGTGGAAGGATTATAGTGTGATTTGAAAATATTTTTTCTTTGTGTTCTTGTTTCTATATGAACTATGAATTTTTAAATCCTAGATATTTTTTTATGCATTCTGAGCAGTGTGCTTTTGTTAGCTATTGAGGCTCCATTTCAAGGAAGCCTCATCACTCCAGATATTCAAAACTATGGTAAGTCTCACAGAGGTACAAATGAAGTACAGTCCCCACATAGGTTACTATTTCCTGCAGCAAGATTCCTGGGTATCACCAGCCCTGCTTTGGTTTCCAGCTGTAAGTTCCCCTTTCTGTCTATTTAGCAGCTTGGGGATTTTTATGTCTTTTTACAGATTGACACAACAGGAGTAAATTCTCCTCCAGGAAGGTATAAATAGTAGTCTCAACTCATCATTAAAAGACTATTTTTGAAATAGAAGCCTATCTTTGAAACCAGAAGAAATTTGGAGAATTAAATGGGAATCACTGAAGCAGAAAGTATAGATTACCATAAATAACATAGTAGAGGTGCAATCGAGTGAGTGAGAATATATCTCAAGCCCAAATCAATACCAGCAAACTAGCTACATAATAGATTTTTTATTCTGCACTGTGTAGTTGAAGTTTTGAACTAACTTTAAGTTCATAAAGTTATTGCTTGTGGAAATAATAACTTATTAGCCAGATTTCACCTTCATTAATATGTTTGCAGAAAGTGCAAATGATCACTGAAGAAACCTGCCCATTTTTTATATTTTCATTCACAGCAAATAGAGTTGCCAAGTCTATGTCTTGTAAAACTTAATAACTTGGATCCAGCTGGTATATCAAAGCAAGCTATGGTCTATTAGGTTTTGGAACATGACCAAGAAAACACAAAGAATTGCAGTGTAAGGAAAACGTTGCTTACTTTAAATATATATATATATAGGGGCTTACTTTTTTTTTTCCACCAACAGCAATCCAGATGGTAACTTCAAGTGCCAGTCAAAATATGAGTTCTAAAACACCCTGTGTGATTTATTCAAAGTTCGCCAAAAGAGAAGGGAAGTATTTTTTGCTCTAGATACATGAACAATGCAAAATCATTGTAGAGACTTTTTTCTTGGAGTCTTCTTTGGACTCAGCTTAGCTTTTATTGTGACATTACAATACCTGAAAATCTCTACATGTAGTTAGTTGTAACATTTTTCTAAAAGCACTATTGTTTTGTATCAGTGTTTTTTGTGCATTCTAAAATCTTTTCATATTTGTCCTCTTTTTTTGTTGTTGTTGTTGTTGTAAGACCATTTTTTTGACATTAAAAGAGCACAGTTTTAAATACTTCAGTGGTACTGCAGAGCTGATTATGTGTGATGAGCAAACTCAGAAAATCTTTTCAGTCTTAGTCCCAGACAATAGTGATAATTAGACATTTCTGTTTTCTTGTACAAGAAACATTTCAGAATTATGATCTTCTATGTAAGTCTGGTATCATCGAGGTCCAGTCTGAGCCTCAGTCAGGTTTTATTTCTGAAAGTTAGTGCTAAAGATATCAAATTGACAGTAGAAATACTAAGAGAACTTTATATTCTCCTGTTATTCCTCAATGTATAACCTGGAAAAAAAGAGTCAGACAGAATTTTTGCTCTTTTGAGAATTATTCCTTATAAATTATGAAATCCTCTCATTTTTTATATTCTCTCTCTGCATTTTTGAAATGCTTCACAGCTTTATTTTATTGAATTATCCATAAAATTACATTAAAAACAGAATATTTGGCTTTAGTTTCTCTTAGTATTAAAAAATTCCTTATTGTACTCTGTCTTCATTATGAAAACTATACTTCTATTAGAGATAGGATAATTTAGGCTTCTAAATACCACAGCAGGTGTCTTTAAAATTAGGTGTAAAGCACCCTATGAAAATAGGGAGCTTTTTAAATGTACCAATGTTTTTTTTAAAAAAATATTCTTGGTGTTTCTTTTTCTTTATTACGTCTATTATAAATCCAAAAACCTTTGGTTTATATTACCTAAACTTATTATGTTTATTTCAAATTCAAATGCATCTTTTTATTTCACATTACATGGTGAAGTTGTGTTTATTACTCAGAACTGTCCAATTTTTAAATCCAGATGCTCACTCATAAGAATGAAAAATTGTGCAGAGTGCATATCCTTTAGAAGTTAAAATTATATACATCGTAAATATTTGGGCAGTTTTCATGTGCAAAAATTACCCACTTTCCTCAGTTCAGGACCTCTAAGTTTCTAAGCATGGCATGACACAGACCATAACAAGGATGAAGACGATTTTCATAGAATCATAGAAGCATAGAATGTCTCAGGTTGGAAGGGACCTCAAAGATCCTCTTGTTCCAACCCCCCTGCCATAGGCAGAGACACCTTCCACTAGACCAGGTTTCTCAAAGCCCCAGTAAATCTGGCCTTGGACACTTCCAGGGATGGGGCATCCACACCTTCTCTGGGAAACCTTTTCCAGTGTCTCACCGGCTCACAGTAAAGAATGTCAGGAATTCCTAAGAGCCAATCTAAGCCATCCTCTGTCATTTGGAGCTGTTCCCACCATGTAGAGCCATTCATGCTCTGCAGGTTTGGACAGCCTGTGCAGTGTTAACTGCAGTCACAGGGTTAGGATGCAGGTACAACAGGCTGCACAGCAGCTTGCAGCTGCACACTTCCTCGGGGGCTGTTAGTCAAAATGCAACATCTCTAAATATATCAGCTCAGAGGCAACTTGCACAGGATTCTGTGGGCAATGAGATGGCATCACGTGCAGCCAGAAGCCTATACCACCCCTCAGATCTGTGTTCACTTTCCTTCCAGTCAGGGTCAGGGCAACATCTCTCAGCTGCCTGAGCATCTCTCTGGCCAAGCCTCTGCTGGTAGCATGCTGAAAACTGCAATATAGAAGTGCCAGTAATCCTACACTGTTGTCTGTTTTATTTAATGATAAAACCATAAATCAGGGACAATGACAGTTTTATATCCCTTTCACCTTCTATTAGAGTTCAGTGTTCCCCTGATAGGAAATAATTCTCTCCAGAGGGAAGGATCTGATCTTAGATTGATTTCTGAAATACTTTCAAGCTTCCAGGATTTAAAGGGGAGATGGAAAATTGATTTGTATTTCATGTGCTACATTCATTTGTGGAACATGTCTTCAGGTGCAGTAATATAGTATTTCTCCATTACAGTAATCTGTATGAAGCCTGATTTGCATTAGGGTTTTGTAATATAATTCTTTTTTAACTCCCAAGACCTTAGGAGACAATATCGATATTCCTCACTTTTGGCATGAACATGCAAAATGCTCAAAACCTGTTTCTTGAGTCAGAACTTAATACTTCCCTCTCTGCCCTGTAAATGAACCCTTTTCTGAATATCCCAATGAAGAGGGATAGCATTTTCAAGGCAGGAAGCAGGAGACATTGCTCTGTTCCACTGTCTCTGCTACATGAATTAAACACAATTAAACTGCTGGCAAGGTTTAACTGTTAAAATGACAATTCCTGACAGAAACAATATAATGAGGGTTTCTTTTAGAATGAATTCAGGTGAAACCTGTATATTCATGAAGAATCTGATAAAAAGCTTAAAACAAGTGTCTGCAATATTTGCCAGTTGATTCTACTCCCCTGGTAAGCCTCAGTTTATTGTTTCTTAAGTAGAAATTGTACTGATTGTGAAGACTGCTTCAGTCCCTTGAAACTATTAAAATGATCAAATAAATTTCAATTATAAACGTGACCTTTCTTAAATATGTAATGCCAGATCTCTTCCGTGACATTTATTTAATTAAGTCATAGTCCTGTTTATTTCTGTTATGACTACATAGAAATATAAAATTAGTTTTGCCTAGGCCCAGTAAGCTATATGATCTGAATTCCACAGTTCCAAAACTCATTGAACAACAGGAGGTTAGGAGATAAAAAAATCAGACCTTGCTCAGTGTCAGGAGGGTATGAATTCATATACGGATTCCCATTTATGACAATTGACTTTGTGCAGCATGAAATAGATGTCTCAGTACAAAAATGATGACATATTGCTTTCATATAAGTCTCTTAAAATTGACAGAGACTCTGCAGGTAATTCTCCTAGGACTTTCAGCTTTTTATTGGCATAAACAAATGGAACATTTTATATCCTCTGTCTTTATTTCAATGGCTTTAAAAATGCAGTAAATTGTAGTGTTTGTTTTTTGTTTGGCTGGTATTTTTTTCTAACATGCAATAAATATCTCCTTGATTGAGAAGTACCATTTTTTCAGAAATTCTTATCTTTTTGTTCCTTTCCATCACAGAACAAAGGAGCAAAGATTTTGTATTGCCTCCTAAAAATATACATAAAAATATTTGTGTCCCAGTTGATCTTAAGATGCCAATACAGAGATACCAAGAAAACTTCCATCATCTATCTTTGGTAAAAATCTTGGTTATTATTTGAGTTACTAAAAATTCTCTTGAGCTTTCCTAGGGACATGATGAGATAAGTTGTAACTGAAGAATGATGAAACACCATATGAATTGTTTTTTTAGAAATATTCCATAGAAATCAGAGTGGTTTAGGTTGTAAAGGACCTTAAGGACCATACAGTTCTAACCTTCCTGCTATGGGCAGGGACACCTTTCACTAGACCAGGTTGCTCAGAGCCCCATCCAGCCTGGCTTTGAACACTTCCAGGGATGGGACCTCTACAACTCCTCTGGGCAACTTGTTCCAGTGACTCACCACCCTCACAGTCAAGAATTTCTTCATAATATGTAATCTAAACCTAGTCTCTTTCAGTTTGAAGCCATTCCCCTTGTCCTGTCTCGACATGTTCCTGTAAAAAGTTTCTCTGTTTTTCTTGTAGGCTCACTTCAGGTACTGAAATTTTAAAATTAGGCCATCCCAAAGCCTTCTTTCTTCCAGATTAAACAAACAAAATTGTCTCAGTTTTTCCTTGTACAAGGGGTGTACAAGGCAGTCTGATCATCTTGGTGTCCCTTCTCTGGACTTTCTCTGATAGATCAGTGAGCTTCCTATGCTGGGGACCCCAGAGCTGGATGCAGCAGTTCAGGTGGGGTCTCACCAGAGCAGAGCAGAGGGGCAGAATCCTCTCCCTCACCCTGCTGCCCACACTGCTGTGGATGCAGCGCAGGACATGTTTGACATTTTGGGCAGCAAGTCTCTGGGAGATTCCCATTGTCCCACTTCTTGAGCTTGTCCAGGTGCCCCTGCATGGCATCCTATCCTTCAGGTGTGTTAACTGCACCACTCAGCTTGGTGTCATCTGCTAGCTTGGTGAAGATCCCTTTGTCTATGTCATTAATGAAGAGATGAAACAGCACTGGTCCCACATGGACCCCTGAGGGATACCACTTGTTACTGACATCCATCATGGCTCTGAGCCTCTGATCACCACACTCCGGATGGGACCGCCCAACCACTTTCTTTTCCATCTAACAGTCCATGCATCGAATCTATTTCTCTCTAATTCAGAGAAAAAGGTGTTGTGGGAGCTGTGTCAAAGCCTTTATAGAAGCCCAGATAAACATCTTTAACTCTTTTGTCAACTCACGTAGTCACCTCATTTCTCTTGTATCCAACCTCTACCTCTAGACCACAAGAATTATTTTGCATGATCACCTCTAATAATAATTATATAAGCAAATGTGGAAAGAACACTAATTTTATTGATATTTCAAGCAATATTTCTAAAGAAAATACTTTTGAAATAAATTCTTGGTGCTGGTGGATTTTAGGTATACTCTGACAATGCCATTGGACAGATATCCATACTAGAAGTCCTGTCACTGACCCTTTGCATAAGAAATGTCACAGGGACCTGTGGCCCAGACAGAGGACTGAACACTGAGAGACACAGCAGGAGCCAAGGACGTCCAGAGTTTCATGCACTTGGACAGCAAGACGATAAAAGCCATGGGGTTCCTTTTTTTCAGGGTCCCTTCTCAGAGGCACCCAGACAGAGCTGTTACTCTGTTGTCTCACCATGATTAAATAATTTTAAGGATAAATACATCTGAGATTCTGCTATGAGAAACCTGGGGTCGAACTGGTAAGGAATCCTTGTCTGACCATGTGAGTGTGTGTGTGTGTGTGTGTGTAGGGAGTGGAGTGATGTTGGCTCAGTGGAGCTGGCCACAGCAAAGGAGCCTCAGTCCCAGTTCAGGTGGTGTCACTGTGACTGCCAGAGTGGCTTCTGGACAGTCACACAGGAAAGTTTCCTTAACAATCCTCTAGAAAGTTGTCACTGGCCTGTTGGGTGTTTAAAGAGTCTGAATTCTGTGTTAAACATGCTACCTACTTGGAATAGTAAAAATATACGTGCATTTTTGCAGGAACAAAGGGAATGCACTTTCAAATCAGCAAGTCTTTGCCAGAAAATAGGCAGAAAATTGTGTCTTAATTTCATCAAGCCATCAGTTTGTCTCCTATATGTAGTAAGGTAGGACATTTGATTGCTATAGCTATTCCTTGCTTTAAAGAATGATCAATAGCATGATGGATAGTGCTAGGCAGAGAAAGAGTGGCCCTGCTTATATGAAAGATGCCAATTACATTTTGCCCTGTGGGGCAAACTTTCATTTCACAAAAGTGCTAATACAAAACAACTCTTTCCTTCAATCAGCACTTATGTGAAGACTTCTGTACTCTGACTTGCAGCTCTAAAAAATATGGCATAGAAACTTTCCAGTTACATCACTGTCAGGAACATAATGTTTCTTGCTTCAAAACTGTTTACAACCATGCTGTGTCGAGGAAGACTGCTCTCACATGTCCTTAGCCATTATCCCAGCTCAGTCTCCTGAAAGAAAATTCCTTGGTTTTATTTCTGCTAGCTATTTCTCTGCTGTCTACTCTCTCTTTCCTCTAGTTCAACCTATGGACTGAGTATAGTTCCCTAATCTTTAACCTGCTTGTCTAAAAATTGCCTATTGTCTATCTATGTGTTGCTGTTCACTGAGATGTAGATCAGAGTGCTGTGTATCATTATTTATTTAATTACTGTTATTATTACTTCATCTTGCCATCAAAAAAGGAAATATGCCCATGACAATTCCCTCCCAAATATTTTTGTATCACCATGATATGTGAGAATGAAGGACAACAAAATTGCTTTGTCTTCTTTTGTGTCAGAATGAATTTAATATACTGTTAGGAAAAGCTGTCTCCATCACAGGAAAGCTTTCAATGGTTCACTGCCCTAACATCATTCAACATGCATTGAATGCTGTTTTGAAGGGATGAATTGACAAATATATGTGAAAACACAGCATCTTCTTATACTGCCTCTCCATGCTTTCCAAGTCCAAAACTGGGTAGGAGAGAACAGGGTCAACACTGAATTTTAAAAAATTGACAATTAAGAAAAGAAGCAAAAATTTGAAAGATAAGTATTTTAGACCTGAACCCTGCTTTTTGATAATTTATAATTCATTTATTTATCATATTCTTACTTACAGATACATATTTATAAAAATACTCACAGAGGTGCATATCTCTTCAAAAACAAATAAAAAATAGAAACAAACTAAAAAGCTTGAAAATCTGAAATATCATATTGTTCAAAAATTAATATTTAACAATTAAGTTGGGTTACTCCAGCATGCCAGAATCATATCTTTAAAGGTTTCTGCAGCTGACATAATTTCTGTGTTATTCAGATTAAATTATCAGTGGAATTCAGATTAAAATATCACTGAATTTCAATGTTTGCAGGTGTGTTTTTTTTCTCATATAATCCTACCTCCAGTATAACTTAGAAAAATAAAAGTTGTGAAGAGATATTTCGGTAGAAGAATTTTTTTTTCAAGTGTCTAAATGTTGCAATTGCATTGTTGGCTATTGCAAAGCTCCAGAATGGGTAGTTAATCATTAAAGTGCTCTATTTTTTTATGGTCTCTATTTCATGTAGCTTATCCTGGCCAACAGCATAGACAAGACAGACATATGATGAGGAATTAAACTTCTCTTATTCAATATTTTTATCCTCTAATCTACTGCCATCCTCACTTTCCCATGATGTCTTTACACATTTGCTTTCTGAAATTATTAGTGATTATTTGTCTCATCATTATGCATCTGGCTATATCTTTTCATTTCACAGAATGAGAAAAAATCAGCCTTGAAGTCTAAATGTCCTTATCATTTCCACCTGCTAATACTTCAGCTGGAAAAAAATACTGTTTAAAGCATCACTAACATCACAATGTGAATTTTATACTAAGACCTTTGGAGGAAGAGACACTGGTGACTCCAGGTTCTGCTGCTGCTTTTTGAAGTGCTTTGCTAGCACAACACACCAACATTTCACATTGTGAGTGCTGCTTGCAGTAATGCCTTGTTTGGGTCTGTCATTTTCTCTGGGAAAGTAACAAGCAACAGGAAAGTGCCATGTTGACAGCAAAATACTTGACAGTTTTGACCTGTGGTAGACATGACAATGACAAACAGCAGAAACAGGAGCCAGCTGATAACATTTCATGGGTGCTATGATGTACAGACATACCTTTGGTTCTCCTGATCTCTATCCCTTTCCAGCTCCTCTTGGTGAGCTCAGACAATGTTTCTTCTTCAGAAGAGGAAATCCTTTTACAATAAGAAGCTTATAAACTGAGACTGTGCAGATATAAAGTGTGAGAAGTCCCTGTAGAGTGCGGCATAGGACAACAATTCTAGCAAAGAAAAATTAATTGTGATACTTTATAGCTCCTGGCAGTGAAATCATGATTGCTATTTTGAAAAGTGGATAGAAAAAAGCAAAGCAAGTCTGACTTAAAAAATAGGTTGTTAATGATGTAAATAGTGTTTCTCCACAGTTTTCTATAACTGTTTTTTTTAGTGTTTGCTAATGTGTCCAAGGAGATTTTATGGGCTTGGCTATTTGTTCTGCTGCTGAAACAAGAAAATAGATTAGGGGAGAATCTCCCAGAGACTGAGATTCCTTGAAGTCCTGCAGTCTGGATGCCAGGAAACTTTATGCTGAATCATGCAGTCTAATTAATGATCAATATTGTTGATGTATTCTCAAACGGCAGACTAGTACTATGACAATTTTGTTTAAATGTCAAGAAAATCTCATACAGAAGTCAACACAATTATTTCTTTCCTAGAACCCATCATTATATCATGTATAACAGGTTTGATCATCTGAGCAATAATTAACACATGATTTCATCTGAGAAGACTGGGGCCTGCTTTACAATTAGAATATCTAGACTGCATAGTGAAGGTTCACTTAAACATAACATTTAATATGTTTTAAACAGGATATGAGTAAAGAATAAGAAAAGTCTCATGCTATGATACATTTTGATCCATACCATAATATTTATAGCCAGAATTAATGTCTACGTTCAAAACATAGCCAAAATTCCATGATTTCCAAATGTCATAAAAATATAGTTTTCCTTAGATAAAAACTTAAATGTGAGATGAATAAAATAACCGCAATTTTTAGCACATTCCTAATGTTAACAATATTTGTTATAGCACCTAAGACTTCCAGTTTACCTCTTTCATTTAGGGGTCTCAGCATTCATTACTAATTTAAGAATCCAGGCATCTTTATAAGGTAAACCCATGTTATTGTCATTTTGCAATAGGAACAGTGACAGATAATTATCTTCCAGGAAAATCACTGAAATCTGTTTCAGGCTCTGTTCATCCCCTTCCTGTTCTATATTTCTGCATATTTTAACTGTCCCAGCATATTGCTTCAAAATTGGAAATGTTTCTGCCAGTAAGAATCCAGGAATGCTGTTATAATTTTGATTGATTCACCCTTGCAGCTTAGCATGTATACTTATTTCTTAGTCAGTCATTTTCTTGCACTTATATTTGCATAATGATAGAACAGTTCTTAGTAATTTAGCATAGTATGCAAATTCCCATATTCTGACACACAGGCAGTTATTATTAGTCAGCCAAAGTAGAGGGATTTACATTAATCAATGTATTGCTCTTTCTCAGTTACTTTATTACAATTATCTAAATCTCCTATGTCTGATTACAAAGAAAGAAAGACCTTTGAGAAAACTGGGATGACGTGAACAGAAGTTTTGAAATCACCATGTTTTCATTAACAATGGCTTTGTGGACCATGATCTCTCATCATAACGATTACACAGGTGTGAAAACTCCTAATAGGTAAAAACTATAAAAATCTGGGTGAGGACACCATTTTATAATTGTCCATAAGATAAAATGTATTGCATAAATCTGTAACTCACCTTAGTCTGTTATGTAAAGCAAGCATTTTGGCCCATATCTAGTTTGTTGATAACTATACCCTATGCAAATACTTGACGCTTCAAATATAAGAAGAAAAAATGTTCTCAGCAAAGCACAGATACTTAAAGATATCCTAATAATTATGCCATTAGAAAAATTAAAAACATAAGGTCAAATTTCTCAGTATTATGGATTATCAATACTCTTTTCAACAGTCAACAACTCTGAAAGAAAGATAGTCTAAAGAAAATTGTCCAAGACATGTAAGTGACTTAGAAGCTCATCTACAGATAACTCCATCCTACTTTGTGTAGGCACATTTTCAACCCTTTGGCTTATATCTTCTGGGGAAGATTTAAGAATAAAACCTCTTAGATGATTCATCCTCCTCTTCAGGAGCACTCAGGGTGATATAATTGAGAGAAAATATTTCACATAAAATAATAGGAGCAATTTTTCTTCATAAGAAGACAAATCCTCTCCTTCACCTTGTCTTCACTGTGCTACAGTCTAGTGGCTGGGACATTCCTGGAGAATTGAGATATCCTTGCCAGTGGAAGATTCCAGCCAGTTTATATCATGAGTTGATTCGGCCATTAGGCTTCAAAATTTTTTTGGAGGGGTAGCTCTTACTTTTGACACAGAATCATATAGAATGGTTAGGATTGGAATGAACCTTAAAGATCACCTCATTCCAACCCTGCTACCATGGGCAGAGATGCCATTAACCAGATCAGATTGCTCATGTTCCTCATCCAACCTGTCCTTGAACACTGACAGGGATGGAACATCCACAGCTTCTCTGGGCAACCTATTCCAGTGCCTCGCCACCCTCTGAGCACAGAACTTCTACCCAATATTTAATCTAAACTTGTCCTCTTTCTGTTTAAAACCATTGCCCCTGTCCTGTCACCACTATCTGGCCATATAAAAAGTCCATCTCCCCACTTTTAATAAACCCCCTTATGGTACTGAACTGCTTCAATATGGTCTCCCCAAAGCCTTTTCTTCTCCAGACTGAACAACCCCAGCTCTCTCAGCCTGTGTCATAGCATAGGTGTTCCAGCCCTCTGATATCTCCACAGCATCCTCTGGACCTGCTCTAACAGGACCATATCTATTCTGTGTTAAGTATCCCAGAGCTGGATGCAGCACTCCAGGTGGGGTCTCGTGAGAGCAGAGTGGAGGGGCAGAATCCCTTGACCTGCTGGCCACCCTGCTTTAACCTAGGAAGAGTTTGGATTTCTGGGCCATGAGTGCACACTGTTGACTCATGTCCATGTTTTTATCCATGGGAACCACTAAGTGCCTCTCCACAGGACTGGTCCCAGTAAATTCTCCCACTCTGGGATTACCCCAATCTAGGTGCAGCACCTTGCACCTGGATTTGTTGAACTTCTTGAGGTCTGTGTGGGCTGACTTCTCAAGACAGTAAGAGTTACACACGCACACACACACACACACACACACACACACACACACACACATGCTTCCCCAACTCCTTGGGCCTTATTTCCCTCCTTGCTGAACACAGAGTGTGCAAATGCTGTCTGTCATTGAGTCCATCACCCTCTTTACACAGTTGTATTTTAAGGGCAGGAGAGTGTTTCTGGTTATAGCCAAAGTTAGAGAGGAGGGCATGAGATGAATGAGCATGAGGATGAAAACAGCATGGAGTGGAAAGTTAGAAGATTCGAGCATCCCAGTTGTCCTGTGATTTTTGTACACAGGATGAGTGGTATAACCCCATTATATAGCTGTATGCTACAGGCCTCCTTGTGACAACCATGAAGAACTGGGTTTTTCAGACTTAAAAGTCAGGATTAGTAAATGTATTTCAAAGTTCTTGCATTTGTGTGACTGCACAGTAGCCATTGATCAGGAATTTTCTGGCTATGGCCAAGGTGTCAGGGATGAACATATGACAGTTCAGGCTAAACCAAAAAAAAAGTGCATGGGAGAAAATGGAACGGTAATGGTTATCTAATTTTTTAATTTCCAAATTATTAAAACCTGATATTTTTATCTTGCTGGCATTGTTTTTGAAGATTTAAACTATTGTTGTGTGCAATAGCTTTTCTTTAAATATTCTCTTTGCTGCACATGTGAAAACACATGCACAAACACACACATCTACTGCAAAAATTCCTAATTCCTCCTAGTTAAAAAGCATTAGAGCTGTCACTGCCTCTTGAATAAAAGGTCTGTACAGCAAAATTATATACTTCAGATGCTTCAGATGTAACCTAGAATAGGTTTTCAGGGAAACTTACTACATAGTTTAAGCTGTGCAAAGCAGCTAGAACAGGGACCCAGTCCTGTTCTCAGTGGTTTTAGTTTAATACACCATTCCCCAAACTAGGAGCTGTAAATATTGGTAACTGCCTGCAACTTTGCATCAGCTGAAATAAGGCACTCATTAAACCTTGTCTTTGTCTCCAGTTATCCTAGCTTTTTCCTTCCCCCAGGAATGTTTTTGTACTTGACTGATGGTTAAGTTTTTTAGTGGTTAAGTTTTTGCAAAACAATTGCTATAAAATGTACATACATTTGATATTAATTTTAAGCTATCAGGAGTGATATGGAAGTTATTGCCTATAATCCTAGAAAAATATAATTTTATAGTACTGATATATATTAATATGGAGTTATAGAGACCTATATTTGGAATTGTTCATGCATGTGTTTATTCATTGTGAGTGGAACCCTGGAACTCAAATATAAGCACATATAGAAACATGTTAAGATATTTTGTTCTGAAATTAAAGGCTCTGAAAATACAGCAGCACAACTATAAAAAGAACTCAGGTCATAAAAAAACATATCCTCAATCTGAAATTTATGCAGGTAGAGACACTTAACAACCTCTGGAAATCAACTGAGAAAGGCCTAAAGTAGTAGCACATATGACGTCAAGAGATGTAGTACTTAAATAATTTCCAACTTTTTAAATCCAGAATGTTAGTTTTGCACCTTATCTATTTTTGTTATATATATATATATTCATATGTC
The DNA here is from genome assembly GCF_030490865.1 of Poecile atricapillus. Classification (NCBI taxonomy): domain Eukaryota; kingdom Metazoa; phylum Chordata; class Aves; order Passeriformes; family Paridae; genus Poecile; species Poecile atricapillus. The sequence continues at coordinate 98,128,209 of NC_081250.1, read as the reverse complement.
CAACACACATATCTATGTATGCATCTATGTATGTGTGTCTGTGTGCATGTATAATAGATGCTTAAGAAAGAAAAAGAAAAAGAAAATCACCAGTAAGCTGTTACCTGCTGAAAGAAATCCTGGTTTACCGGTATTCTGAACACAAGGGAGGCCCTTCCTTCCAACTTCTATGGACAACTTTCAAAAATAAATTTTCAGAGCTGTATTCCTAAATATGGCTCAGGCTGACATGCCAGGTAATTCAGCCTGCAGAAGAACCTCTTTCTTCACTACAGGCAAACATAAAATATGAAGTTTACTGTAAGGTAAAACTTGTGGCCCTAAAGATATTTGTAAGTCTCACAAGTTTGGTAGCTAGTGATACAGAGTTTTAAGCACACAGTTTTAAAGTACTTGAAATCCATTTTCAGCTTTTGTGTGTCTTATTGTTCCTTATCCTCACCAGGATCTAGATTAAGATTTTCTTTAAAAGCTTTTCTAAATTAGATTCTTATTACTAAGAAGAAAAGTAGTATCTCTGTTTACCCTTACAAATGGGAAAATGTTTGACTGAATTTGTAGTCACAGTACTTTGGTAAAGAATGAAATACAATTAAATCTAACTGGGAAATCTGATAAATAATTCAGTGCCAGAGCTGAGAGATGCACTGATGCCATTTAGGTTTTGCTCTTTTTTTTATTTCTTTTATATGTTCTCTGTATTTTTCACACATATATTTGTAGCTCTGTAGTCTATTGTATTAGTGACTAGTTTTCTCAGTATTTTTCCATGGCCTTTCCTTAAGCAGAAAGACAAAATAAATTCCAGAGTTCTAAGCCCCAGGAGGTACAAGATTCCATGCTATCTTGGTTCTTCCTGGGAACCAAGGCTTAGAACAATTCTTTGAGATACATTTTCATGGACAAAGTACAATTAGTGTTCAAGGAGGGGCTCCAGAGAAGTGGCTTGACCTGGGGGGGAATTTCATCACCACTTGTCCTCCTAACTGGTGCTTTTTATCAATGATGCTAATTTCCTAAGGCTTATAAAATGTACTCACCCCTGGGAAGGTGGGTTTTTGTGGACATCTTTCCATAACTGTCTCTGAATGCATTCAAATAAAGATCCCCTTTTATATTACCTCCTTACTAAAATTATTTCGAGTTTCATTTCCAGGTTGGGAAAAAGGCAACAGCACAATAGTTTTTCTGGTAAGAAATCCAGAAAGATTTGTTGCCTTCTGAAGCTGAACAAGCCTAGAATGAAAGAGAGCACCTGAAAAGAGCTTTTGCTTCTAATGTTAACCTGTATCTCACAGTTGAGTTTTTGCCAAGAGCTTGTGTTAGCTTTTCTTCATGGTATCCTGACATATTCCATGGATTTTCTGTAGAGGTCTTTGAACAAAACCTTATCAGATCTTCAATATAAAACTTGGGTTGATTTTCAAACTCAAAGAATATAGTGATCAGTGACAGAATTACTGATTGAGGCTGAGTCTGTGGTAGATGTACAGTTTTTATGTATGTCAGCTAATACTGAGGTTTGTGTGCAACTATATCATTATTCCAAAGAAAATACAATCCTCAGGGGGTACAAATTCAACCTAAATAAAACAAAAAACCATAAACTTAATAAAATCCCACATGAAGGAAAATAAAAAATATGCTGCCATTATATTAGACCGCAAAATCGCAGGTTTTTACAAATACCTGTGAAAGAAATAACAGGCTAACATTTAATGAAAATTTGATTTGAGATTTAATAAAAAAAACATGTTCTTGCTGATGAAGTTTTAGTCAACTGCATTGTTTGCTAAATAGAATTAGGATGCAAAGATTGCTAGGAGAGACACAAAAGTGAATTTTGGGGATAATAATGCTTTCATCAGGGAAATAATCCTAAATGTTGCTAAGTCTGTGGAGGTTTTTCTTTCCTTTGCTGCATGTTTTATATATGCTCTAGCACAAAAAAAAAAAAAAGAAAAAAAGGGATAGTGATTTGTAGAAACTATGGTTTTCCTTCTTGTCTAATGGCAAATATTTGAAGTTTCATGATAGTACCCGAAGATTCATGTTCTTTTGTTTTCACATGACAAACGATTACTCTGGAGTAAATAGGAAACATTCTGAAATATGTAATAATTATGAAAAATATATGGGTTTGATAGTTTGTCTTTTTGGACTTTTTAGACACACAAATCAGAATGAGATTACTGTTATTAAAAAAAATAAAAATGTTTGTCTATAAAAACTTACATTTAAATTATCATCATTTAAGAATCTCCATGGATTTCATAACTTGATCTGGTTTCACTTAAAGGTGCAGACCCACCCACTGTTTTCAAAGGAGACAGGCCATAAAAGAAATGGAGAGCACTGAGCTGGGCTTGTAGTTAATTAAGGCAGAATGGGATTAGCAGCAGCAAAACTGATAATTCATTATTACGCAAGAATTTAAATATTGCATATGAGCCGAACTGCTTATAAAATAGTATTAAATTAATTCAAATGACAACACTAAGAGGCACAGATAAGATCAGATCTTTCCTTCAGCCTTTGATAGATTTATTTTCCTGGTTTATTAGGTAACTACATACATGTTTTTGACCAGCAGAACTGACAGTCTGCTCAAAATAGTTTCTAATTTGGTATGACATTTCTTGATAATTAAAGAACATCAGTGCTATTAATCTCTCTGTTTAGTTAGACCTTTTTCTTCTTGAGATGATATTGGTCTTGAAGTCATTTTGATAACTTTCCAGGGGGACAAATTTCATTAAAAGTATACCATAGATATTTTCCAATCCTGCACCTGCTCAGAAAGCTGCCCTCTGTCCTGTTAATGAATTAACTGAGACTTTGGGCTTCAAATTTGTGTGTGGATCTCACTGTTGATTTTGATTTCTATGTTTTTATTTGTGCTTTCAATGAGACGTGTTGATTTGCATTTTGGTTCTAACGTCTTATTTTTTTGCTTGATGTCATTTCAAGGCCCATGAATTTCAGACAGGACATATTTTATATCTGATTTCTAGAGCTCTTTAAGGATTTCTTCATGGTTTCAGATAAATTATCTTGCTTTGGCCTGTATTTTTGCTTGTTAACCATTATATATTGCAGTTGGCAATACTTCTTCCACAAGATTTTTGCTGGGTTTGATATGATCCATATTCTGTTGGGTTATGTTTCCCAACCCAGGGACTATTAGCCTAGTTACGTGGATGTTAGCAGAGACATTCTCATTAACTCTCAAAAAAGCAGACAAAGCAGAAGACTTTTGCAAAATCAGCAAATTGCTGTTTACAGTCTCCAACAATGCTCTAGCTCCCTAAATCAGCAGAATCACTCCAGCTTGTTTCACAGGGAGTCTGGCCAGTGTGCATGTCATCAGAAAGGTTTTTTCAGGACCCAGCACTATTTAGACCAGCCTCTAGGATGTAACAAACTTGTAAGGCTTGTTAACAGCACCTGTGATAGGATCTTTTATATAATTTCTGATTAAAAGCTTCTCCTTGAATAGGGCAAACTGCAATAAATTAGAAATGAATTCCAGTTGATCAAACAAGGATTTGCCAATGGTGAAGAACTCATGAGAGTGGAGGAAAAATTGTATTAAAATGAATTAATCTTTCATAAGAAAAGAATAAAACAGACATATTTATACCACTAAAAATAGGTTTCATATGCTTTTGCGTACTCTGAGAAACCTCTTCTTATATAATGAAACACAGTGATGTCACAATCAGTCTGACAGATGGGGAAAAAAAGAAAAGCTGGATTTTTCTTTCCATGACAGCAAATATTAACACATTATGCACATCAATGCATACAAAAATCACATAATTTAGAAAACATTTTCTGCATGAAACATGCTTCAGCACACAGAATTCTAGTTAGAAAACAATAAAAAAAGAGGTAGGAAAAAAACCCCAATGTTCTTTTCATAGAATATTATGGTTTTCTAGTGTTTGTACTTAATATTCTTACTTTATTCTCAGTTATTGCTCTTATACTTTATTGCCTTGTATATAAAAGATAGATCTTATCAATTCCTTTCATCAAGTATCCACCCCCATACTTCTTTTCCTATCCTTAATTGATTGCTGTGTTTAAATTTTACATAAATCTTTATCCTTCTACATTAAATGTTTTTATAGAATATCACTGTTCTCTAAGGAAAGAAAAAGCTTCCCCTTTGCCGAAGTGACCTAAATTGTGCACAGCACAAGAAAAGAGGAAAAACAAATTTGTATTTATTTGCCTTATCAATTTTGAACATACATTAGTTAAGTATTCACACATTATTTATCTTTTCTTTTTCTCTACTGCATGAGAACCAAAGGACAGTGTTTCAGAAAGGCAATACTCACAGTTCAAAGAAATAATGTTTAAGGTCATTATTGCAGCACTGAAGCTTTTGCTTTCTCTTTGTGCATCAAACTGACAGTTTTGATGACAGATAAGAGCTGTTGTTTCTTCTAACTTCTTTCTCGAAATAATGGTGTTTTTTTTTTCTTTTGAGCAATTGTCTATCATGTTTACTTAATTAAATTGTGCAAACTATAGAATTGGACAGGAAAGCAGATGTGGCCTAAAGCTGTAATTATTCACAAAAATCTTCGAAGGCTTGGTGAGGAGAAACCATTTGATGAACATGATCAATGTAGCTGTCATTTGACAAACAAATGTCATTATAACAGATGCCTCTGTGTATTGCTGGTTAGCTTGCTTCTGTTAAAGACAGAGTATAAGATAAATGGAATATTAAGCATTTTTTCTATAATCTTTGAGACTGAAACTTAAAATTATTGCAATGATCTTCAGCAAATTATTTCATAAATAGTTCAAGTCTGTTTCAGAAAGCGAGAAATTCTGTCTCTGATCTGAAATAATGCAAAAGTCCTAATATTGAACTTGGAAGAAAATAAAATAAGGCAGCAAAAAAGTGGAAATAAAATATTAGAAACTCATTTTCAAGCATAAAGGCAATTTCTCACATTGAGCCTTGAAAATAAGAAATATATAGGAATACATAGGAAAGAATTAGAACCCAAAACCTTTCTGAACATAATCATTGCATATAAAAATTCCAAATTCCAATGCTGCAGCATATGGAAACAGCAGGGGTTTTTACACTTAATAGTGTGATGCAAAAACCTAAACACTTTAATTCAGCCTGTATTGATCTGATTCCAAGGTCACTGAAAGGTCTGAAAAGTGTTAAGGATGGCTGCACTTCTGAGAGAGCATAGGACTCAGACAAGCATAAGCCTTTCCAGAAGCAAGGATCTGGCATCAGAGTAGCTGTTGTAAAAAAATAACTAACCACACAAACCAAAACCAGGGACGTGCACACACACACACGTTTCAAGCACACATGTGCGCGCAGTGGCAGCTACAGCTGTGACATACTAGATGCATTTGGGTGAATAATTCCTATATTCTTATTTCTACTTTTTATGAGTCATTTAAGCATGTTTCCCCTCATTTCAGAAAAAGTAATCCCTGATTTTCGTAATGATCTCTGGTTGAAACCAGGGGCACCTACCTCATAATTTTGTTGCCACGGGTGATCTGGAAGAGGTTACCGCAAGTGAATCTCTGCTGGCACAATGCATGGTCACATTTGCTGCCCTTGATATTTTACTTTCCTAGGTGACTACCTGGTCTGCCACTCTGGTAGGACCTGTTCTACGGATCACTGATGCCTCATGTATTTCTCATATTCCTTTTAATATTTGACTGCACTATGGCTGACTGATCAACTAAAATAGCACTGGTTATCTGGCTATCCAGCTCCAATGGTGGATCTCTCCCCAGCCGTTTTGAGTAGCACAATATCTCTTGGTTTCTAATAACTAAGTTCCATTTTATTTCATAGCTTGCTACTGGATTTCATTTTTTGGTAGTGAACTCACTGTTTAGCCTTTTGACTTGATTTCTGACACTGTGCTGAACCTACATTAACCATGCTACCATTTTTCTCCCCTTATATGTTCTTTAATTCACTATCTTCTTAGTGTCTCCTTCCTTTCCTTTCGCCCTCTGGCAGGCTACCACATTCTTGTCACTTTGACTGCCCTGCAATAGATGGTGTGTACTCTCATAGCTCTCAAGCTACTGATAACTACCATATTTCTTTTTATCATGTGGCAGGAAGCCAGACTTAAACATAAAACAAATAAATAGCATAAAGTATTAGAAAACTGCAAGCTCTAACATTTTTCCTTTCTTGCTTTCAGCTCCACTCTAATCCCTAGAGCAAGACTGTTACACTGCTGCTTAAGAAAAATGATGTAATCATTAAACCCTCAATGTCCACTTTAAAGTGTTAACTTCTCCAAGTCCAGTGCCATTAATTTTGAAAAGGAGTATAATTTTGTTTTATTAATATTGACTTTTTGTCCCAGTGGTCAGAGAACAGACTCTCCTGAAAGATCTTTATTCCCTTTAAGCCTTTTAATCCTGTTTATCTTATTCTAGCCTAGAAAACAATGGTGGGGATATTTTCCTTCCATCTGTAAATGTTAAATTTTAAAGTGAGAGCTAACATACTCGTGACTGGAGAAAAATAGTATTGTATACAGTATTATCATACAATTCATGTTGTTTATTCTCACCTAATGACCCACATTTGATTTTTCCAATTTTTAAATTTTAGGATTTAAAAATATTATATTCCTATGCAAATTATATTCTAGATTTATTTGGCAATGTCCAGTGTAAGCAAAATATAGCCTTAGGAATGAAGTGTTTTACCACCTTTGTTAGCTGTTTTGTAAGCTGCTTGCCATCCTGGAGTATCAGAATCTTTCATCCAAACCAGAATCAATCATTAGTGAAATGAAAAAGGATATTTTTATATAAACACAAAGGGGCATGTCATGGTTTAACTGCAAGTACTTTTTCTTCCTTAATTTCAAGTACCCAAAGTAATTGCTGTTTCTGAATATTTCTGAGGCCTTCTTACATTATATACATACCATTATACTAACTACAGCAAGAACAGGGAGAGGGGCAAAGATATTACTGATGGTTCTTGGTACAAGAATATGGCTAGAAAGATAGCATAGGGGAAATAAGAAAATTTAAAACTTTTTTTTTTTTTTTTTTTGGCAGTCACAGATTCATGAAAATCCTTAAGGTGTGTGCTGACTAAACTACGGTCAGCTGGTGTTTTGGGATGAATGTGTTCTAACTTCTTCCTCATACTGAGATCCCCAAGATGAAATTACATAATTAAGCAATGGATACAGTCTCTATCAGAATTTACATTAAAACATGAAAAATAAAAATAAGGGAAGAAGTAATAGAAAATTTTGATGAACTTTAATAGCAAAAACTTCAACAAATTCTTTAGAAAGCCCCTGCTACCACTTGTGAGATTTTGCTAGCTGCTGTGTGCTCTCCTCAGCAATTTCTCTTTGTGCTGAAAGCTTCCAACTCCTTGCATTAGGTCTTCCTGTCACAAAATCTGCTGTCTGAAAGACTGAGTTTATTCATTTTCTTCCAGGAAAGGATAAAAGGTTAAAGCTCCTCCTTTTTAGACAGTTTCACCAAAACAAGTTTCTCCCATTTTAAAGGAATGTAGAGTAAATGTTCTGTTGAGTCCTGCGTGCAGTTTTGGGCACCACAATGTTAGAAAGACATTAAGGTACCAGAAAGCATCCAAAGGAGGCCCGTGAGGGTGGTGAGGGCTCTGGAGGGGAAGCCACATGAGGAGCTGCTGCAGTCACTTGTGCTGTTTGGTCTGGAGAAGAGGAAACTGAGGGGAGACCTCATTGCAGTCTACAAATTCTGCAGGAGGGGAAGAGGAGGAGCAGGTACCCATCTCTTCAGCCTCGTGACTGGTGACAGGACCTGAGGAAATGGCATGAAGGTGACTTGGAGAAGAATTAGGTTGAATATGAGGAAAAGGTTTTCCATCCAGAGGGTGGCTGGGCACTGGAACAGGCTCCCCAGGGAAGTGATCACAACACCAGCCTGACAGAGGTCAACAAACATTTGGACAATGCTCTCAGGCACATGGTGTGACTCTTGGGGTGTCCTGTGCAGTCCAGGAGTTGGACTTGATGGTCCTGATTGCTCCCTTCCAACTCAGCATATTCTATGAAATACAGAGCTATTGTCCACCAGAGATTGCAAAAGTACAGTTCTGTACCTTGAACCTCTTGAGAAGCTGTCTCAAAATCTGGTGTGCCATGACTTGTGAACTACAGAACTGCTGTTTATCTCCTTGTGATTACCATGAGGGACTTCCTTGCATTTACCATTTGGGTAAGTCTAATTCATACAGAAAAATCTGCATGTATTTTTTCTAATCATCCATATTTTAGAATCAGATTATATTTTTTTTCCTTACAGTAAGTAATCTCAATAAGTGGTGATGGGTTGTTTATTTTTAAAATGCTATATATGCCTACACATGTAAGTATGTGTATATATAAACATATAAAAATAAATATACACAAATATATCCCAGTAATCTGCCTTTGCATCCCTTAGCACCGGTACCTTTTTGAACTCCTGACCCTGTGCTGAACACTGACTGAACATCCTGCAGTTCATCTCAGTGCTACTGAGCAGTGTCAGAACACTTGGCTGCAAATCAAACAACTTTTTTTTTTTTTAAGTTCTCAGAGAAAGTTTTAAAAGGCTGAAGGTGACATTTTGGCCTTGAGGCTTACTTCACATTGTTGAGATACAGAATTTTCTTCCTTATGCCCTGAAGAAGAGCTTCTGAACGGGAAGAAGAAAGCATTCCCATGTATACTGATCTCTATACAAGAACAGACTGGTGTGATTCACAGTGGGCACCAGTACTGCCTACAGCCAATGGTATGTTTTGAGTTCATTGATAGTGAGTACCATGCTCATGATATGATTAAGCGGGTTTTTTCCACTGTTTTGCAACTTCCTTAATGTTTTTAATTATAAACAACAGCAGGTAAAACCCCTTATCCTCATGAGTTACTATCAGGTATATAAGTTTGGCATCGTTTCCTTACCTCCTGTCTCTTCCCTTGCCATTCCCTCCTGTCCTCGTTTAGGGCAAATTAGGGAGGAAGACTCCAAATGGGGATTTCCCCAGGGAAATGCCCCTCCCCACCAACTGGTCCGGGAAAGGGAAAAAAAAAAATTCCTTGGAGAGAAGTGGAAAAAGCTGTTTATTTAACAGAAATTTGAATAATATTAAATAATAAAACCTCTCGCTGTTCGATGGGATGGGAAGTCCAGGAAGAAAAGTCTTTTTCATGTGGTATAGCTCGGCTCGCTCAGGTTCCTTATCAGTCCCTCCGACGCTGGAAAGTGCCGAGGCCCAGGCCCCGGTGGGCCACAGGCGTGAGCTCCCGGGGTTTGGCTGGGTGTTCAGTCCAGAGCAGGCTTGCACAGATCCAAGAAAAAAGGAAAAAAACAAAGGTCCAGCGAACTCCTCTGCCTCAGCTAGCTAAAACTAACTAAAAGCCAGGGAGAAGCTCTGTCCCGCTGTCTGTCCGTGCTGCAGACACCACAGTCCAGGAGCGAGATGTGTGGGAGTGATGTTTTTCTTTAACACAAACTGCGCGCTTCTTCTTCCCCCTCTCTTGCTCTCAGAGCCAGTCTTAAAGGTGCAGAACTTAATATATAACATAAACCAGACGACTGGGGATACCAGTATCATAAAGTCACCCCAGGACACCTCCCCTCCCCCTTCATCCTATTTGGTGGCACTCAAAAAGTACTTGTTACTCCAAGACTGGAAATTTTAAATTTAAGTTGGAACTGAAAGAAGGGAAACACTGATGCAGAAATCAAGACAGAGATCTGTAGCCACTTACAACACTTTTTGCACCACCATAAGGTCATAAGGGCCTCAAAATTTTTCAACAGAACTAGAAATAATTAATTTGTTCAGTCAGATACTACAACTAACTTTAACAAAAACAACAGATTCTAAAGAGTTGATGTAAATGCAAATAGACAAATTCCCTTGATCTACTTCTTCCTTATGTACTGTCTTGACAGAACTGCTGAGCTTTCACTTGTAGGACAAAATTGAAGTTTACCTTTCCTATCCAATATTTTATATAGTTTACACAATGCCTTGAAGAAATCAGGATTGTGTTGTTGTTGGTTTTTTTTCCGCTTTGAATTACTCCTTTTTATACAGCTGTTTCTTTTTGTAGATATTTTCACTGCTGTGATGTGATAAAATGTTTGTACAGAAAGATTTAATATATGCAGCTATATAAATACATTTCTATTTCTTTTAGTTTATAAAGCACTGATGAAAAAAATGTTTGCAAAGAATTAACCAGAGGAACTATGCCGTGCTGTGAAAACAAATCTTAAAGAGCCAATCAACTCTGCATACCTATTTAGTAGGTATCTGCAAATTGGTTTTCAGCCTGAATTCCAATAGGATTTTGGATGAATAGGCAGGAAATTTAGTTTCCTATAAGGTTACATTGCTTCATTTGGAATGTCTTCTGGATTTGTAGTATTAGAAGAAAACATCCAATAAAACAGGTTAGTGTTGCTGCCTTTTATTTCATCAAATTTTTTTCCTGATAGGCTTAAGATGGTCTTGTCTGAACTACAAAAACACAGAAGAGTGCAATTTAGGTTCCAGTTCCACTGTCTATGGACAGCATGATGCACATGTCATGACAACACTAATGGCAGTAATAGCAGCAGTCCCTACATCACTGTTCAAAACTCTTTAAAACACTATCTTTGCTCACAAGAGAAAAACTGTCCTGACTCTTTGTTGAAAAGCTGAACAAGACATGAGCTGCAGATGACTGGCTGTATATTTTTGTCTTTCACAGGTGTCAGACTCCTTCAAATATATCTTAAGCCTGTATGCTGTAAATCTGGCTGCCTTCATTTCCCTTAAATCTGGAACTGCACAGCTTCACATTAAGTAAATGAGGACATGCATTGGACTCTCTTACCACAAACATTACATTTTTTCTCCTCTCCACTATCTTATGAACAACAGAGTAATTAAAGTTACAAGTAGACAGGTTCTGAATAGACTACTAATGTATTGTTTTCACAATAAATATCCCACAGCATGAAAGCACAAAACAATAAGCTCTCCTCTTTATTTTTCCCAAAAAAGCTTTCTTGCATTCCCTTTAGCCCTCTTATTTGCATCTTTATACTGAAGTGAGCAGATTGCTCATTGCAATATCTGTCTACATTCTCTCTCATCATTTATATTCAGCGTCTTTCTTCCCATTTACTACCTAGAAATTTACATTTCAATTCACTTGTTCTTGTATCCCAAGCTTAGTCTGGAAAAGTCAAACTTTACTAGCCTAGGGTACACTGGTCTGCAGTTCAGTATCCTAACACTCCCAAAAAGTCTTGGCAATACGGTTTCCTCCTGATTTCCTTGGCCTTATTTTTGTTAATATAACTCTGGGTATGCAGCAGGATATTATCATCACCTTAGCCTAAGGAACTCATGGATGTTGCATCCCAGAATCAGTCTTATGGTACATGATAAATAGATCCACATTTATTTAGGACTGAAGTCAGTTTTAATTCCTACTACAAATGTGTTGTTATCTGTTCACATGCATATTTTAAACCTTTTTAAACATATGTTTAATTTTTATTTTTTGATACTTAGAAAGAAATTGTTTTATAAACCACCTTTTTTTTCCCTATATAAATGCCTTTGAATATATATTTAACAGGGAAAAAGTGAGAATATACTTCTGCTGCATAGAATTTATAAAGAAATGCCACATAAAATCACATCATAAAACACTGTAAATAAGTGGAAATTGGAGCTTTTGAAAATTTTTCAACAAAATATATTTTCATTGAAAAATGTTGTTTTATTGAATACTTCTTCAAAAGATCCACTTCTTCAAAAGATACTGGTTTTGATTTCTGTGGATTTTTTTTTCTTGTATCTGAATGAGACCAACAAAATTGATCCATGCTTTCTTTGCACTCTTTTTGTTTCTGTTTTGTCCCCCTTTTAATTGAGAGCAAATGGCTGAAATCTGGATCCAAATTTCAGAGCTTGGCTTCATCTTAGATGAAGACAAGCTTCATATTGGATGTCCAGAGACAATAATTTTTTTCCCACTTAAATGCTTGTAGGACTTCAAACTCCAAAAAGATTGACCACTGTAAACAAATCACAGTGATTCTTTTCCAACCAGCAGCTCACAGGAAACTGGCAGTGTTTTCCTTTCCTATCAATATAATGGAAGTGTTTGCTCCATGCACCAGACTGTGATAAGGATAAATTAAATATTGCAGAGCTGAATATAATAGAAGAGTCTAAATTTAGTTATTCTTTTTTCAAGTTGTTAAAAGGCTGTGCTTGAAAGAAAATACTGGATTTTAAGAATTTCCTCAGGACAGAGCTGGCAAACTACTATAAAACCTGGAAACACAACACCCACTATTGCAAACACCTCTGTAAGTGTGACTCCAAAGCAGTCCCTGCTGATGCTAATGCCTTCCCTGATCTTCCTGCTGATCCCTGCTGAGAAATATGAATGAAAATTTATCACACCTTCATAATAAACTGTGAAGGCTCAGAAATACTTATTTTCCGGCACAATGCTCACTAAAGGAATGTCACAGACCCATACAATGGGTATAGCTCCTAGTGCTAAATACTATGTTTATGATGATTGACCTAGAAAGGAGTTTGATAAATGAGCAGCAATTGGTAAAGCATTGGTTGAGTTGGAAATGGCAATAATTATTTCATAGAATGAGCAGATGAATACCCAGTCCTCAGATTTACAACCTTCCTAGGGTTAAGTTGTGTCTATATATCCAAAGTACTAAAGTAATTTCCATTCTTTCTTGTTCCATTATCATTATGGTAGTATTGCTCACATTCATACCAAGGAGCTCAGTGGAGCTAGTAATGTCTTACAGTAGTGCTTTTAGCAAAAAATCTACATCCATTAACACATTTCAAGAAGAAATCTCATTTTCCATCAAAAATTTTGAAGCATCCAACTACCTTTTCTAAGCTGTCCCAAGCCCAGCTCCCTCAGCTGCTCCTCACAGGACTTGCCCTCTAGACCTTCCACCAGTTTCATTGCCCTTCTCTAGGCTTGCTCCAGCAATGCCATTCCTGAACTGAGTGGCCCAAAACTGAGCACAGGATTTGAGCTGTGCCCTCACCTGTGCTGACATCAGGGGAACTCTCACTTCCGTAGTTCTGCTGGCCACACTATTGCTGATCCAAGCCTGGGTGCCACTGGCCTTCTGGCTCATGCTCAGCCAGCTGACAACCAGCACTCCCGGGTCCTTTCCTGCTTGGCTGCTTTCCATACCTAGCTACAGACCAGCTAATATAGATATATTAATGTTCTCGGTTTTAACCTAACTAGAACAAGAGGTTAGAAAGATGTCTTTATTCTTCTGTCCTCATAAAGTTGTTTTTAGGGGTTTTTTTATGCAGGAAAGAATTAAGAAGTATGTGAAAAAAATTGACCACTGAAATGATTCTTCTCCTTACTAGAATTAAAATTCTCTAAATCAGTTTTAGATCTGATTTACAATGGCAACACAAATTTCTAATTTGGCACAATGTTAATATTAACTGGCTTCTTCAGAAGAGGTGAAAAAGTCCTATTCTTCTGGTACCATACACTATAAATATATTTAATCTCAGCTGCTGCTCTTGCAGTAATAAATTACAAAAAAAATTATGTGATTAACTGTTAAAGAGTAGTCACCTTTTCAGTTAGAAAGGAGATCTTTGGGTTTTTCCCAGGTTTTCAACTCTAATTTTCCATATGTCCTTTTAGTGGAGTTTGGTTTAGAACTGATAATTGAATTTGTCTCAAAGTATTAGTCACTGACATTGCATCAGTGATGGGAAAATTAGCACTCTTTATCAACACTATATTCATCCCATTGTTAGCAGTCTTTCTGATCTAAATGCTGCTCACTTCAGCTATGTGACAATATATTAAAATGCTTGAAGCTCAATATGAGCTGTTGCTAACACTGGGAAAAATAAACTATGACTGAAAAATAGTTATTAAAATCGGAAAAAACAGATAAACCCATAGCTTTAAAATTAGTGACATCTCACCATAAATCTAATCCTATCTTAAAATTCATTCACATACTTTCTCATTCTCGATGGTGTTATGTTTCTTTGAACATTTTAAGGGTTTCTTTGAACATATAAGGGTTTCTTTCTTCACAGATGCAACTGTAGTTCATTTACTGTTTAAGAAGCAGCTTAAAGTACTTGGGAGGCAAGTACTTCAATTGCTGCTGTATGGACAGCATAAGCCTTAATTCAACAAGCAGTCAAGTAGTTGCAGGTAAGAAAGTGGCAACAATGTGTACAGTAAGTTGAAAGATAAATACAGTATATGTTTATATTGTTCATTCATCAGATTATTTACTCCTTACACCAGATCCCACAACAGATACAGACTAGCAGTCTCTGTCCCCACTCATTTGTTCACATGAAACATCCTCCAGAGTACAGAAATGTATCATTTTGATACATTGTGAGATGTGAAGATCATATCACATCTTGCCCAGCCCTTCTGAGAAAGACTCTCATTTCCTTCTAAAGTCAAAAGATTAAGATTTTGTTTCTGCTTTTTCCTTTCCAGGTTGAATAATATTAATGTAGCAGTTAATCAAACAGTTGTTGTAATAATGCTCATTTTACAGCCCAGCCTGTAGGAAAACATTAATTACCGATGGAAGAACATTTGACCTCTGTAATTTCACATATCCTTGTCCCGAATAGAAAGAATATACATACCTACATACCTGCATACATATATGGAAAAGCAAATGATACCACAGATGTTTTGATCAGTGTCTGATATCGCTGGGGAATTTAGGATTACTCTCAAGGTGCCATAAATGTTGGAGAAACAAAAAGTGAAAATTAATTCAGCCTGGTGGACTCAGTAGCCTGATGCACATTTTGTGCCTCAGTCTTTTTATGTCACCTCAGTTTACACTACTGCAATGACCACAACAGGATCTTTACCATTGCTGAATGTCTGTCTGAGCTGTTACCCCTCACAAGAGATTTGAACTTTCATTTTTTTCTCACTGAAAGGAGTACCCTTAATTAAAGGAATTTTCTTTGACCTTAACTGGTTGCCATCTGAAAATTTTCCATCTGTCATTTGTCTTTATCTGCAATGGACAATCAGAACTTTTCTATTTGCAAGTAAATACTGGAATTCAGTTTTCTTTCAGACTTCTGATTCTTCTGTCTTAAACAAAACAAACAAACAAATGAAAAAGAATTATTGTGCCAGGTATGTTGGAGCATTTTTAATGACCGTATTTAATGAAATATGCCTCTTATCAGCACATGCATATTGAAAACTTACACACTGTAATCTTAACATTATCACTCAAACAGATAGTACAGGTATTTGGGTCTTTATATAAGAAATTTTTTTTTTTTATTTGCATAATAATAAAATCTAAATTTGACATTTGAGCATAGGAGGGCCTGGTGCTTTAATGATGCTATTTATCCATATCACAGTGCATTTTTATCAGTTACTATACATTATAGAAAGATCATATAAGGTCCAAACAATACAAACTTATCAGGGAATTATTGTGTTATGTTTTCGTCAGGCCAAAAATAATTTGACCTGAATTATACTAGATTTAAATATTTAGTTTAGCAGAAATGAACAGTTTTCAGCTGAATATACAATTTAGGATAGCTACTTAAACATCTGGCTATGATTAACACAGAGTGGTACTTTAAAACATGCTTCTTAGTATTCATAAAATTTTACTCCTATCATTCAGAGACAACCTGTCATTATTATACCTGCTATTAACAGACTATTTCAGCTTGTTTATTTTGGAGGATAATGACTTTTAAGGATATGTATTCATGCTGTTGCATGAGAATCATTTTTGCAATTCCTAATAACATCCTTGGGAGCTACTCATACAAATCCTTACTGAATTAAGAATAAAGGCCTGCAAAATTGAAAAGAATATTGAAGGCAATGAAAACAATTGTTACAGAAGATTAAAAGTCAGATTTTGGTACTCACTGTCCAATTAGCTAATTTAACAGAGTCTCCATATGCACATATAAAAATATAGTTGTGATTTTCATTGACATTTCATCTTGTATGACAAACTATAGGATTGTTAAAAACATAAGTAAAATATATTTAGAATAATGCATGAAAGCTATCACTTAAAGGCTTCTAGAAAAGTTTATTTGTTATTTATACTTTAGACATTTCCTATTTTCCCATCTCTGGAAAAACATTCCCCCATAATTCAACATTTTTCTCTCCAAAATATGAAGAGAAATCAAGTGACCTTTTAGCTATTGTAAATGTCATTATGACCTGTGATGTGAACAAAATGAAATTGAAAGTTTATTGATTAAATCCTACAAATGTCTAGCAGGCATCCAATGCAAATAAGAGAGGAGTGGAATTTCAGAGCTCTTCACAGTGACCTGACTTTTACTCCTTTCAAAAAGACATGCATATGACCAGCTCAGAGTAATTAGCAGACACAGCATCTCACTTGTCTTAAAAATGACCTTCAACTTTATCAAACATTTATAATCTTACAGGTATATTAGCAAGAAATAAGCCTCCATATATAATACCCACAAAAATGTTACACCTGAACTCTTCCAGTTTAAGTTACATGTTCTTTGCACTTGTGTTTTGTCATCAACAATTGATAAATAAAAACTCTACATGATTCATTACTCTGAGGAATTAAAAAAAAGGAAAAAATAACAGACTCGGATTTATTACCCTGTCTAATAACCTGTGTACTCAGTTAAAAACAGCTGGACTTTGAAAAAAAAAAAACACTGCTCCTCTGTTGTGTATGTAATCTTTGTGTATAATATAAATTTGTGAAATTCTGCCAATCACTATCAAAAGAAGTATTTTTTTGAAATTAAAATATGTTTGGGTGAGAAAAAGAGGAGCTGGACGTTTTTTTTAACATTTTCAAAGAGGCATATATCATTTTGTCCCATGAATTGCCTGTAACAAGTGTTTTCATTCCATCAGGATCATTACATATCTTTTTCACCTAATTGTTGTTAAATGCTAATTATCCTACAGAGAAAATCCATTATCATTTGTCAAGGATAGAAATTAAATTTATGTACTAATACTACCAAGAAGAGAAAGTTATTAGTGTTTTATCATAATTAAAACATTATTTCAGTGCTTTAGAATTCAGTATGCTACCTTTTATATCAGTGATTTTACAGACTGTGTAGAATCTTCTTGTTTCCCATTTGCTATGCAATCTGAGATGAAGATTGACTATGAAAAGTACAGGATGCCACAGGCTTTATGTGGTTATAAATCTAATTAATGTCAAAATGGTTAAAGTGTTAGATAATGACTTTGTAATATTAATGAATACCTCATTAGAAATATTAACAGTATACAAACTAGATTATCATTTTGGTCCTAACATTGATACAGAGAACTGTAGTGAAAGTACATAGCCATGTGCTCAGTTATCATACTTCTCTTAATCATAAAATCAATTGCATGGGGGAAAAAAGGAAAGTGCTGTTTATGTGCAATAGGTAACTCATCTGGGTTAAACATCATCTGAAACACAAAAGGGAAGCTCTTGAGCTCAGTAAAAATGAAGAGAGAAGATAAATAAGAATGGCCAGTTTGGTTGGCTAATTTGTAGATTTGGGTCTTACTAAAATTATCTTACACTGACAACTGACCCTAGGTGTACTATTTTCAATACACTTTGTTGCTGGTACTCCAGATAAACACATAATCAGACAAAGTAACGCTAGCATCCCCCACACTCATTTCTCCATTTCTTTCTGGGCTTGGAGGTAACTCAGCAAAGCATCTACTCAAACTGATTAGATGAAAGAAAGAACTTCACCCCTTAGCTTGCTGGGAACTAGTTTTCAGAATTACAAGGAATGAATGATTGAATTTAACGAGTAGGACAAAAATCAGAATGCTGGTGTCAGAACACTATGTCATCTTCTAGATGGCAGTCCAGGGCTCATCAGACTTCAAGAAAAAAATGCCTTGGTAGGGTAAAACAAAGCTGAAACTAAAAAGAGGAGATAATGATACTGAATCCTATCTTTTCTAATATTGTTTTTTATTTTACGATACCTTTCATGGCAAGGAGAAGAAGGAAAGTAGGCCACACAAATGAAAATCATTTAAAGAGTAGGGAAAGGATACACAGAGCAACAGAAAGAAATGCAACAGGAGAAGTGTGACATGATTGTGAAATAATAAAAAAAGAGAGTAGAAAAATTTTGTTTGAATGTGTGGACATTAATTGGAATGTAATTGAATGGTATGGAAATGACAGGATTCTGTGATATGACAGCTTCATTGAAAGTGATGGGAGCAACCTTATTTAGTGAAGGCAATTTAGATACCTAGCAAATACATGACTGAAAAGTTCAAAGGTATCAAATCAAGAAGAAACCAAAGCTGTGAATCTGAATCCGGCTTGCACCAACTCAGCTGTGATGGCAGAACTCACATCACCTTCAAAATAGTGGAGCCCAGGTAAATGAGACTGGGCAGGTCTCCTGCCTCAGGCAGAGATCACAAGCCTACTTCAGGCTGAGAAACAGAGAATAAATTCCAGTAATGCATCCTTCTGGCAATGAAGTGGGTGATGAAACTCAGCTATATTCTCCCTTCATTCTCCAAAATGAGATGAACCCACAGGTTTTATATCAATGACTGCCAAAAGCACACAGGTAAGTGATGATATTGAGACAGAGGAGCACTGTCCCCGCCACTTGTTACTCAGTTTAGAGACTTTTGATAACAGTGATTCTCTCCACTGCTTTAAGGAGGTGTCAATGAAACTCTAAATTTTGCTACTTGAGGCAATATTTTTTTGCATCTTAATCATTAAATTTTGCTTTCCTTTCTTGATGGAGTCTTGAAAATAGAACAAGCAAATATCCCATGAGAACAGATACTGAATAGACAATGTAAGACTGAATGTGAGTGAATAGAAAAGTTAAATTAAATATCTCTAAATTTATTTTCTGGAGAAGAGAAGGTTGTGTGACTCTCCTCCTCTGCTCTTGTGAGACCCCACTGGGAGTAGCAGGTACAGGTCTGGTGTCCCCAGCAGAAGAAGGACACAGAACTGTTGGAGGAACTTCAGAGGAGGGACCCTAGGTTGATATAAGAGAACAGGAGCACCTTCCCTAAGAACATGGACTAAGAAAGTTGGGGATGTTCAGCCTGGAGAAGAGTAGGTTACCTGGAGAGCTCATAGAAACCTTCCAGTATCTGAAGGGGTTTGCAGGTAAGCCAGAGAGGGACTGTTCATCAGGACTTGTGTGTTAGGACAAGGAGTAATGGATACAAATTGAAAGTGGGGAAAGGTAAATTAGATGTTAGGAAGAAAATATTTTCTGTGAGGATGGTGAGGCACTGGAAAAGCTTGCCCAGAAAAGTTGTTGGTTCTTCATCTCGCCCAGTGCTCAGTGCCAGGTTCAATGGGATATCAAGAAACTGGTCTGATGGGAGATGTCCCTGCCCATGGATGTTCTTCAAGGTTCCTTCCAACCCAAACAATTCTATCGTTCTATGAAATTAGAGACTAACAATGTAAATCTTGCATAGAAAATATTTTGTTAATTAATTGATAAATATTGAAAAAGAAAATTAAAAGAGTATTAGAGAATGGTTTGATGCAAATGAAACAAATATCCAATAAAAAAAAAATGAACAGAAGTGAAAAAAGTTTGGGATTTTTTTTTAAAGACTTAAAAAAAATATTTGGTTTGAGTTGTTTGGGAGGACTTATTTAGCTTTTGTTTTTTTTTATTTCAGTTCAGCTGAAAGGCTTAAAGATAGAGAAGAAATCACTTAGCCAAAATGACTTGAAATGACTTGAAGGCCAAAGAAGTGAAATTAAACATGTAAATGTACAACACTTGAAATAAAGCAAAAACAAAGGAATGTTCCTGGACACCACTGGACACTTGATAAAATGTAGCTGTCTGGGCAGTTATGATTTTAATGGGAAAAGAAATCACATAGCAGAGGTCTTGCATCGATTAAAGAGGATGATACAGATCTATGAAAAATTAAAAGGTCCTCCCTTTCAAATCTATAATATTACTAGAGTAAGAGTACTACCTTTTGGAAAGAACCTAAGCCTATAGTTCTAAGCAAACTACAAGAGGATAACTGGATCCAATTCAAAAACAGATGCTTCACAAAACAGCATTTTCACAGGTTCTGAGAGTACCTTGCTGATGATGTCAAATCATAAAATAATCTTCTTGAAAGGAAGGAATGGAAATGAATGTTGTTAACAAATTGCATTTGTATTCAATTGCTGTTCATCTAAGTCATGTTTAAGTAAGTGAAGTAATTAATGAGGTTGGGGAAACACCAAACACAAATCATACCATCAATGCAAGTAAATTATGATTTGTGCATACAAAATAGATAACTCCTTGGAATGCACAATAATGAATAAGTATAATGCTTTTGGAACCTCTTTTCGCATAGACATTTTCCATGTCATTCTGTTCCTTTTTGCTGGCTCCTGAGCTTTAGTCCTAAAAGCACCCAGTATATCTGTATCTTTCCATTTGCTTCTTCTTCCCAAGAGGGTATTTTATTACTTTCATTCCAGCTCTGAGCAGAGTAGTACTTTTTGAAATCTAATACCACCTCTGTCTGGGTGTATAAGCAGCATAACATGCAGTGCTATGGAGCAATGGAGGTGGCATCCACCACTTTGAAATATGAGGTTTCAATTCAGAGCCCAGAGTGTACAACAATATCAGCAAGATTGGAGCATTTCCTCCATGCAAATGTTGCAGTTGCTTCTCTGATCCCATGAAGTTGCTCAGCAGATCAAATTGCTTATTTTCAAGATTTAATTCTAACCTAACTCCTTTCTATGGCAATTATTTTCTTAGCACAACTCAAAATTACTGTGAAAGCATTCTTCTGAAATTGGTTTCTGTGCTGCAAAATAAGCAAAACTACTCAATTGTTTTGGATAACAAAAACATTTCTTGAGTAAATCTTGCCACCATTTGCAAAAACATTCAAATCCATAAATTTTCCAAATTAACTGAATGAATTTGAAATGGAAATATTCTAAGTGCATTATGAAGACGTGATATTCTTGTTTTAGCTTGTTAAGCAGCAAGTTTTACTTTTCAATGTCATTTATATTACTCATAGAAATGAAAGTCAACTGGAGTATAGTTAAAAAAGTCTGTTGAGCATTTTCGAAGTGGCCAGTCTTCCATGAAGAACCAAATTTTTCTTCTGAGCAATAAAGGTTATTAATATACAACTTGGGTGTGCTTATTAGTCAAGGAGTCATGAAAGTTTTAGATTCTCATTAGAAAGATTGTCCAGTCCAGAAATATCTGTACCTTGCCTGCCCTTTCTCCTTCACTAACAAAACTGAGATCTTTTCCTAGTTAAACAGCAGCTAGAACTCAGAGCAGGCTATGTTTCATTCTGGCCCATTGATATTTATTTCTGAGTTCTTACACAGTGTTCTCTATTGCTGTGAAAATATTAATTCCTCCAGCATAATTTCTGAAACTATTTCTTTAAGAGTTTGGCTCATCACTATACTTACAAAATCACACATATATGTATACAAAAAAAATTTTTGATCTGTTTCCTTAGAAAACCTGTATTTTCAAAACATATTAAATACTGCAATGAAACTGTTTTCTATTGTTAAACACTTACGCATTTCATTATTCATATATATGGTTGAACATGACATAAATTCTTGAACAGTCATTGCATGTCTCAGCCCAGCACGCTTCTTCAGATGTGGTGAAAATACTTACCACACCCTAGGTTTGCAAAACTATTAAAGGGAATCATTGAATTTTACTTGCAGTTCATTTGATTTCTTGTAAAAAAGTACAAGTTTCAATGACATTGGTCTTTGTTATTTCAAGGAAAAGTTATTCGAAATGTGAGTACTCTTTATTATTTTTGGTTCTTAACTTGTCCATAAAGACGTCTTTCTCCTAAGGAGATGCTAGACTGAAAGCTACTGACATGATGGACCTGTAAGCAGTCATTCCTCATCTATATCTCATGCCACAGCTCCACTGGACTCTCAGAATCAAGTGGTGCAGTCATTTCCATGCACAGTTCCATCCTCATTCCAATGGCTTGTCTGCATGTCTGGAGTGCATGTACCTTGTGATCGTAATTAGGATTAGGTGATCAGGCACTGCAGAGAGTGTGGAAATTAATTATGTTTTCACTATAAGCATTGCTCCTCCTAAGAGCTGATGCCATTGTATCATTCACACCTGAATTGCCCTTCAAGGCATAGCGTTGCAAAGCCGAATTATTATTGATCATCTTTTCCCCTTGCACTGAGAATATTCTGGCCCTGTATGACAATTAAGTATTGTCAGCAGTGTGTGGTACTGCTGTGTGTTAATTGCTACACAAAGGGATAACAACTCTTGTTTCCTGTCCTTCTTACTGAAAGACTACATGCACCCAATTGGAATAACAACAGTTGAATAAATGGAGCTTACTTTCCTTGAGAGTAATGAGAGAGTCCTTTACCTACCTTGTGGGTCATGAGAGAGATTGAAAATATGCTACAAATATCTTCTCATTCACTGGAAATTTCTGCATCCTCCATCTGTGCAAGTATTGAATCTGTTTAGATTTTCCTGCTGTACTTTCAGCATAGGGAAATAAATATTCCTGTTTCTTAAATTTTTTCCTCTACATTATAATTTGGTCTGTCTTTGTCCTGTGGTCCAAATTGCTTCAGTTCTACCCCAGTTCCTTGTGCTGAATCATTGATATTCAATTTTCATTCCCTCTAATGGAGAAATCAACTGCCCTCTTTAACCTGGATGCATGACACCTGCATTAAGTCTCTGTCTTTCTATTAAAAATTTAATTCAAATTTTTTAATTTATCTTTAATCACAGGATTTTTTCACTATCAACCAAGTTAATGAATTCCCAACTCTAGCAAAAAGTGAGTTATCAGACAAAAAAATCTTGGTATTGTTTCATTTTCTAAGGGTGAAGTATTTATCTTATGATTGTATTAGTCATGCACATGTTTCAGACGCAACTGCTGACAGTATTTTCACAGACATGACAATTCTTATGTGTCAGACATGGTAGTGATTCATGCGACTCTATTCTGAGTTACTTTGAAGGCCCAACCTTAAGTCTTTGTCACATGCACATGTGTAATCCTCTTCTATGTCTATGTACCAGCTGACATATATTCACTAATATGTACAAATACATTTTTATCTGCAAGTCCAGAATTCTATTCTGTTTCTATAATTCTCTGATAACCTTTTCCCTGTGTTCTTAATAACTGCAATATTTGCTTATTTATCAAGATCTCTTATTCTGAGTGTCCTTAAACTGGTAATTTCCATTTTATTCCATAAATCTGTTGCTAGAAAATAAATAAAGATGAGATGTTCGTGAAAATTTGTGATCTTTGTCAACACAGCCATTTATCCAAATGCTAAAAACAGACCTAACTGCACACCCCCTAGCACTATTCTCTGGAACATTAACCAAATACGTCCATTTGTAATTTCTATTCCTTTATCCAATTGTTTTTAATCTTAATAAAATCATTAAAAGCAGGCTGGATTTGCCAGAAATGGAGAGGTCTTAGGGATGGGAAGAAAGAAAACAGTATCTGAAGTGTGTCTGAAGAGTCTAGTGTACCTTAGTGAGCAGAAAGAATTAAGTGGGAGTCAGAAACCATGTCAAGATGTGTATATTTGAGGGAAAGGTGTTCCATAAATATAAACATAAATGTTTCATAAACATAAACATAAAAATTCCTCTCTCGGCTATGATTTCAGCAGAAGGATTTTACAGTCCTCTCCTCAGGCTTTCCCTTCCTTCACATAATGCTGTGGTGACCCATCCTCTCCTCCCCATGTGTTTGTTCACCTTTCTGTAAGTGTGTTTGTATTTTACCACACAGATTAGCTTTTTTAATTACTCATTATTAACTATTGTGTGTGCAAATTTTAGGCTTTAAGATGCAGTAAAGTATTATGAATAAGCATGTGGATTTCTGTAAAAATTGATTTCGAAAATGGGATAAGGGAGTTTTTGGGAAGCAAGAGATGACCAAAACACATAAAATAAAATATCAGATTTCTAATTTCTCACTTCCCTGTTGGACAATAACCCTTTTCCCCCTTGGAATTTATAGTGTGAAGTCTAAATGCAAACCTAACCATGATTCCCTTTGCTGTACACTAAATCATGGGAAATCTGAAAGATAGAGTACCAGCAGGAAGTTCATTTGTTGGGCAGATTATGTTAGAGGTAAGTCAATTCTAACTGTGTTATCTATTATTGCAACTAGTGCATAAATAGAGCTGTGTGACCTAAGAGTGTACGTCTGATTTTGTTACTGCAGAGTAACAGTACAGACAGAATGTCTGTAAGAAAATGAAATTTATATCTCAGTTGGAAAAGACAAGAAATAGATCCCATCTTGTTGCCCTTGCTACAGCTAATGAGATAAAAAAAAACCTGCTGCCTCCTCATCCAGGAGGCACATTCCTTCAGCAAATTTGGTTGGGGGTGTTGAAAAACACTACCAGAAGCACTGGTGAGAATGGCACTTAAGTTTCAATAGAAATAATTGTTAGCTGGAAAAGAAAGCTGCGGAAAGAAAAAAAATGTAAACATATACAGAAGTTGATAGAATGAAAATCCCAACCATGTTCATAGTGTTGAGATGAAGAACAAGGGATGGGACCACCTTGCTTTGGGATGATTTATTGCTCAAGTAGCCAGATAAGGTGTCAGTCTCAAGGAGTGAGATTTAGAGGAGCAACAAGTCAGCCATAGCTCAAGGAAGACACAAGTTTCTTCTTCCCACAGCAATATATAACATTTTGGTCCAATAGGCAGTTGCCACAAAGCTTGTTTTCACTTATTAACCTATCACCTTTTCTTAATTTTGCTGCACTGCATCTGTCTCTGAGCCACTAAGCTGACAGGTCATGTACTCATACACACCTCTATTACAGTTTCTAGATCTCTAAGCTACTCTATAACTCACACTCTTACAGCTTAAACTTCAAACTATTTTACCTAATATAATTTCTTACCTACTCTAGGCATATTCTTACTTATAATTATAGGAACATAAGTTTATAATTTCTTTTCCCAGTGTCTGTGTACCTTCATCACTACATCAATCCAAGCTCTTTCAAAGGCTGTAGACTGAACCCTTCAGCATCTGTAGAAGTTTCTATTTTTCAGTTTCCAACAATAGGACACTGGCTTCACCTAGGGGTATAAATTGCATTTACTCTGAGTTTGTAAAAAGATATAGGTTCTTTCTTCTCCAGCATATAAACACATACTTGCCAATTCATTAGGTAGAAGTCCAAGTACTTCCTGCTTGAAGTGCAAACTATTTTGAATTAAAGACAAATTACTTTCATTGACATTAATGAAAAGTAGGTCAGATCATAGATAAAATTAAGACAAAAATCCCAGACAACTCTATTCACTGTAAATATTGGAGCTATAATTTCCATTCCTAAAATATTTTTATATTTGCTATTTGTCTCTTGCTTATTAGACTGCTGATTTTCCTAGAAAATTGTGTTTTCTACAGGAAATCAACCTTATGGTTACATTCTTTGGGATTGAAAGCATTTTTAAGTATAAAATATTCACAAGAAGCCAAACAGGTCATTTTTTTCAAGACTGAAGCTTTTGCATTAGGGTCAGACTTACAGTGGTGAATGGAAATATTGGTCCTTTCAGTAGAGTTCCCAGTTTAGGACAGTGAACTGGCATATCCATTAAAGATCAGCTACATAACTTCTGACAATTCAAATGTAGTTAGGTGTTTCAAATCAGTCATGCATTAACCAAGGTGATAAAAATAGCTACTTTTAGCAATTGGACACAGACTCATTAATTTAAAATCGAGTTTCAGTTTTATAACACCCCAGCCTCTTTATTAAATTTTCTGTCCCTCCAGCTGACATATTTATGAAGGGCAGTATTCATAGAAGCACTGGAAAAAATTAAGGATAGCTTTCTCAGTGTTTCTATAGTAATCATGCTAAATTTTGAAATGTGTAATAATGACAGAGAAAATAGTTCTTCAAAGATAACCACCAGATTATATGCCACTGTTAAATGGACAGAGATTCCTGGTGGAAAATGAAGCAGTGTTTCTGGGGTTAGATTAGATTAGATCTGTATAATGCAGAAGATGAATAAAATATTTTAAAATTAACATACTTTAAAGTGCAAGCTTGTTTATTTGGCTGGGCTTTTTTTCTTTGTAATATATACGTGCAAGCTGAGGTAAGTAATTTTTTTATGTACCCATCTGGAACCAAAGCCCTTAATGATTCAAGAACAAAGCAGATTTGATGCACTATTGATTTTCTACCTCAGCAATAGAAAAACAATTGCTCTATGCAAAGATCTGTTTTTCTGGGTTTCTGCCATCAGTCTTTTTAATGTTTATGTAATGTAGCATTTATGTAGAAAAAGAATTTCACACAAGGTTGAAAAGGAAAAAAGATACTCCTTCACAGGAACTTTAGGCAAGTCTTCATATTGCAAAACAACTTTTGAAAGGTATTTGATGCATTTTCCAGTACTAAGTATCTGCATTTCTCTGGAGCACATAAATGCATGCGCTCTCTCTTCCCTGCTCTCAGACCACATGCTGGTCCAGCTACCTGAAGTGATGCACTGAGTTTCCTTTCGTAGCAGCCCTGAACACAAGGGGTTTGCTTTAATCTTTCCTGACCCAAGCTCTGGTTTGTGTGAGGGGCATCAGTCAGACAGCAGTTTGGAAGATCATTCCCAATGCCTCTAAGGAAACAAAATAAGCTGTGTAAAGGCAACTCCTGGTTGCAGTGCACCTGAGCCCAAAATGAGTTTGTCTCTGTTGTAGGATTTCTTTGCCTGTGATCCACAGACAGTTTGGAGCTCTTCAGAAGCGGAGAACAAATCACAGAAGCAGTTACAGTGTAACCTTCCTGTGATATATTGTGCTATAAGGGCGATTTTACAGCAGCATTCACAAGTCACTAAAAAGTCCAAGACAAAGCAGTAATTTAAGTGTTTATAGGTGCAGACAAGAGAACATTTAAGGCAACAATACCATCAGTTCATAAATCATTAAAGGCGAAACTGCCTCCAGTTCATTACAAAGTTCAAAAGTAATACCCTATAGAAATGGTATTTGACATCTATACAGAAACCTGAAGTATTTATGCATGCTGAAAATAATAACTACATTTCTTCAAAAGGTCTGTTACAAAACCCCCTAGAAGACATGCCATTGCATTCCACTGCCAGGTCTAATACTATCTCATTTATTATGGATTGCATACAGGAATGTGTTCCTTTACAAGGCTGATCAAAATTCAAACTGAACATTTTCAAAAATGAGTGTTTTATGGAAATATTAATAGGATTCAGATGACTCTTTGAGCCCTGGGGTAGTGTGAGAGAATAGAAGCCTGAAAGAGTTAACGTAAACCTGAAACCCTTTATGTCTCAAACACTGGCAGAAGAGAATGTTACCATGCCAACGAGATAAGGTGCGGTTAGAAAAGAGCATCTTGGGAGGCAGGATGGCGCTTTTCTGGGACCAACTTCTTTATCTTGGGTGACTGTAGCTAAAAACAAGTTTGAGACAGCAGTGCATTTGGGTCTACTTTTTGGGAGAGGAACTGAAATCATGAGACCACCCCCAAGTCTCTTTTGTAAAGTTTAAGAATAAGACTCGCCTTCACGAGTCTGTAAATAGCACAGCTGACAAGGGCTGTGGATGTACCCACCATCTGGAGGAACTGGACCAGAGATGCCTCTGGAACCCTGGGTGGTGATCTGGATATTTATTCTATTTCCATTTTCCTATATTTTCTTCTTTCTTTCTTCCTTTTCTTAAAAGTTCAATTTGCTGCTGCCAGGGGCAGTTCCGAACTCCCTGTTACTGTGTGCTGTTCAGGAGGTTTACTCCATGGGCTGCTCAAAAATTGTTAAATTGTTGCTGCCAAAGTTTGTTTCATGTATCAAAAGGTGTCAATCATTGTGCCATAAATAAAAAGTTTTAAATGATTGGTGTTGTTTTGCCTTAATTTCCCTCAAGGAGATCTGGAATCTCAGCTTCCTCTGATTAGAAAGTCCAGGAGAGCCCTGGAGTTGAAAATGTGATGGACTTGAAGATCTCAATGATCTCAAAAAATCTTTTCCAACCTAGCTGATTCTGTGATTCTGTGATCATTCCTAATTCGTTCCTTCAGCAGTGGGATCTGAAGAGTGTTCCCTTTCTATAGTCTAAAATTATAATATAATGACTTTTCTTCCGCTTTTTCTTCTTTTTACATTTTCTCACATTACACTTCTACTATTCATTATGTTTTTCTTTTCCCAGACTCATCTCTACCTCTGCTCTCCAATCTCATTTAACTCTGTCTCTTCTCCATACCTGTCTGACAGTGCAAGACCATTTGGTAACCTCTTTGTATCAGGATTCCAACAATTTGTTCTATAATCCTTCTTCAGAAGTACTTTATCTACAGCATCAAGCAAAACCAAAACACCAGTACATGTATTCCTATGAAAAAGCATATTTATGATTTTTTTAATCCTTTAATCTAGGATTACTTTCAAAGACAATGAATGCCATTGACAGTCTTTCTGTTTACTTATCTATGCTTGGGTTTCAACATAAAAAAGTCTGATGAGTAAAATGTGTGTCTCATCCATTCAACATGAAGAAACTCATAGAAACAAATAAGATTAGGGAGAGGCAAATTATGCAAAGCAGCATTATTCTATTGATTTCAGTGGAACTATACTGATTTATGCATTTTGAAAATGGCCTGTCCTAGAAATAAATTTAATTAACTTACATCAAAGATCAGTGTCTCACAAAAGAAATTTGCCACCTGTTGCATCCACCTTATGGGTCACACGGCTTTGAGGAAATGGTGATCCATGGAGTAATATAAGAGCCGGTATACTGAGGAACCAAATAATTGGGTCATTCCAACCAATTTTACTATTTCATAGTTACTTGGACAGTTCACAGTAGATTCTGAACCACAGAATTAGATGATTGCAGCTGCTGAGTCTTTCCTCTGTTACATATTGACAAGTTTTTTTATTTTCTCTCCTTCCAGATAATTCTGTTTTACAGAACTGTCAGTGTGTCCTAAAAGTGCCTCATTACAAGATTTGGCTCAAAGGACTAAGATAATAATAAATATAACCAGAAAAGGACTAAACTGATGCTATCACCTGGAGAGAATACTAACATTTCTAATTGTAATCTGGTTTTACCTAGAATTGACATCTTTGTAAATCTTATTTAAAGACTGATTTTCCTATGTATTTTATTCAAAGAATGATTCTCATATTCTGGATGATGTTTGTAATACTGATAGATTGTGTTCACTGCCAAGAAAACATAACTTTGGAAAGCACAGAAACAGTCAAATAATAAAAGAAGTGAGAAATATGTTCATGCAAAGTGTGCCAGAGACAGAGCAACTGATTGAAAAGACAAAATGTTACTGCTAAATTTTCTTTTTCTAATTTAATATAAAAGTAAAGAAGGTCTTGTTATTTTTAAACTGTTAAGCTTCAGTCAGATTCCAAGAGTAAACAATTCTCATTTCTCACCTAAAAGAAGTTGAGTAAGATTATGTCAAGAAGAGCAAAAACTGTGAATGAACCATAAGAATTGTCTGTCAAAGTCTGTAGTTCACAGTTTAGGTGTTGTAAGAGGTTACTGACTGGTTTCTTAGTATGAAGCAAGCTGACTTCTTTTCTCCTTGTAATTTTTAGAGATGTCAGTTTTGTAGAGTTCTCCAAGGTTTCAGCAATGTTTTGGCAAGACTGTGGTGGTTTATATCTTTATAAGTGAAGCCACAGTAAACCAAAAGAATCAGCTGAAGTGTAGATAACAAAAAGTTATCTACAGATCAACTATAATGAATCTGTATTTGATGCATAGTAATTTTTTTGGATCAAGCAATGACATCCACTAGTGTAAAAAAAGCAAGAACTGCACTCATTAAGCATAAGGTAATCAGGAATCACCCTCAGCTGAGTGTGAGCAATAAAGAAATATAAATCCATTTACATTGGTATAAACTAACATAAATTTTCAAATTCCTGCATGCACACCTTCTCCCATCCTCTTCTCTTTTTTTTTTTTCATTTCAGGAGCAGAAGCAAGGAAGAAAAGGGTTGAGAATTTGGTTCATGCATGCTCCCTTTCTCCATAAAGAGCAATAGCTATAAAGAAAGCACTCAAAGGTTTTGAAGTTGCAACAATTTGATCAACTTTTGTGCTAAAATTCAGGGTTTAAAAAATTAAGTTAGTTTTTTAATTCATTATCAAATCCAAAACAAATATAGAAAATACAGAACTCATTACAAAACACAGGTTTATAAACCTCAAGCATGAAAAAAGATGTCTAGCATATTTGTGCAATTCTAACAGATTTACACAAAGTGATTAGTCATCAGAATATCTGATACCCTTTGTTATGACTTCACAAAACCAATGTGAGTTTGAAATTTTCCTGTTGCTGAGTTTTTTGTGAGTCAGGCTTGTTTGACTGTTTGTCAATACATATTTGTCATAGCAGAAAAGTCATACTTTGATCTCTGGTAAGAGTCTACCTCAAAACTTTAAATGCAAATTTGTGCAGTCTGAACAGCTTTGTTTATTTGGTGTTATGAAGTCAAACCTGCATGCCTGCATTTTTTAGCAGCCATTAATTGCTGTCTCACACTGTTCTCTCTGCCTTCCACTTCATTAATCACAGGACAGTGGTAGGCCAGGGGCTGCGTGATGGGAGCATCTAAACTACAAGGAGTAAATTTTCTGCTTCTGCTCAAAATTGTGCAGTAAGCTGCCCTTCCAATATTCTTTTTTTTTTTTTTTTTTTTTTTTTTTTTTTAATATGAAATGTTATTTGAAAACTTCTTGTGGAAAATGAGCAGTCATAGTGGAAGGCACTATATTATGTCTAATATCTACCTGCCTTGGCTGTGGATAACCCACACTGGGACAGAAACACACCTGAATGGCTGAGTCCTGAGTGGGGTTTAAGTACAAAATGCAGCAAAAACAATGGAAGCTGAACCTGGGGAAATGGGGATGAAAGAGGCTTCCTAAATATATACTGAACAGATTGTCTTTTTTATCTCTGAATCAATAAAGAAACATTGCATTAATTGTCAGTAAATTGGATTAAGTAAATTTACCCAAAATAAGGCCATTTTGCCCAAAGCAATGTGCTAACATGGCCAGTTTTCCCTGGTGTTTTAAGATATATTGTGGTCATAGATGCTTTGATTTAAATTATTCTAACTTAGTTCCTCTCTCAGTAATTTGACACTTTATTTTGCTGACCATGTGGCTATAACTAGAACCATAATCTATTGTATCTGAACTGAAGAATAAGGTGCTAAGGACAAATGATAAGAGAAAATTTATTTTCCATCTCTGCTATTCCCTGCAGGAATATTTTGCATAATGAAAACAACATTCTAAATTAAAATTGTTGTTTTTTGCAGATCAAGATTCTTGTCCTATTCAAGAGATTTTCTAAATATATTCAATGTTTTTTAATGTTATATTCAATGTTTTTTTTTAAAATTTTATAAATTTATATTCATTTCCATTGAATGCTAAATTTCTAGTAGAAATTGAATTCCTGGAGTCAGAAAAGGGGAAAAAATGCTGAGTTCCTGCTTTCATTGGTCAAACTTCCAATTAAATATTCTGTGCAAAGTGTGTAAATAAGAGTTGGATTTTCAGCACTTAATTACTTTAGCCAGTTGCCATCTGTTCTTTGAATTCTGACCTTTCTTTCCAAGCTGTGGCTACATGGAGTGTCTGCAGTCAAGCCAATTAGATCATGGATGTTTCACGCTGACATTACAAGAGATTTAGCGTCCACCTGCAGAACCCTGGTTGATAAATTTAATAGTGATGACACAGTGGCCTTCTGCAACCTTCATCCAGCAACAAAATAATAGTTTATTACACTTGGCATTCTTTGTTTAAAATGTGGCACAATGAGCAGTGGCAAAATCACATTTTGATTTGTTTCTTCAGCCCATGACATTAATCATATACTGTCAAAATCTTTCCCTGCTAGTTTCTCACAAAGATGATGCAGGTTAACTCTAAAAGGCAACCCCATAAAATTATCCATTTCTGGCCAAAGAGGAATAGTCACAGACTGAAATAGCTTTAAGTCACCTATTCTCCCATAAAATTCTCAGACAGTCAAGGCTGAACTTTGTAGGAAGTCTGACACTTTGATATGGCCTGTCATCTTCTTATGAAAATGACAGACTGTCTAAAGATTTCTCACACTGGAAGCAGGAATACATATGAATACATATGAATACCAACATGTTTCTTATAGTATTATAGTATCATTATATTAACAGATGATTGTCCACAAATATACAATAGTAATACAATAATATTTCATTACTGTTTACTAGCAAATGGTACCAAAGATATTAAATACTATCTCAGCATTTAATGGGGACCAACCACTTCTGTTAATTTCAAAAATGCCATAATTTGTGAATGCAACATTATTATTGACAAGTACATTTCTACAGAACTTATTATTTAAAAGTTTCTTTGCAAAGAAGCTTCTGGAAAAACACATAGCTTCAGTACCTGTCTGCAATCATAAGAAGAAAGAAAAAACTCTTCCTTTAGGAACATTTTGAAGTTGATTTTACATAAAAAGATGAGCTGTGAAGCCTACCTATGTCAGTGAGAATCAGCCCTTGTATTGATTTTAATGGTCTTTGAATCAAGTCTCAAGTGTGAGATTTTGATAACCCATTAAAGCGACTATATTTTTAAACTGAACTTCTTGTTTTGAACCACTAACTTTAAGACAGAAAATAAATGCTATGTGAAGAAGCACAAATCTTTATCGTTGTATGAGAACACACTACTTCAGTTCTCCCTGTGCTTACAGTGCTGAGCCAGATGGCAGTATATGTAAAGCACTGTGTTGCAGAGTTTCAGAAGCAATTTTGCTGAGTTTCACGGAGTCTAATCTCTTAATAGAACTGCAGATTATCTGTGTGCCCTTAATAGGAATCTTTTGTTCCTCTCTCCGCTTCCTCGACGCTGAAAAGTGCAATAAAACCAACTGCATTTCCACTGAACAGAATCCACTCTATTTTGATGCTAGGTGGTGACGAAAATTCTAATGAGCCACTTTGCTCATTATGTTTATTTGGCAGCAGCAAACAGAAAACTCATACATCACAGAAAAAAGTCTGGCGGTTATGTCATCTTGCTGAATTTACACTGCTAAATGGAACATTTTCAGAACTCTGGATAAAAAACTAGGTGTTATTTCACCTTAAAAATTGAGTTGAAATAGTGAATTTCTTCTGCAAAGATTCTGAGATGCTTCAACAATTTCACAATAACATCTGAATAAACAGAGAATTAAACTGAGTTAAACAGCATAAAACATCTTTCTCAAAAGCAAACACATTACATTCAAAGTGTCACACAGAAATTAACCGTATTTTTTAACAGATCTGTGATGCACATGCACAAATATTAAATTTTTTATTTGAAATAAGTAGTCATAATAATGTACTTTTTTCCAATAAAGACTAAAAATCACAGCTATAGAAAATGTGTCATTCCTTAATTTGCTAGAACATAACTGCCGCCTCTGTGATCCTTCTTCATTACCATTTAACCACGTCTGTAGCAAGACAATCTGGAGACCAGACATGATGTCCTTTTGATGCTTTCAACCATTGCTTTCCTTACTCCTCTTTTTCAATTAAATTTGGGCTAAGAAAGAGTAGTATTCTCCACGTGTTGTAACATTTTTGTCTCTGGTGAAAATTAATCCTTAAATTTAGTTTTATATTTTTTATTTTATGAACATAGTTATCATATGTGTGTGAAAACACACAGTCATACATACTCGGTATCAGTCTTGTTCAGACCTTCTACAGTCCAGAATACAGCAGACAATAGTCAAACAAACAGAAATACTATTTTTTTTTTTTTTTGGTGACCCCTACAAATATTTATTTTATATCCTTATTCTCACCTGGATGGTATTTTAAGAGCACTTCAAACAGCAGACTTTCTAACAACATGGTTGCTAGGGCCTGCCCATGTAGTCTACCCAAGCTCTTCATCTGATGTTGCCTAACATTTTTGGGCTGCAGTCATCTCTTTTCTGATGGGAGGCTGGGACCAGCTCTAACCTTTTATTTTCTCTGGATTTCTCTAGGAAGGGGTTGTTTCTACCTACAGTAAGGTTGTACTCACAACTGTTGCAAAGCTCTAGACTTTGGGTGAATTTTCTCCAAGAAATCTATTATCCATTTCCCTTCTCTCCTTTCCCTCACTTCCTTCAGTGTTGTCTTTCCCTTCTTCCTCACTGACACAAACTCTGTAACACCATCCTATAACCCTATAACAAAATCTAAACCTGACCTCTCTTTATCGAGGCATCCCAATTGTCCTTCACCCTACCTGCACTCTTAGCTGCTCACCTGTGCCTTCCTGGACTTGTACTGTCTAATATCATGCCCACTTTAACTTCTAATCCTTCTGTGGAAAGAAACGGTTTGTGTTAATGACTCCCTACATTTGTTTCTGCTCCAGCTTGCTGAGGTTGAGCAGCAAGGTCATTGTGCTTTATTAAGAGCTCTCCAAGCCTTGTTCTCAGTTCTGGATCCTCAGGCTCTCTAGATGAGGTCTACTTTAATGTCAAATGCAAAGAAACTCTACCTAACTCCTGCACTTAGAATCCATGTATTCAAGCACAGATGTTTCTCCTGTTCGTTTTCATTTGTTGTTTTAATTGTTTCAAATGACTTACAAAAAAAAAACAACAAAAGAAAACAAACAAAAAGAAACCCCCCAAAAAATATCCCAGAGCAATTTATAACCTAATTTTTAAGAGCAGAAGATGAAAACCTAAACACCTAACAACATCTCTGTCAATTCAGTGTATCAGCCTACAACAGAGGAGAGCAGAATGTGCTACATGGAAACAGTTACCCCCCGCTGCTTGTTCCTTGTTCCACCAGGTGTGTTCTGCTCTGTCACTCATGCCGTCACTTGACAGTCTGCTGTGGTACTGCCATTAGTGTGATGCAATCAGCAGAGGTGACCAGGTCCCTAAACTTCCCACGTCTATTTTTCCAGACTGTGCCAGCTTGTTTTTGTCCATTCACTTGCCATTTTTGGAAGGAATTATTCAAGTTCAATTAGAAGACTACAAAGAAGCATTTGACCTCCATGGATAAGGCCAGATTCGTGCCATGTTTATAAATTTTTTATTACCGTGCTCTTGAATTCACAGTAATACTACAAAGTGAATTGCCTCTAAGCAATTATGGATCCATCAAAACTAATGTTCTTGCTATTTTTATCTTTTACAAACAAGAAATAAGTACCAGGGAGCATGTAGAACAGACCATTTTTAGGAATAGATTATTACCTCATTAGAAAGCAGTTCACACTGTAGAGTATTAGAACATTCTTGCTCTTCATTCAGATTAGGCAATCACGGAGTTAATTGCTCACTGGCAAGATGAGCTTTCATTAGTTCTGAAGTCAGCTCATCAGTTACAGTAGTGATGACAGTGGAAATCACTGAAGGAAAAAAATACTACATCATCTTTTAAAAAAATTAAAACAAATCAGAGCATCAAAACCCAATCTGTATTCTAGCAGCAGCTATGCAGCTCATGTCAATAAATGATGATATACTGAGCAACACTGGTAATAGTCATAACACCTAAGAATAATGGGACATACCGAGAAAAAAAGCAAGAGGCCACTGTTCCAAGAAATAATGTCAAGAAATAAGAAAAAACACTTTACTGACATTATAAATTACATATTTTGACAGAAAGTGGCTTGATAAAAATAAAGGAGGTAGAGTTCATGTTGCTGCACTAGAGAGCTAACAGAATGTTATGGTCAGTGAAGACTAGGAGAATTATTGATTATATGTACAACAACTGAACTGTTAGTAAAATTCCAAAGGTGTCTCTCAGTCTCAGTCCTAAAACCAGAAGTCGACATGGGCATATCTATCCTGTTCCTGTAAGTCATCCATCATTGTTACAGCCAGCCAGAGAAGAACCTGAGAGCTACCCACAGTCATTCCAGCTGAGCTGCGGATTTAAGGCTTGTATACTTTATATACAGTACATAAATGTTATCAGTGGCTCCTGGGATTTAAGAAGAAACGGAGCACTCTGCAGGAACAAAGCCCTAAATAATCATTCGTGTTCTATTTGTGTAGAACCTGAAGCAGAAAGCTGATTCACATTTGCTCGCTGATTTCATTACAATGCACAAAAAGAAGCCAGTCAAAAATAGCAGAAATATTTTGTTTCACAGCTTTTTGGTTTAACCAGCAAATTAGACAGGAATAGCAAAGCAAATTTCCTTATTTTTAATGTCTGTGATCCTTTCAAATTTTTGAAGAAATTGATTTCACTTCCTTGAATTAAAGATTATTTTTGTCCTTGTGAAAGAAGTTAATGTTGCCAATTATTTCTTTTCAGGCATGCCTGAAACATTTTAATGGGAAAAATTCATCTTGGTGACATTTTTAAACAGTGGATTCATGCATTCTTAGTATTAAACTATTCTTTATTTAGATTAAAGAAGCTGGGAATTGTTAATATTGCAAGATATTTAAGACATTTACTACAATTTAAGGCATTAAAGCTAACTATTTAAGAGAAAAGATTAAGCAGATAAATTTTATTCTCTTAAAATTTGCAAATTATCCACCCAACAATAAATTGAAGCATTTGTTGAAACAACGGAAATAGAGATCAAGTTTTTTTATAAAAAAGTACCTAAAATACTATTTTAATTTAATGAAGATGGGTTATTAAGTACGTATCAGGGGATAATGTTTTTCAGCTCAAAAACTAGAGTGGAATTAATCTGAAGATATCAAAATTAAAGTTTTCTCTTTTTTTTCTTTTTTGCATTTAGCTGGATAACATCAGTGTCACTGAATTTGATTGTAATAAATTGACATTTTCTGAGAAAAGTGGTCTGAAAAATTTTTCCTCACAAACTCAAAAGCTGGTGTTTAACTGAGTATGGGAAAAAGTTTGCTATTCATGATCATTGAGGACAATCAATTCCCAGCAACGAGTATCTAGAGCAACAATATAATTCCATTTGGTCTCAGAAAACTGGAGTAAACTCTCCTAATCTTTACCTTTACAAAGTCTTTGTTCTTAGACACAGATCAAAGTAGCTAACAGAATGAAAGTTGCCTCCAGAGTGAAGAAATTTACTAGAATTTGTACAATGCTGAGGGAAAGAAAGGATGTTTTTTACAAAAAAACTGGGACAAAATTCTATGCTTGGTTAATATAATCTGAACTATCTTACAACAGAAGAGTCTTAGCATATGATTTCTGGTAACCAGGGTATGAGCTAACAACCAATTTAGATGTTGGATCTGGTTAGAAAGTTAGATCAGGTTGTTCAGCCCCTCAAGCAACAGAATTTTGAGCCTCTCCAAGGAGATAATAAAACTGTCATATTTTCCTGACATTGTCAGGCAGCTTTCTCTCTAGTTCCAGCAAGGATCTGGACAGTGCTTCAGAAGCATTTATTTCAATAATAGACATATCTGTGAAAATTCTTTAGCACCAGGTTCACATATAGGCCCTTGTCCACAGGCTGGCTGTGAATGTGGAATTTCCAGACCTTGTCAGTGTTAGGTTAACCAAAGTAACTGGCTTCTAGGCAGCTCTGAATGAGAGCAAACCTGTCTCATGTCTATCTGTAAAACTGAATTTATAGAATGGATATCCCTAGTATGGTGTATCTTATTTGCCTAAGGAGCCTGAAAGAACCATCTGGTCGGTTTTGATCCTCATAGTTATTGTGATGAGAAACTCATTCAGGCAATTCTTCCACAGCTGCAAAAAAAAGTGGTGAGACAGGCTGTATTTGTGAGAGAAAAAAAAATCTCAAATGCTGCTAAATATGTTTCAGGATAATAGCATCAATAGCACATCTGATGAGTATTTAGAGTAAGTGAATGCTGAATGCCTTATCAGTGATAACACAGACAAAGGTTATCACCATGTGCCACACATCAAACATTGATCCCACTGCAATTAATTTAAGTGAAAAATTGTCTCCATCAGCAAATGCTTTTGCACAACATCAAAGCCTGTTTCCTTGTTGTTCCTCTTCTTTTTAGTGGGAAGCTTTGACCTGTCCAACTAAGTTAGAAATCTCTGTTT
Source organism: Poecile atricapillus (assembly GCF_030490865.1). Lineage (NCBI taxonomy): Eukaryota > Metazoa > Chordata > Aves > Passeriformes > Paridae > Poecile > Poecile atricapillus. The sequence continues at coordinate 98,089,892 of NC_081250.1, read as the reverse complement.
CTTTTAATTTATTAGTTTCCCATGCTTTGTAATTAACCTCCCAACCTTGGATCCTGACTGGTGAAGAAATTTTCACTGATGTTTTGATAAATAAAGGTTTTTTCACCTCCTGGGATTATTTTTAAGAGAATGTAAGTATTGTAATATATATCTGATCCAAATCACCTTCAGCCAGTTTTGAATATGGTTAAGAGACTTTTTAGTGATTCTACTTTTTGCTAGTAAAAAATTGCTTGAAGCCCATTTTAATGAATGTTCATACTCACTGGAATTTTGGTTCTATATTGATGATGCTATTAGAAGGTACTATTAACAAGGTGAGCTTCAAACAGACAAGAACCTTTTGAAACATGATAGCAATGTAGATATCACACACTGGGAGAGTTTTGCAAAGATGCAGAAGAAAATAAACTCTTATAATGGGAGAGAGGAAAAATTCTGTCAGCAGTTTCTTGAACACAAATATAAACAATGGGCCACCTTAGATATTTGTTGAAAACACCAAGTACAAAATGTAAAAAATAGAAACAGTAATTAGAGCACAGGGTAACTGCATTGTGCTCAAATGAGATCTGGGGCAAACTGAGCAACAATTATGGGCACAATAAATCAGTTCTAGAGGTCACTAGAGGCACTGAACAGTATGAACACAAAGCATGAATTTCATACACACTTTTCATTTTACTCTGCCAAAGTCACATTGTGGAACTGATTCATTTGTTGTGGTCAGTGCCACAGGATTGACTACAGAAGGACTAAAGCAAAAAGTAGAATAACCGTGTTTTACTCTACTCTTGCTCTTGCTGAGCAGAGCACAACCAGACAGTCCAGTTTGTTTCCACCTGTGTTATTATCTTTATCTTCTTTTTAAATTATGGCAAAAAAAATATTATTATAAATGAAAGTCTGTCAGACTTTTCAAAAGGACAACACAAAAGATAGGACCAGAAGACCAACAGTACATTATAGGTATCATATATAAAAATACAGCATTTCTGTAATTATTCTTATTAGTTTAATATTTAATTTGCAAAAAAGTTTCTCTCTTTAAAGAAAAAAAAATGAATTGATTTTTCAGTGTCTAACTGTTCAATACCTATATACCCACTATCTTTTTAATACATCAAATCTTTTCATGCACTTTGCATGAAGATTGATTATATTATAGTGTTGTGAACTAATATTCTATTTTTATAACATTCACTGGAATAAGGCATCGTTCATTTAAGTTTACTTGCCTTTGCCCTAATTTATAAGAAAACATGCAGAACCAGTGAGGTATGCAGAGTAATAAATACTCTTAACTACAATTTATGAAGTTGACACATCATCATCCAAAGCTATAAAATTGCAGTTTGGCACATAAATGGATCCACAAGAAACTTTAGCAAGATGATGATGTGATTGTTGGCTGACAAGGACACACATTAAGTGTCTGACGTAGGTATCCTGCTGAAAAACAACTCAGCTTGCTTCTGGAGATACATGTCAAAGCCCTTGGACAACCAGAGCACTCCACAGTGAGAGCAGTACAGATCTTGTGGGAGAATTTCTAACTGATTATGTGAAGAATCATAATTTCCATAGAGAAGAAATGCTTCTTATGGTCTGCAATACTGTGGCTGTCTTGCATTCACAGCAGATAACAGGAAGAGAACCAGGCTAAATAGAAACCAGGCAAAGAGGTGGACAAGGCAAAAGGGAGGAGTCACTAAAATACAGGCAGATACCCTAGTCCACTAGTCACCTGACAAGAAGAAAAATAACTGTGTTTCCTATATGCTTGCATAGTTCTGTAAACTTAGAAAGCAATATCACTGTGCCCTTGCCTAATTTCTCCCTAGTTTCAGGAATCCTACATAAAGAACAAGTTTCAGAAGCCCTGCATAAGAAGTAGAGATTATATATAATTGCCTGGTGACTTTATACCTTTCACTAGTGCTCTGCCTGCTACAGAAATATTACCAGATCATTCACTACCTATGTGGTACTTAGAACAGAGGTCACACATCTCTAGTCTTCCTTGCTAGTATAGCCCATAGGAACTTGAGACAGTGTCTGCTGTGTAGTTAAACCACCTCTTTCCAAATTTATAAATCACAAATAAAAGCAAGTTTTGCAAGATTTACAGTAAGATTTACAAGGCAAACCTAAATAACAGAGCAATAGTTATCCAGATTTATATCAGAGACCACAAATTGTAGAGCTACTAAAATCCTTCCAGTTCCTGACATCCAAGTTATATGCTTTGCATGAAATTAAAGCATCCAACTCATTTTCATAATGGCCCACAGCTTTTCTCTACCTCAAGCTTATATATCTTTAGAAGGCAAAATAGTTGTACACCTTTACCAGAGCAGTAAAACATTTATTTATTATCCGATGTGCGAGGCAGGTCTTCTGCCTTTAAAACAGCTGCATTGAATTAATAATAGCAACATACTGTAATCTAAATATGATACAAAGAACCTAAGTAAATCACCTGATGTTGCTTTTGCAAATGCACATTTCCATGGAGATGCAGAAACTGGATTTATTTGGAGCAATGTATGACATTAACTCACCTAGAAACAGAGTTAGGAGGAAATATGTATTTTAAATATTGGATATGAAAAAAGAAAAACATTTAAGGGTCTAGCATTCTCATGGAGAAGTTTCCTTTGTTAAAATAAAATATTCTCCAGTCATATCATCAATGGACTATGTCCACAGAGCAGAGTACTAGGATCCTTATATTATTTTCCTGGATTTAGATACACTGCAATGTTATGTAGGACTACCTTGAAAGGCCAGTGTAGTGCAATGTTGGCCGACATAAAAGAAAAGCAATATTTTGCATGGATTGAATCTAAGCATTAGTGACTGGTGGCTCTTTCTGGTCTACAAAAATAAAAAGTATTTAACATTTCCAATTATGAAAGAATTGAAAAATATAGAATATGTCTGTAATATTCTCGGGTATCATGTAAAATATAACATGCCCACCCAACTTAGAATTCATTCTCAGCAAATATCCTTTAAATTATTTTTTAACCGATTGGGAAAAGATTTTTGTCCTATTTAGTGCGACAGTATCGTGCCATCCAGAGGCCAACTGAGCTCATTACAATGTTTGATTCCTAGGGTTATACAAAAGACAGCCATCTTCTGGTCATCATAAGGTTTGGTGCCTAGTTCTTATTTACAAAATATATTTTTTGCTGTAGGAAGACCTGATTTTGGACTGAAATAACATTCATTACATGACTCTCAACATTTCAGAGTTGTCTATATGCAGCACTATTTAGCTGATGGCAAACAGGAAATTTGAGAGGCAGGACCAATGTGAAGAGCACATTGGCAGAATAAAAGTTAAGCATTAGATAGCTAATAAATTAAAGAATTTAGTTTCACCAAATACACAGTTTCCTCACCTCCATTCTGTCCTGAAAAATCACAGTCACTGAATTTCATAAAGGGGAAGAACAATGTCATCTCAGTTTTCAGTGCCAATAGCAGAAAGTTTATGTTTATATTTGAAAATCCTTAAGAGCTCAGTCTCAAACAGTATTCTGCTCACTTACTGAATATTTAACAATAAAACTAGAACAAAAAAACCACACAAAACCTTTAATGCCAGACTATTTGTCTTTGGATCTAATATCAAGACAAAGTAAAGCATATAATTCTGGTTATTTTCCAGCCTACAGTATATATTCATTATAATTATACCAGAATATTTTCCTCTTCTACCTGCAAAAAACCCCAAACCAACAAACAAACAAAAACACCAAAAAAACCCAAACCCAAAAACAAAAAAATTCTTCTAGGTACACAAAATATTAATTACACCTTAAAAAAATTGTTTAGAACAAACTTTTTCTATTTTTCCTCCAAAAAGGTATGTTAAAAGATTTATGTTGCTTTACACTAGTTCAAAAACCTTGCTTCTGCACTATATAATTTTTTTCTATATTGAAAAATAAAAAATTCTTTAAGAGGTGGGCACATTAAAATAATGAATCCTCATTTCAAATATTAGAGAAAGGAACTCAGAAACTGAAAATAATCAATAATTGAGAAAAGGAAAATAAAATTAACTCAACATTTTACTTCTCAGAGTAACAATACTAGGCTTGGTTCACTTTGTTGATAAACCCTAAGCAAAGATTGAAAGCCTGACGTCTGCGATGAATTAGTTATTTTCCAAAAATTGGAAATGTTATCCCAAAATATTTTTTTAAGATATGAGAGAAATTGACATTAAAACTTATGACCATGCACCAGTCAGCTCCTACTCACAGATTTTCTGGGAACCATCAGGTTGATTTTTTAACTATGGATTAGGAAGTAGATAATGAGTACCAATAAAAGCATAGAATAACCTGGCGGGGAGAGACTCAGCCGGCAGCAGGAGGCACCGCTGTAGGAGTCAAGGGAGTGGATGAGTACAATGAGCACTATCAAGGAGTGAGAGAGACAGAGAGACTTCCTGCTTTCCCTGGGATGGGTCCCAGGGATGCAAGCTGGATGCATGATATGGAAGATTCCCTGCTGCCCCCCTGCCTGACTGAACACAGTGAGTGCCTGAAGGGACAGGAGGCAATGGTGACAAGTTCCTTCCCATCACAGGGGCAATGGTGACAAATTAGCAAATAGTTCTTTCCTGCCACAGCTTGTGTAGCTCTCCATTGACCACTCAGGTGCCCTCATGTTGTAGGTATGTGGCTCTGCAATGGGTACCAGATGGTTTGTTTAACATGGAGGTATCACCGAGGTTAAGTTGGCCTATGCATTGTGTCAAAACTGTTCCCATAAAGAAAATTAAATGGATCACTCTCATAAGTAATTTCCTTCTGAAGAGAACAGAAAGCCCAATATAAGGATCAAATGTTTACTAATATTTGCCACATAGCATGTGGTTTTATTATGCCACAAGGAGCAAGGGCCTGTATTATTTACTCCTCCTTGAACAACATTTGAATACCCTTGTAATCACAAACAACTAAAGAATTTACTATATACAAGAATTTATTTTCTTTACAATACTTGAAGTTCTGCACTCTCTAGCATAGCAAGTTTTAAGCAGTGAGGTCAAAGGACTTTAGATCTCTGATTTACTTATATTAAAATTTTCAAATTAGAATTTTTTTAAAATGTTAATTTGAAGAGAGAAAATATTTTTTTGTGGTTTGGATAGGTAGCACTAATATTGATAGAAAAATCTATGGAGACCGTTACATGATCTGTTATGCTCTAACAAAGTCATGAGCAAAGAGAAGAAAAAAAGTTGAAATTAATAGATTATTATTGCTGCAAACTATGTTCAGTCATTTCAATTTTTCTCTCTATGTTATTCTATGAACTGAAAGATGAAAGATGAAAATGTTACTAAATTAAGCATAAAGTATAACTTCATTAAACTGGTTTTCTGTAACTAAAATAAAATTATAATTCAAAATCTGTTATGATATATTTATAACAGTGATGGTTAATCAATCATGATATATTATAATTTAAGTACTAGGTAAATACTGGAGCTTTTGTAAAAATATGGGAAACCTTTACCCCAGTCATCAAGCCGCAAAATTCATTGTCCTCTTCTCTTTGAATACAATCAATGGTTTTATTATACTTCATTAGTATTCTTACTAATTAACTTGATGTAGTCTTGTCAACTTGTCTGTGTTGGAAAGAGAAAGCTAATACTTTTTTAAAAAGTTAGTTTTCCAAAGGACCTTTATTCCCTCTAAGCGTCCATGGGGAAAACAAATCCAAAGAAATATTGTTCTGATATTATTTTAATAAAAAACTGTGATTTCTATTTGTAAATACTTTAGAAGGGCAGAGGTGTGGTCCTCTGTTTAACAATCTCTAGGTTACTGTGGTTATTAAATTCAAATCATGCTTACTTCAGCATTCCTTCTGCAGTCTTGCTTCTGTAAAGGTTTATTCACCCATTTAATTGCATACAACCCAAGTAATTGTCAATGCAAGTAGTCAATACAAAAGTAGGTTTTGATGGAATTATGCATTACATGTAAGGTTATGGTTCTGGCCATCCACTAGAAAGTTATATTATAAGTGTATCAATGAACAATAGGACAAAAGCACTCTGGACTCCAAATTAACATATCTATAAATTTACTATTTACAGTTTCATCCAGAATTTTAATTCTCAGGCTGGTCAAATAGCAAAATTCAGAAACTTCTGCATCTGAACAAGAAGAAGGCATGGGAAAATTTGGGGATGACATGAAAATATGAACAGGATCACTTTTTAGGCATAGATTACAGCTATCCCCCAAAATTGTTATGGATAATAGGGAAAACCATGTGGTATGCAACATGCAGTCCAAAAATTGAATTTGGATGCATTCTACATCAGTTAGTACTTTTTATACAATGCAAATGATGTATCAGTACTCATTTTTTTTTAATGGACAGTGTTTGGGGTAGGGGGGTGTTCTATATTCCTAGCTGTACTGTTGATTACTTTAAGCAATATTAAGAAACCTGGAATTTGCTTTCTATTTGAGAGCTGAGCTGCTTCCAGTTGTGCAGAGAATGTCAGTTTTCCTTAGAAGGGTAATCAGTCTATGATGTTGTATTGAAATGTTGACTTCACTTGCAATAAGATTCAGTTAATTAACTTGAAGCAGTATGAAGTTCATGTTAAAGAGTCATTTGAACTCAGTGAAAAAGTAAACTCAATTGAAAATCAAAAAGTAAAATTATCTTTTTATCCTATGTTTTGACTTGCTCAAAAGTCTTAAAAAATAACTTCTGAAAGCTTTACTACCTTCTTTTAATACTTTTTCTTCCTCTCTTCAGTCTTTAACTTTCTTTAATTTTTAATAAGGTTAACTTTGTTTAAGACATTTTATTAGTTAATTTGAATCTGCTAGAGTTGATCAAATGGAAATCTGCCAGTGAACCCCTGAATGTCACAGCACCCCAGCTTCTGTCTCATGTTTCCAGGCTCTCCTCTAAGCCAATATTGGCATTTGAAATGTATTTTCTATGACACACTGGTCTCCCCTTTGGTTGATCTAAATGTTAATTTGTGGCATTTTCATCAGGTAGCCTCATCTCCTGAGGAAAAAGAAACATACAAAATGGCATCCCTAAATTTATCTTATCATTGGTAGAAAACATTCAGTGCATTAAGTAAAGGCAACCATATTTTTATATCCCAGAAATTAAAAAAAAATACATATCTGGCTTTGTATGTTTATGTGATAATGGACATCTCAATACTTGATGTTTATATTTTTTGAATTCTGTGGACAATGACAAAATTCAATATTATTTAGGACAAAAGTAAATGCTGAAGTGTTTTAATTTATTTCAGAGCAGAAAAATCCAAATTTTTAATCTGATTAATTCATAAGAGATGGTCCAGATTCCCCTTTTTTTCATAGAATAATATCTGTCTTCTAAGAATGAGCTGAAAAGGCCAGCCTTAATTTATTCCAACAAACTATTTCTATGGGACAAAATTATTCCTTGTCTCATTAGCTTTCACTATTCAGTGAACTTGAACATATTTCAAGATTAATTTGAGGGATGCAATTTGTTTGGAGAAACTTGCAGCCTGGAAATTAGTTCCATTTCTCCATGTTCCTTCTTCTCAAACTGAAACTTCATTAGAAATGGTGATTTGGTCTAACAAACTATTTCAATTACTCATAGCTCAATTTTAAAGTTTTACAGTCCAAAGGGAAGTTCAGCCGCATGTATCATCAGATTATGAACTCTGAAGTGTTTTGTTCTGCACTATTTCATATTGTCTTGGTAGAAAATGAAAGGGAATATGGAATATGTCTCATGCTGAAATATCAACAAATTCTCTTGTTATGGTGCGAGGGAACATGAAATGTCCTCATTTAGGCCCACATCTGCTTACATTCCTGAGCAGACTTTGGATTACGTGTTCTTTTGTGACCTGCTTTACTGAGTGATTTGTGCAGATAATTTAAAATTGAGAAGTAATGCAAAGCCTCTGGCACCTAGTTTTCCTTGATTATAGAAAAGTAAGTTTGTGACCGCTTTCATCTAGTCGGAGGGAGAGTGTTCATGTGGAAGGTACTGTGAAGCTCCTACTTCATTTATAAAAGAGATAAGATTTCACAATTCTAAAACTGTCCAAATATTGATAAAATCTTCCCAAAGGAGAAAAACCTAAAAGAGTATCTGAAACCATCTTAGAGAAATTATGAAGAGAACTGAGGAAGAATTTAAAATTACATTTAAACTAGTCGTATGCCTGAGGAGAGGCTTGTAGACAGATTGCAGAACCACAAAGCTCGACTTAAAATATTTTTGCTCACGCAGAAAAGCTGCAAAGCATCTGGCAGATCCTGAAATTCAGTTCTGTGTACACATCAGATTGAAGAACCATCAGCAGTTTTGCTGTCATAGATAAGGGAGAGACAGAAAAAAAAATTAAATTAGTGGAAAGCTTTGGCCATTGAAAAGTAAAGAATGCAGGAAAAAAATTGTCAGGAGAGAGAAATGACTGCGGAAACTATCTGTCTAAATAAAAACTGAAGGAAGACAGAATTTAAGAGAAGAGGTGTCGTAAACTTCCATTTTTCAGATCAGATGAAGAAAATAAGACTAAATCAATGAAAAAGTTATCTTTTAATGGAAAGCAAAAACTCATCAGATTTTCTTTAAACTCAATATCATATTTCTACTGAATAATTTGAGAAATTAATAGGAACAAATATTTCTAGCAAGAGCTTTGGGGAGTGCAATAAACAATATTATGCCTATAAACAAAAGTCTTAGTTAAACACATCTGGCATAAACATTCAGTATGTGGCTTGGATCCATAAAGCATCTTCTGTAACTCTCGTTCTTCTAATAGAAATGAACAGGTGTCTGGAGAAATAAATTTTTCTTGAACTTGATAAAAGATTTGAAAAAACCACAGAATCACAGAATTGTTAATCTTGGAAGGGACCACTGGGGATCATCTAGAGCAACTCCCCTGGCAAGGCAGTGTCACCTGGAGCACATTACACAGGAATGAGTCCAGCTGGGTTTTGAATGTCTCCAGAGGGGAGACTCCATGATCTCCCTGGGCAGCCCCAGCCAGCCCAGCTCTGCCACCCTCAGTGTGAAGAAATTCTTCCTCATGCTGAGGTGCAACTTCTTGTGTTTCAGTTTATGGCCATTTGCTACTCATCCCATCACTGGGCACCACCTAGAAGAGTCTGGAACCATCCTCTTGGCACCCACCAAGATATTTATATCCATAAATACAAGAGGACTCACCATATATGTATATGCATAAATAGAAACCCCTCTCAGACTTCTCTTTTCCAGACTAAACAGGCCCAGCTCCCACAGTGTCTCCTCATAAGAGAAATGCTCCAGACCCCTCACCATCTCTGTGACCCTTCTGAACCCTCTCCAGTAGCTCCTTGTCTTGTACTGAGGAGCCCAGAACTGGACACAGCACCCCAGATGTCGCCTCCCTAGGGCTGAGTAGAGGGGGAGGATCACATCCCTCAGCCTGCTGGCCACACTCTTCCCAATGCACCCCAGGATCCCATTGGCCCTCCTGGCCACAAGGGCACTGTTGGCTTGTGGTCAGCTTGTCACCCACCAGGACTCCCAGGTCCTTCTCTGCAGAGCTGCTCTCCAGCAGGTCAGCCCCCAACCCGTGCTGGTACCTGCAGTTGTTCCTCCCCAGGTGCAGGACCCTGCACTTGCTCTTGTTGAACCTCATTTGGTTTTTCTCCATCCAACTCTCCGGCCTATCGAGGTCCCACTTTATGGCAGCAGAGCCTCCAGCTGTATCAGCCACTCCCCCAGTTCTTTTCAGATCATCATTAAACCCACTGAGGGTACATTCTATCCCTTCCTCCAGGTCATTGATAAACAAGCTGAATAAAGCCAGACCCAGTATTGATCACTGGAGAGTGCCACTCACTGCAGGCCTCCAGCTGGGTTATACTGCTCTGATCATGATCCTTTGAGCTCTGCCATGCAGCCAGTTCTTGATTCACTGTCCATTCAACCCACATGAGCTTACCTATGAGGATGTTATGTACAGTGTCAAAAGCCTTGCTGAAGTCAAGATAGGCAATATCTACGGCTCTCCCCTCCTCAACCCATCCTGTCATGACATCATAGAAAGCTATTAGATTGGTCAAGTATGATTTCCCTTTGGTGAAGGGGACATATATATTTCTGATTTATCCAGATATCTATGCACTGCTTCTTCTACTGATAATGAGATATTTAAATAGAAATTATCATTTTTGCAGTTCATCTACAAAGCAGAGCAATAGAATGCAAACAGACAAAGAACTAGATGAAAACTGTCTCCATCATGTGCCCTGCAACAAAACTGGGAGGGAGAGCTGTGGACTCCCTTGAAGGCAGAGAGGTCCTCCAGAGAAACCTCAACAAATTAGAGGTCTGGACAATCACCAGCTGTATGAAGTTTAACAAGGACAAGTTCCCAACTCTGCACCTGGGATGGGGAAACTCTGGATATATATGCAGACTGAAGAACAAGAGGCTGGAGATCAGCACTGTGGAAAGGGACTTGGGGGTCCTGGTCGATGGCAAGTTGAACATGAGTCAGCAGTGCCCTGGCAGCCAGGAGGGCCAAGAGTAGGGGGTATCAGGCACAGCATGGCCAGCCCAGGAAGGGAAGGGATTGTCCCCTCTGCTCTGAGCTGGGACAGCCTCGCCTCCAGTGCTGGGGGCAGTTTTGCACGTCACAATATGAAAATGACATCCAAAGGAGGATCATAAGGATGGTGAAGAACCTGGAGGGGAAGTTGTATGAGGAATGGCTGAGGTGACTTGGTCTGTTCAGCCTGGAGGAGACTGAGGACAGATTTCACTGCAGTCACAAGTTCCTGGTGAGAGGAAGAGGAGAGGCAGGCACTGATCCCTTCTCTCTGGTGACCAGGGACAGGATCCAAGGGAATGGCTCAGAATTGTGTCAGAGGAGGTTTAGGTTGGATATTAGGAAAAGGTTCTTCACCCTGAGGGTGGTTGGATGCTGGAACAGGCTCCCTTGTTCCCAGAGAAGTGATCACAGCACCAAGCCTGACAGAGTTCAAGTGTTTGGACAGTGCTCTCAGGCATGTGGTGTGACTCCTGGGGACGGTCCTGTGCAAAGCTAGGAGTTTAACTTGATGATCCTTGAAAATCCTCTCCAACTCAGTTTATTCTGTGATTCAGTGATGAGAAAGCATTGGAACTGGTTATTAATTTCAGTGTCTTGAAGTATCAGTGTCTTGATCTAAAATAAAATGAGAGGGAACCATAGGGCTCTGACATGCAGGGTGCTCTGGTGCTCCTGCATCATGGGAACACCAGAGCAGAAGCATCCTGCTGTAATCACCAGGTAGGTCCCCAGAGATGGCAGCTGCTCTGAGTTTGTACACCATCCTGAGGGAGCATCATATGGCAGCACACCAGGGATGGGCATATGTACAGACCCCAGGCATTAACTTCTATTGAGTTATCACACTGCCAGAATACCCTGGTCTATGTCTGACTGAGATCAGCCTTGGATTCACTATGGACACTGTCAATAAAGTATACCAATTTTCCAGAGGTGTTTTTTTGTACCTGGCCTGCAGGGAGGAATAAATTTCAGGATGCAGCCCAGAAAGACAGCTTTGTCCTAGGCTTCATCAAAAGCAGTGTGATCAGCAGGTTGAGGAGGTGATTTTTCCCTTCTACTCTGCTCTTATGAGCCCTCACCTGGAGTACTGCTCCAGCTCTGAGGTCCTCAGCCAAGAAAGACCTGGACATGTTGGAGTGATTCCAGAAAAGAAGCACTAAGATCTCTGGAGAAGGCTTTGGTGAGATCTCATAGCAGCATTTCAGTACCTAAGAGGGTAGACCCGAGCGCAGCTTCTTGCAAGGGCATGCAAAGGAAATCATTCTGTGTTTCTGTGGTGTAACAGAATAGCAGCTGCTGAAATCCCCTACCAATTAAGCAAACAAAAAGCGATTCAAAGACAAGTGAAAACCTAAACTAAAATAAGAGGATTAAAGTTTCAAGCCAAATGGGGAAAAATATCACATATGTGTAGTGCAGTATCTTAGCCTGTTAGGAAAGTGTCAAAAATACTGCTCAGTAGAGACAAGACCAAACAAATATCACTTTTTAGTCTTATACAGCAATATTTTCTACGTGCTTATCTGGAACTAAAAGCAACATACCACAGACTGTTTTTAAGGGATGATTTTTCACATCATTTGGCAAGAAACCGTCAAACTCTTGTGTATATCTGTATGCCTTTGAGTGTGTGTGTGAGCATGTGCACCTATGAGTTTGTGTGTGTGTATTCACTTGCACATATGTTTTGATAGAGAGGATGGGTACAACAGCCATGTCAACTACAGCAGCTGCTCTGTAAAGATAAGCAGGTGCTGCTGTCTCAGGACAAGAAACACATCTACTGCACCAGAAGGTGCTATTGTTCCTTTAGCTGTGTCAGACACTTCTCCCCATAGTTAATCTGTGGCTCCGTATCCACCACCAAAGATACAGTGTTGTCATAACATAAAGGGTGCAATTACCTGGGCATTAGAGTTTTAAAGTATTTAACCACTTTAAGTGGATAATTATCCATTAATCTGAAGATAACATCTGATTGCCTACTGCTGAATTATGCAGTAATTATATGTTTATCCATATTATAAAGTAAAATAAACCTTTTAAGATAATACCTTGATTCTTAATAAGTTTACAAATGTATCATCCACTATAATTTCTTAGACATTTTAGTTTTTAGTTTTTTCTTTGTAGAATGGGATCAGTTTGAATGAGCCAAAAATTTAGTGGTAATGTCAGTTTTAGCACATTGCAGTAGAAAACAATCAAGGGGAAGCCACATTCATTCATATTTTGATAGACTAGAGATGTTGCAAATGGTAGACTGTGTAATAGATCTTACGGGAAATCTGCTCCTTGCTTTTCTGCTTCATTTTGTCAACTAGTCTGTAAGTTCCAAGGTCAGTGACAAGTTAATGTCCTATCACAACTATGTTATGTTTTAATAAGAGATATCATAGCTGTGTGATGTAAGAACACATTTCCCGATTCCCTTTATGAAGCTTTAGCCATTATTGAGACAGAACTTATAAAAATTTACAACTGCAGGAAATTTTAGTAGCACCAGGAAAGATCTCTTGATTCCCGTTTGGCATTTTTACCTGCTTCAGTGTGAGAGAAAGGTAGCTGGACACAAAGTAGATATGACATTGAACAATTCAAAAGTACAATACAAAATCTAGATTATGCAAAACCATTGCTCTTATTTAACACAACTGCATGAACACAAGTAATGCAAAAGTAATGCTAAAAGTTTCCAAAATTTTATAATTTATGCCACACTCAGGACAAAGATGAAGCATAGGAGAGGAAAAAAAAAGATGAGACAAACAAAATGTTATTAATATTTCTGAATAATTCTCTTTGAAATTAAGAAAAGCTTTAGGGGAAAAGTTCATTCCATCTGTTAAATTAAAATATGTACTTTCTTAAAGTGGAAAAAAAATCCTGAAATACACTTCTTCCAAAAGCAGCAATATTGATGCCTACAGACTGAGGGTACATAGAACAATATAGAATGATTTTCTGTTAGCAATTAGATTTCATTGTTTTTATTAATGTACTGAATTGTATTTATGAGATTCAAAGCTACCAGTAAGATAAGATACATTAAAGAAAAATAAAGAGACTTAATAGAAATGCCAAGTGGTCTTGACTGATAGAAAGAACAGTCCTGAGTAGGGACAAGCATGGTGTTTTATGATGAGCACAAAGCAGCTGCATAAAGATACCATGGGAATTACCAATAAAATTCTGGCTACAGGGATCATAAGCCTCTGTGAACCAGTAATGATATGCTGATGAATGAGACATGTATGTATATCTCTTCCTTGGAAGCATAAAGAATAAAATGGCCACAGAGAAAGGAAAATATTCTTTACATCTGAGGAAGATGATGGAGAAGATTTACCCACATCCTAACATCAGGATTCCAGTTCCAAGAAAGTGGTGCCTGAGAGAGAGAGACCAGAGGAAGTCATGACTATATGCTATAGACCTCTGAGCATGCTCTGTAAAGCAGGCCTGTCAATGAACTAGAGATATTTAGTCTGAAAAATAATCTAATGGAAATGCAGCAATCTTCTCATGCATAAATATTGCTGAAAAGACTACTGCTCTCAGTAGTCACAGGAAAAGAAATAAAAAGCTTAAATTCCAGCAAGGGAGGTTCCAGATGGATGTGAGCGACAGGAATAATGGGGTCTGAAAATGGGTTATTTAGAAAAATTATGGACCTTCCTCATAGAAAACTCATTAGAACTGACTATCCTGGATTTGTAAGGCATTTAGTCATATGTGACAGGTCTTTTCACATGCCTCTGATCCACCAGATTTGTCTGAAAAGATATTTGATATGAGATATGAGATATGGTCTCAAAGATATTTCATTTAGTTGAAGGAAAATACCTTATGGGTAAGGGTTTAGGACTTCACTAGAATTCCCTACGTTATGGGGAGATGAGTGTTTTAAACTCAGCCTTTGCTGGAACAAAGACACTCTGTGAGATCAGGTGTGACCTTCCCTTCCCTTCCCTTCCCTTCCCTTCCCTTCCCTTCCCTTCCCTTCCCTTCCCTTCCCTTCCCTTCCCTTCCCTTCCCTTCCCTTCCCTTCCCTTCCCTTCCCTTCCCTTCCCTTCCCTTCCCTTCCCTTCCCTTCCCTTCCCTTCCCTTCCCTTCCCTTCCCTTCCCTTCCCTTCCCTTCCCTTCCCTTCCCTTCCCTTCCCTTCCCTTCCCTTCCCTTCCCTTCCCTTCCCTTCCCTTCCCTTCCCTTCCCTTCCCTTCCCTTCCCTTCCCTTCCCTTCCCTTCCCTTCCCTTCCCTTCCCTTCCCTTCCCTTTCTTGATTTAGTTGTCAGCTATAGCTGGCTATATATATATAGAAGGCTTCTCATGCTAATGTGATACATTTAGTTTTATTTCTAAATCAATAGCCTGAAATCAGAACAGGCTGAATTAGCAGTATTTTGCTCCCAAAATGTAACAGTTAATGACTGCATTACAGAAATTTTGTATTATACCAACTGAATTCTTTATCACATACTATTATAGCAGAAAAAAAAAGAAAAAAAAAACATATAAAATGTTGAAGACAAAATGGGAAATAACTAAGTTTTTTTTTTCAACTAGTTTTCATCTGCATAGTATAAAAAAATATTTGTTCTCACAGACAAAAATTTTCCTTTTTAGTCGATACAGGTAAGAATAACTCTGTGCTGTATATGTGAGCATGACAGGCCATTTCTTGGAACTTCTGATGGCTGTTGAACACTTGGCTTAAACAGAAGATGCGGTGTCAATATTTGAAATGGCCACTGGCAGCTCAGAAGAGAACACAGCATGTGCTCCAGGTCCCTCAGCCAATAGTCCCAAAGCCCTGAGGTCCCTCTTCATTGTCTGATGAAGCCTTCTTGATGCTGCCCACCTAGAAAACCAGTAGCAGATAGTGGGCCATAACAGGCTGGGAAATTTCTTGGTGTCCCTTACCCAGACCCCAGGAGCCCAACGCACATCTCCATGAGCTGGACCTGGTTGGCATACTGGGACCTCTGTTTGTCTCAGAAGGCTGTCAGTGATGACTTCCTTCTTCTTGCCTTAACTGAGGATGTTGTGGCACAGGGGGTAGGCTGTTCTGCCATAGGTGACCCTTCCAAACCATATGGACATTCAGCCACATTCTCATTTCTCTAGTCCTCAGATTCCAGGGCCTGACACCTACTACATAAACTCACTTGGGAATGTGAGGTAGGTTGGAAAAGGATGCTGGTAATCCAAGCAGCCACCAGTTTTCATTCTCCTCCATCTCTCAAGGTACCCTCTTTCAGCCTGGTTGTGCAAGTGTAGAGGATCCATTACTTCTTGTGAAGCAGATGGCAAATGCGTTTGTTGAAGGCATGGTAGAGTGCGGCTTCAATCTCTTCTTCAGAGTCCTTAACCTTTTTTAGTCTTTCTACTTCATCTCTCAGCTCCTCCACTAGGCTGAGGAGACTGTGGAGACCTGAGTGCACCTCACTGTTGTCCCTGCTGTCCTCAGAGAGTGGCACCAGGCTCTGGCACTCTGCAGCCTAAGACGTAGTCTTTTCAGCTACTTCAGAGCTGCCTCTGAGTCATGACTCCACCGCTGTCTGCTTGGGAACAGGGGAGCTGGGGCACCTCCCTCTGCTCTAGTCTCAAGATCTTGCCATGTGGGAAAGCTTACCTTACTTCTTCAGCATGATTCTTTACTCAAGAGAACTTCTGTCTGTCCAGTTCACTTAAGAGCCCTCACTGAAATCATCGCTTCTGTTTCCCAAGCAGGAAAAAACAGAACCTTTGAGCAGGGAGGGAGACAGATTTTGCATGATTTGCAATGTCTCTGCAGCCATGGCCACAGAAGTTATCTGCTGAAATGCTCATTACAGCAGCAGGCCTTTGCAAGCACCAGGTAACCTCAGTTCCACTGACAGGGCCATGAGACACAGGATTATCAGACCTGAGAATTCTGGACCCACGAGTCCAAAGGGTGTAAAAATCTTTCCCTATGCTGTTCACAAACTTAAATATGTGATTGAGGGTTTCAAGCATACTGCCTTAACTCTTGTATAAAGAGGCAGAGGAACGAAAGTTATAGACAAGTTAAATTTACTTAAGTATAAACAATGTCCATCATTCACACTGTATGGCCTCAAAATTTGTTTTGTTTGTAGCAAAGGATTTCAGGCCAAAAAAATATGACTAACCCTACCTAAATTACTTAGAGAGCTCTGAACAGCTTTCTTCCAGTTTAACACTTTAACAGTCTGCTTTTATCTTCCAAAAGATTAATATATACCAATAAGGAGAAAAAAGAATCCCCAAAACCTTTTGGTGGAAAATAGAGTTACTTTATAGTTCTGTATTTAGTTCAAAACATGCCTGAAATTTCATTAAATGCCTAAAATATTTCACTGTACTGAAATAAGCTTGATTATATTCAGTTTTCTTCATTTAGAAAAAGAAAATGTATTTTCAAGCATCCTGCACTATTTGTTCACAGAATTATAAGAAACACGAGAAAAAATAAGGATTTCTGAATATTAGGTTTCAAGAACATTGTACAGCTCCTTGTGACGTTCTTTCTCTAAAATCCCTATTCTTCCAACATTAAATGCTTGCCAGTTGACACCTGAAATACAATATTGCCACTGGGGATACTGATAGGTGAAGCTACCAAAAACATAGTGGACTAACTATTGTAGTTTCAACTGTGACAAAATTTCTGCTATCACCATTACTTTTTTGGCAAAGCACAGAAATCCCTTGCTTGCCAAAGTACTTTCAAGGTCAATGACAAAGCATTTACTGTGAATTCCAGAAGCTGGTTTTTATTTTAACAAAATTTCTGAGAAAAAATAGCCTAGTTGCTAAGCTTAAAAAACCCACAGAGCCTCTCAGCAGGTGGAAAAGCACAGCACTAATAGTTTGGAGTGAAAGAACAAATAAAATATATTAAGAAACAATGAAAATTTATAGAAAAAGTATTTATGACCTCACTTGTCATTTGCTCCCTCTGCAATCCTCTCTATTCCATTCAAAAATATATAATTTATATTTTTTTCCAAAATTCAAATGACACCAAATAAAATGTCTATTTATAACAGTATGAGAATGAAAGGGAAGATTTACTTAGGGCTTAATATACTTTTGGGACCAAGTCTTGAACCTACGAATGCTCTGGAGGCATATGTTAACAATTTTGTAAAGCAGACATGGTTGTGTCTTAGCACTGCAGTTAGATATATAATGGAGTACATGTGCTTCTCAGAAAGTGATTAACAACAATTTTCTGACCTTTGAAACAGTACTAATTAGTGCCATTGTTTTTACACACAAAAAAATTAATTTCTCTATCCTGTTAGGTAGGAGACTAAAGTTTATGAGGATGCACTTGGATAACACTATGCTTGAAAGGAAACTATACATTTAAATTCTTTACAATTAAAAGAAGAAGGTCATTTTTAAAGCAAAATGCACCTCACAGAATACTTAGGGGGCCAACGTAACTGCATTTTCTAACTCTTCTTTAAGTAGATTCCTGCATCAGAAAATGGTGGAATTTTAAGGGCTTGACTTAATTTTGCATGACCATAACTAACCCTTCTCGGCCTCTTCGCTGACATTATCTGTCTTTAGAGAGATCATTTTACTGAAGGACGTGCACACAATTGCAAGAGACAGCCTTTTCTTTAGTGGTGATCAGGGATCAGTGAAAAGTAACTTCTCTCATTTGTTTTCTGGAAATTTTTTTATAAACTCTGAGGTTGTACTGAAAGACACACTACTAGGAGGCTACAATAGTTTGAGGGCTATGCCCTATTTAGAGAAATAGTTCTTATGTTTTTAATGTGTTTATGAAGCTGTCTATGAAGAACAACCTGGTATGAGTTCTGCTCATTCAGAGACTAGAGGAGAAGTTAAGCTATATTGAATTCCTGATTCTCCTGCAGGTTTGACTGAGTTTTCTTAATGAAGAAAAGGGCCCCTGTGTGAGATCTTTAAGCTGTGCTAGCAATGGGGAACGAGACAGGAGATATGGCTCCCTAAGCATGAAGAGTACAGAGGTGGATGCAGACCAGAGACTGCCCAGACTGAATGCTGCAGGATGAAAAAAGTACAAATTTCCTAGAGGACTCTAAGAGTAATTAGTTATTCAGAGATGCTGGTACAACACAAGATTATCACTGATGTTCAAAATAAAGCCAGCTGGGATATACAATGACAAAAAAATCCTTCATTTGCAAGAAGAATCTCATATGATCAAACAGAATTGTATTTGTATAATGAGACTGGATCTGGTTGATTCACAGTGCGATTTATGCTTTCTTAATTAGGAATTATTTACTTCAGCTTCTAATAAAAGGCTGAGAATATGAATAAAAGACCACATAATAACCTTGGAATGGAATAGATCTTGCAAGTGAGTATGATGTCAAAATGAAAATATTAATTAATCCATTTTCCAACATGGAGATTGTGAGTAACTTTATACACTTGACCTCCCTACAGGGAATGAGTTACAAATGTTCTTAAAGGAGTCTGGTGGCATGAATGGTGCTGTAAGAAGCACCCTTGAAACATGTGGTGTTCCTTTGCTATCAGTTGTGGAGGAGGAAGACAGTGTTTGAGGTTTGTCTGTAAAACAGCTAGCACACTCCTGATTTTTCACTTTTGAATACCTTCAGCATTACAGTGGTAGCTCGGTGTACTGTTCTCATTTTACACCACCTGCGTAAGCTGATAAAATCTGAACATGCATTGAGTTTTAAAAAAGAGCAGGCAGTCATGTAAATGAGATGATTTTAGAGACTGCCACTGTGACTTTTTAACATCAATATAATATATTTCTGAATTGTGTAAGAAAATGCTGTCTAAAACTTTCTTCTGAAAGAAGAAAATAGGTACTACCTCTGAAGGAAAATGAAGTTTTATTTTTACAATAAAATACTCCCAAACCTCATCACCAACAACAAAACAAAGCATGTTCAGTGTTGTAGTTGATAGCTTGAAATGTATTTTTCTCATCTTTTAGTTGTGATTTCCCCCCCCAGCTTCTCTTTCTCCTAATTGTTTACCTGGCGTCAAGTTACCATGGTTACTGAAGTTTCTCTCCTCAGCCCCACGGCGAGAGGCCGGATAGAGTAAAGAGAAGACCGTGCTGGCATTTCCAGCTGCTTGAAGTTTCTTTAGCCCAGGAAACCACGGGGTTGGGAGAAGAGAGATCCTTCTTTCCAACACGGAAGTTTGTAACTTTGTTTTTCTTGTCCCAGAATGCCTCTGAGCTGAGAGGGCATGCTTACCTTCCCTTTCTTTCCCCCCTGTGTTGCCAGGAAACCAAGCCCCCCCTCTCTCCCCCTCTGTCCCTCTGTGGAGAATACTCCTACACCTTTGTGGGCATTTGAAGAAGTTGGTGTCTGTTATTTCTTATCTTGGTGTGTGTAACCTTGATTTGTAGAAAGTTTGTAAGATGTACTAACTGAGAAAAATAATTGGTTCTTTCTCTGATGTTCCCACCCTCGGAGAAACCCTGTTAAAAGAAACCCCCCAGACCCCAAATCCTTGGTCTCTCGTCCTTTGGATTCCCCTTCACAGAAATAAACTGTGGAATGCAAACCAGAGAGAGAGTCCCCCCCTGATTTCTTTACTCGCTCTATAGACTTGAATTCTTGAAGAAAATCAGTGAACCCCACAAACATTTGCTGGCTCGAAACTCGGGTGAAGAGAAACCTCATCACTGAGCTAGCCGGGCCACACTCGAGAAGATCGAGTCAGTTCAGGACCTTCAAAATGTAGTAAATTGCAGAAGTTTCTCCCATAATTTGTGGCATTTTTTAATTTTTTGTACTGCTTCTTTATGTAAAGGTAGAATTCATTATATATTTTATTTTGGAATGCTGTGAAGGGTCAGTATGTAACATGTCTACCAGTCTAGCCATCCAACTGGGCAATTGCATCCCTTTGGCCACAATTTTCTACTTCATTTTACTCTAAGCAGATCTCTCCCTCCTCCCTTTCTTTTAGTTTGTATTTGGCCTCTGAACTGAAAAAAAAAAATCAATTATTTTATTTAAATTTTTATTTTTCCCATTTATAATTTTCTTCAAGGTTCTTCTAGAAAGTGTCCTGGGGATAATCTTGCTGTCTTGTCAAAAGATCTAATTTACTTGTATAATGCACTTGGAATAGACAATACATTAACAGAGAATCATAGCTGTGATATGCCAGGTGGTATTAAAGTCCTATTGATCAAAACAGAAACAGAAAAAAAAAAAATTAAGAAAAAGATGTAGTAAAGAAAAAGCATTCTCAGTTTTCCCCTCCAACCACCCATCATTCTCACCTCTCCTCTGGCTCCTCTTTCACAGCAAAAAAATTATTAGCATGTATTGTTTTTAAGCAATTACCTTTTCCAACTGTGCTGGTCAGCTGGCCTGTCACATAGGTTCTCTCATAAGGTGCCACTGCTCTTATCCTATAGGCACACACTAAATCCCTATGTCCAGGACAGTTTGTCTGTAGCTGAGTTACAGGAACAAATTTACAGAAGATGGTCCAATGAGAATGGGAGAATTACTTTCAGTGTTTATCAACTTCTCTCAGAAATACACTTGGCTTTCAAAAGCATCTGTAGTTAGTACTCCCAGTAGCCCCCCTCCTCCATGCAATTTCTTTTTGTTCTTGTGTCTTTGTCATCAAACTATGGGCCAAGGCCCATTCCTCTTGTTACAGAGACCTCTGGCATCATGGACTGTGCTTGAAACAAAACCAAATTGCCATTCAAAGAAATGCAGCACCCAAAATGTCCAGCCAA
Source organism: Poecile atricapillus (assembly GCF_030490865.1). Taxonomy (NCBI): domain Eukaryota; kingdom Metazoa; phylum Chordata; class Aves; order Passeriformes; family Paridae; genus Poecile; species Poecile atricapillus. The sequence continues at coordinate 98,068,490 of NC_081250.1, read as the reverse complement.
CCCAGTAGATAATGGTATACTTACTGCATGCTTTTGCTGAAGTCTTTGCAAAACCCTCAATATTATTAAAATTTCTGCTTAGATCTCATTCCATGTCAGTTTGTTGAGAGTCTCTTGTTACCTTGGCACTCATTGTCATTGCCTGGATGAATGTCTGGTGTGTCTGAATGTGATAACACCTGACAGAGAGCACATCTCCACTTCAGCAGTTCCATGTCTCCTGTCTGCTGTAGACAGACTTTACATTCACTGACAGTTAACTCTCTTTTTTTTTTTTTTTTTGACAAATTTGGAATGTGGGCCTCTCTGAGGGCGTGGTGAGATGGTACTGATTTTCACTTTTTCTAACATTATATTATGAATACTTTCTAGACAAGATGCCTCTATTGAAGTTTGCATTCTTCTTCCATCTACTTGCTCTAAGGTTTCCTGTTCTTCTTCTGTTCAGCTCCACCACGATGCATGCCTAAGTGGCACTAACAGGGAGCTTTCCATGTCTACTGTCACCATATCAGATTTAAGTCATTGCAAGATCCCTCCCACCTCCAAATGTTAAAAGGGATGTTAAAAGGGTGCTGCAATATCAAAAAGACCGATACAGTCTACATGAAATCATGTAAATAAAAAAGTGACAGTTCATTTTTATTAAGAAAATAAACAATCTTATTTTTGTATTATAAATGCTTATTCCTGCAGTTCTTGGCAGGCTGCTATGAATATAAGCTATGCCAGACAAAAATAGGAATGAATCCTTATCCAAGTTGCTCAATTAACTGAACAAATCAATTTAATTGCAATTCTCTTATTGTTCTCTTTTTTCTCACCCCAACCTCCAAAAAAATTAAATACCAGTTTTTGTTTTATCCAACAGACTGAAAGGGTTGTGCTCTTGGATCTGGAAAGACTGAGTTTAATGTTGTTGTTGTTGGTTAGGGTCTACTCAGTTTACCTATCAAATTCTCATTTTCTCAATCTTCCTTAGCATGAAGAACACATCATGGTCCACTGGAGTTAAACCTGAAAGATAGGAAAGTCTTTGGAACATAGCATTTTGTGGTTGGTTGGTTGGTTGGTTATTTTCCCAACTTGCTATCAATGATTGAAATATTTAAAATTTTATCAAAATTTTAAAAGATCAGTTGTTTGGAAAATTTTGTTATTTTGGGTAGGGATGGTCATAACTCCTTTTTTACAATTTTTCTCTTGTGAAAAGTGCAGTAGTTGTTCTTAAGAGACTTTTTCCACCAAAGTGTAATTTCTGTATTTAAAATAAATAATCAGAAAAAATGTTTATTTTTATCAAAACTTCTAACACTTTTTTGCATTACTTTGCAGGAAATAATATTGAATTATCATAGTAAATAGATATTGCACCTAAATACGAGCTTTAAAATCAGATAATCATAATGAACAGAGAGCAGAGAACAGAGACTGCCAAATTTTCATTTAAAAAGTTCTTAAAGTTTGTTATACATTTTTCATAAGTTTATAAAAAGGTGAATTGTTCTGTTCTGACCATTCACTTTGAGAAATGTGAATGAAAATGAGAAATGAAAAGTTTCAGGCCTTGAACATGAAAGTCCATACTCATTTTTCTGATTTATTGTACTACTGTGTAGCTAAGACTAACCTACACTGCTGTGCAAGTTTCACTTTGCTCTAGGTTAGTACAGTATTAAAGTCAAAACATGTAACAGGTAAGAGACACAAAAAGAGGTTAAATTAAGAAATCTTCTGTTTTCACATTCCTTCATGTTACTTCAGGGAGTCTTCTTCTATGTTTAAACTGACCAATGACACATTTAAATTAGGATTTGAGGTCACTTCTTTCATACTACTGAGTTCAGTACACGTTAAAATACTTCCAAAGTAAAGCTCAATTGAATTACGCAGTAGGGTAACTAATGCTCATGCTTTGATCTTCTTGAAAGTAGGCAGAGGTTAAAGCAAATGAAATCTAGAATGGATGCAGCAGAGAATGAACAGAAGCTCTTAAAATCTCAACTTTTTCCCCAAGTCCCTAAGTCTCAGAAGAAATTTTTCTATTTCTTATGCATGCTTTAATATCCTGTTGACTTCCTTTGCCTATGGATTTTTGGAAGAATAATAGTGGGCTTTTGTTCTCTCATCACACTAGGGGAAAAAACTGGAAACAGAAGTATTTGGAGTGCTTTTTCATGGAAAATGTGACTGGAAAAAAAATCCTAGCAGTAAAACTATAAAGAGAAGCAGGGAAAATGCAAAAATTTTTTAATCATAATTAAACCATTTTGCACCCGTATCTGATGCACTGGTTCTGAGTTCCTTTTCAAAGGCTTGTTAAAAATGTGAATATGAGCCAGTGCTTGTGTTCATTTGCTCATATCAGCCCTGTGTTATTCGGGTTACAGAGTGAAATGTTTCAAAGTTAATGCAAGGTATAACTCCCTGTCATCGCACATAGTCCAAGGATAATCAAAAACTCCCCATGAAAATCCATAGTATGCCAAGTAACTAAAGGCTGTACTACCAAGCACCTTGGAAAAGAGGTGGTTTGAGGACTGTGTAATCAATCTGAATTCTGATGTCTCCATATCCATCTCTCAATTCTCTTCCTTCTCCTGCTTTTTCAGTAATGGGGTACTTCCAGGCAGCTTGGTGTGGCTTTATACATTGCTCAGCAGTAGTATAAACCTGGTCTGGGAATGTGCCAGGGTGAATTTGGCACACAGACAAGATTTTTTCCTGAAGAACAGAAATTAGGAGAGGAGACATTTCTTTTCTTTGTACCTTCAGTCAAATGTGAATGTGATTCCACAAAAAGAGAAAACTCAGTCTTGTCAGCTTCACAGATTTCCTCCATTCATGCTCCCCAGTCTGCGGCAAATAGCAGAAATGTGGACATTTTGGAAAACTTCAAACTGGAAAGCATCAGACATTTTGAATATATAAGTTCTAACAAGCTGCTATTATAATAGTCAGGAAAAGATTTTCTGAACTCAAGAAAGAATGTGTCATTCACTATTAAAAATCAACCAACAAGTAAAAAAGCATTGAAAAACTGAAAAAAATAGTGCCAGTAGATTAAAAGACATCCTGTTTGGTCCCTCTTTCTGAAAGCATCTCTATAAAATAGGTTTATTTCTTATGCAAACATGCAAGGCAAAAAAATCTCATAACCTAAAGGGAAATTTTATGAGGTAAAAATCCTCAGTAGCTTCCTACATAGGACATAAATGAGGGACTGCACATTTTCCAGCATGTAAGTGGAATTATCTTTTTGTAAGTTATACATTAGACCCACTCAAAACCCAAATGCAATCACACACACTGGTGATAGCAGAATAGGCCTCCAGCTGCACAGGTTTATTAGAAAGAGATATGGTAGAGCACTACAGGGCTTTGTAACTGCTGGAATAGAGAGAGAGAGAGATTTTCACCTGCTGCTGCATGGCTGAGCTGTATTAAGGCATGATCCTTAGGAAGGTATTAATGCACATAAATGTATGCAGACATATAAATCTATACTTAAGTGCATAGGTTCTTTAAAATGCATCAGGAAAATTATGTAAAAGAATTATATAACTGTTAAATAGAAGGAAAAAAATTGAAGGAACCACAAAATTAAGTGCAATGAAAAGAAGAAAGCCAGCTTACACCATTTCAAATTTTTTTACAAGACCAGAGGAAAACTAGTAAAAGAACATAGGTTGGACCTGCTCATTCATTTGCAATGCCCAAACTGTTTATGTCTTACAAGAAAACAGGAAAGTGTAAAGAGATTCCTTCCTCTGACACCACACTGTGACTACATCCTAACAAAAGTTTGATTCTTTTTTGTTCTGAGGACCCAATTTAGGTTTTCTGAACACCTGGCTGGTTTAATGTCAATGATCTTAAGCAATTTTTAGGAGTATTCAGAGGAGATCCTCTGTTACCTTTTTTAGAGATTTGATCTAATGTCACAGTAGTCATTGAATACTTGTTAGACGTTGCTTGATTTAGAAAGCCTAGAATGAAAAATGCCAGCAATTAAAACTTATGGTCACTCTCTCTGCAAAGAACAAATGTATCCCCAGGTAGATTTTGAAATGGTGAGTTTTTCTTCTTAGCTTCACGTAGCACCGTACATCTTTCTGACGATATATAAGTAGGTTTTATATTTTTATGGTTTTCAGCTGGCATTCCTATGCCAAGGGATTACACATAGCTTCTCTAAGAAAACCTAATGTCATTGGTTTTGTAGGGGAATGCCGAAGAACAGACTGTGTATTTCTCACTTCTGCAGTGACCCAGCTCTTTGTGGAGGCATGAAGTTTCCTAGGACTGTCAATGACTTCCTCATCTCTGGCTGCTTCTATTGGGCTCAGTCAAGATGCTATTTTCCACCTTCCCTCATTTAAAAAAAAAAAAAAAAAAGACAGTATTTCTAATAGTAGGTAATAAACAAAATTATTTCACTGAGTTTCCTTTAAACAGGGTAGGAATGAAAAGGAGACTTTGTTTTCCATTTTTCTTCATTGGTTGGGACAGTGTGATGACAGTAAGAGCATGGTGTTAGAGTGAAGAAAATGTGTCAAACTTGCCTTCACCAATTACATACTGTAGACCTAAATTGGAAGTTTTCATATTCCAGAGGAGGGAAGTTTTAGTTTCAGAGGTCTATGATGTTTTATTATTAGAAGGTAATTTTCTGTAAACATACATATCTATAGAAACTATTCTGAGTACCAGACTCCCTAGTAATAAATAGTAGTAAATTTGTTGGTTAAGTTTAAAATAAAAGAAAATCCCAAAACATAGTATTTTGGCAAAGGTAGAATGTTATTGTTTTAATTGGAAGTGAAATATAAGACTTAGCTGTAATAATAGTAAAGCCATTACAATCAAAGCTGATCTATAGTTCATATTTTTATGCATGTGTGTAGCAAATAAGATTGATTACTTAATGTATTAAATAAGACTCCTAAAAAAGGAATATTAAATAAGATATAAAGAATACGCTGAATGTAGCTGAAGGTCTTTCTTCAAAGGTTTGACCAAAATTATATTTATGGAGTTTATATGACCCTCTTTTCTGGTCTCTGTTAAAGTACAGAAAGTAAACAAGCAACTTTTTGGATCTTAAGGAGAGAGAATGATGAATTTTCCTCTTAATTTCTGCTTAGGTGGCTTTCTGTTGCTGCTTTCCTTAAAAATCTGAATGTGACCAGTCAGGAATGGAATCAGTAAAACTATGAAGAATGAATTGGGATCTTTTCTATGTAATATCATCAAGTTGCTAAGGTTATTATGTCACCCACATTTAGGGTTGTGCTACTGCCCACCAGGCTCTGAAAACATCACCTATAATCTCATAAACACTATTAATATCTATTTATTGAATTCTGGGAAAAGATCAAGAGTGATGTAATTCAAAAGCCTTGTTTTAAGTTCCCCCTCTTTTTAATCTTGGCAGATGCCTAACCATCATGGTGCTTGTTGTCATTTCAAATGCCATGGCCTTCACAGGGGATGGAAGAAATATGCTATTTGTAGGAAACTTCTTCAGTATGTTTAAAATTAACAAGCTGGGGACTATAAAAGAGTATCAAATTTTAATTAATAAATATTTTCTAGCAAAAAATGCCTTCCAGAAAAGGAGTAATTCCAGAAAGTGCTGGTCTTACAACACAAATTTCAGATTCATAGGAGGAAGAAAATAATCTCTGTTTTCAATAAAAATAATAGCTACTAGAAATTGTGTAATAGTTGCAATTATCTCACTTTTGAAATTAATAAAAACGCTGGTTCCTGGTTAAAATAGTCTGCCATATTTTAAAGGTAAAACTTGGATCATCTGTAATAAAAAAACAAAAAAAGAGGAAAATACAGGCAGCAGAGAGCAAACATTAAAACCACCTTCTAATAAAAGATGATAGGCAAGTAATAGCATATCTGACAGTCAGAAATGGTCAACTCAGAAACTTCTACCAAATTATTACAGTTGCCTGAAAATACATTTAGTGCTTCAAACTGGTAGGTTCGTGGAGAGTACTCCTTTAAAATTACTGTCTTTGGAACAAAAGAATGAGTTAGGTACCCAGGTCTGTATAACTAAATTGAAGCTATAAAAAAAACAACAACAAAAAAAAAAATTGCGGTCAAATAAGTCAGACACTGATGGATTCCTGGATGATATTTAAACATTCATAAAATGTTTAACTCCATTTTGCAGACATACACAAGAGCTTTATTGCACTGTTAGGGCAGGAGAGCAGATAACAGTTCTATTATAAGTTACACTTTGGACCCTACATTTATTTGTGCATGAACACATCCTAACACGTACATTTAGAGGTAAATGAATGCATGCTAGAGAAGATTTTCTCATTCAGCCTAAAATGTCACATTTTTTTTTCAAATGTGATAAGAGAGCAATTTTTCAGAGAAAAATTATCTCATCTGAAAAGCCTTTTTTGAACTATTTGACCTAGAAAAAAAATCATAAATTCCATTTTTTCAAAATAATGTCCATCCATTTTCTCAAGCTGCAGCTTAAACTTCTCTATACAGGGAAAAAATTACATTAACTACAATAAAATAGTAATAAGTATTAAACTTAAAGGACAAAGGATTGGAAATTAGCCTTGTACACAATGCCTTAATACTTCCAAGGAGTTACAGAAAGTCCATGATATTCATATTGAACCAAAGGTATTCAGGTAAGATTAAGTTGTGAAGTCACACACAGATGTGATTGAAGATAAGTAGGGAAATATTTATGTTTTACACAGTGCATTCCCTGAAGGAGTGACTACCGCCTACTCTACCTGATATTGCAGGCAATGGAGGGTGAGGAACGATGATTTGGTAACACATTAAAAACAGCTCCACTTCCAGTGGAAAAAGCACATGGCTGTGAAGACTGAAATAGATTTTCCCTCCTGCCACTCCCCACCTACCCACACAAAGGACCCAAGCTGGAATTGCTGGGGCTGTGCAGAGTAGAGCAAGCCAATGTCAGTGCAGGGAAAATGCAGACTGCAATCATGATTCCTCAGACTTCAGAAGAGTGATGCTTGGTTTCTCTCTGCATTTGAAGGTACAGCCATGTTCAGCACTATATAAATGCAGTGCAATCCCCAGATTTTGGTCCATTCCTATGAAAGTTAGACCTCCTATGAGCTCATACTTCTGTGAGTCCCAGTCTTGTCCTGTGAAAGTTACAGGTACTGACAGCTAACACGGAATGTCTCTGCAAATCTGATATCCATTTCCTAGAGTCAGTCCAGATACAACAGTGGAGTATGCGCGCGTTTGGGGTAGGGTTACCCAGGATGTTCTCAGACAAACAAAGGTTTATAAGCAGTGGGGTTTTTACACTTGCCTGAAGGAGGTGCCTCACCCTGCTCTCAAAAGCTTCAGTAAGTTTTGTAATAAAGTAAATAATATGAGGCAGTGGGTTTATGAGATTTGCCTCCTCCACTACAACTAATACTGCTATATTCTGAAATGCATGGTATCCATCAAGACCACTCTTTGAACTAGTGAAGGCTGTAAAAAGCTGGAAAAGTTATGCATCCAGACACCTTTCTCTGCTGCAGGGGCTGCTTGCAGTGTTAGGGGCTGGTGCACTGTCAGTGCAGCTGGGTTTTAAATAAGCCGTTTTGTGTACAAAACCAGTGAACTCTGAACTTCTAGAAATCTGTGATTTTTCTTCTTATTAGATATCCTGGCCTTAGTATTACATCTTACCACTGTCTCCTGCAGCGCTTGGACATAAGAAACTCATGCTGTGTATAGTCCAGAAGTGTGATCGTAAGGATTGGCTGGAAGGTAAGAGCAATGCTGAATATGTGATAGTTGAACATTTTTTTGCCTTCCCTTACTGACAAGCCAAGTCACAGTCTGTGTTCTTTACCTGACATAAGTTTTCACAGAATTTCTAAGCTACTATGCACCTTTCTGTTTTTCTTACTCCCACCAGCCCGGTCAGCCTGCAAGGCTGTGTCAAGGATCCTGTGCATGCTCTCAAGGATGGTCCCTACTTCGACACGTTTCCTGGTACCTTCCTGCATGTCCAAAGCTTTCCTACACAACTCTGGTTAATTTCTCTCTCTCAGATCTCCACAGCGGCACCTCCCAGCTGGTCTAACGTTACAAGTGGAAGTACAGGTTTGGATATTTTGGAGCTCTATGGGTAAAAGCTGGATATGAAAGCATTTGAAGTCCTGTGTCTCAATGATAGACTCACCACAGCTGTCATAATGAAATACATTAGTTTGCATATCACCTCCAAGAGTCAGCTTTCCCAACAGACAAAATTGCAGTCTATAAGAACAGTTTCCTTAAAACATGAAGTTGCAACAATATAGCAAAAAATACAGAAAAAGAAAAAGGCAACAAAATTTGTGATGAAGGCTATATTTAACAATAGTCACATTTTGTTCCTCAGCATTTTGGCTAGATTACACTTCTCTTTTTGTCAGGTCAAGTTGAAGTCTCCTTTGAATTTAAGTCAGATCTATCTTTCTCCTATTTTCTCAGGCTCTTGCTGTCTTCACTCACAGAAATAGGTAAGAAGGGGTAAGGATGGGTCAAGTCTAAGACAAAAATATGCTAAGATATACTGTCCCAGCTTTCACTTGTGTGTTGGAAGACTTTATTTGTGAAATTGGGCACTGAGAGACTTCCTTGTGTCATTCCCTTTTCTCCTCATTCTTAAGGTTCTTCCATTTCTAGCCTACTTCTTCATTTCCACATTCTTTGGTGTAGGCTGCTTTTTTTCCCTTGTCCATATTTCTGTACGCACATTCATAAAACCTTATTCTTTCTATTAAAAGAAATATAAAGTGAATAGACCTCTTTTCTACATTCATTCTCTTTCTCAATATCACATGGTTTAGCTTGCAATGAAATTTATCTTCTTGAAGACCCAATCACAAGACCAGGTTGAAATGCTACCTGAGAGGATAGAATTAGAGGAAAACCAGAAAGGACAATCAAATATAATAACTTCCCTGTAAGACAGGAGGGATGGTAGGAAAAGAATATGCTTAGAATGCATTTGGTAGTTCTTGATCCTGAAGTTCTTTTCATTAACAGACTATAACTCTGACCATTTATAGACTAGAAAACCATACAAAATACAAAGATAGGTAGTAAATAGGTAGAATATTTTTTAATGCAGGACTTCTCATGGCAGACACGCTAGAAATCTTGGATGAATTAGAATTCAAGTTTGTCTTAAATCTTAAGTGCACTTAGCTAAGTTTTAACCTTCAAGTCTTTTAATGTAATTATAATGGAAAATATTACTTTCTACGCAATATGGGATTTCATTACTTAAAAGTTTTAATGGAGCTGTTTCTGAAGATTATTGGAGTATTTTAGGTAAAATGCCAAATATATTATTTTAAATAGAAAGCTTATGTGCTATTTACCATGTTTCATGTTTAGAAATTGGCAGAAGCCAGTCAGAAAATTAATGTTTTTATAGCTATATTTTTTTTGCAAGGGGATTAGTCTAATGGGTTGCCTAAGATTTAGCTGCATTAATTTGAAACATTATTTCCCCACAAGCATAAGCATAGTACCTTACTCTTGGATATTTCACTTCATGGTCAAATATATCAGCCTAAGCCCTTTATGATAAAGTCAGTATACAAATTCTTCTAATATCACTGCTGCAGGGTGTTGCTCTCCAAAATCAGACTGAGGCAGATATCTGGGGAAAGGAATGCCTCTGGCTGGTGCAGTTGCCTCCAAGAGAGCACATCTGCCAAGACAAAGACAGTTTTCCCACACAGTCACAGGGGGCCCAATCATGCCCACAGTAGTTCTTGATTTGGGGTAAAGTGATAAAAGCATAAATTATGATTTGTATCCAAAGTCGGAGTCTTGGAGAAGCAGAGATTTTGACTCTTACTGGCCCTCTGATAGAAAAGCAGAGATGAAAATATTTTCTTTTTTGATCTCCAAAACCAGATAAATCAGCTATAATATATCACTCTACAAACTAGGAGAGACTTTTTAAAATTTACCTTTCTGATATCAGTCAGGAGAAACAGGGTAAGATATAAACCTACGTGTCTACCCCATAGTTTGGGGATAAAAAAACAGGTACTATTGGTGTGGATAGAAAGCCAGTAATAAATATGTATGTGGTTTCATGCAGGAACTAATGGCTTTGCTTTTTATAATGCCCATGGAAAACAATAGTTTTTTAATATTGTCTATCTACATGATTTATATTTCATGCTAGTTCACAAAGGACTCTGGTTAGTATGTGATTTATGGTTGGAGCAAAATAATTGTCTGAAGCCTAGCTGAAGGTAGGCTTTCAACACATTAATAATACATTAGCTCATGTTTCTTTCTTGGCATTGCCTATGCAAATTTCTATTATCATAATAAAAATGACTGTTTATTTTAGATTGGAAACAGCTTTAGGTGAAAACATGTTTTTTTTTATCAGGTGTCTTGAATAAATACTAACTTCCATTCCCTGATAAACTTTTAACCAAAGCTTTCATTTAGTCTCAGCTGGTATTTGGTCAGGTAAGTAGAGGGAGAAACAGCTAGAAATTGAGAGGATCTCACTGTGCTCCTCTTTGGCAAGCGTGGTAAAAGTCCACCCTGGCCTGAAACTTCAAACACTGATAACCATCACTGGAAAATGATTCATGAATGTGAATCATTCACAAACAGTGGACATATAATTTCAGATTTAAAATATATACTGCCTAAATTTGTTCATTTTGTCAAGTAAGCACAGGTGAAGATAATTTCATTCAAATTAATTACTTTCTGTCAGAGGCAAACAGCAATACATATTGTCTGTCCAAAATAGTATTATATTTGATTGCACTTATGTTAGGTAGATCAGAAATTAACTTCTCTGCTTGAAGTAATTTGTGACTTGATTACCTGCTGAATCATTTCCCTTTCCAAATGATGATTTCACAGCAGCAGCCATATAAAAAACCGTCATATTTTTGCAAATATATAAGGCATTTATTCATGGCAATGTATTTTTCAGAAGGAATCACTCTGTCTTCCCTGGCACTGCCCACTGAGTTTGTACCTGTTGAGTTTCTGAAACCATTTGACTTCCTGAGATTTCTGAAGAGATAGAGCATTTGGGGTGACTGCTTTGAGGAATCTTCCTTTGTAAGATGTGACTTGCTCAGCAAATACAATGTATGCATGTCATGTGAACACAGACAAGAGTGTTTTTGTGGGGAAGTAACAAGACAGTTTGTCTATATTCCTGTGATTCAGAGTGGCCTTGCTATACATTTGTGCCCCAAGCTGCCCATGGGACTCATGCAAATGAATCTTTGATCATTCTGTCTGGTGCTATCCAAAACAGCTGAAAATAAATACCAGACCAATCATTTTATAAGCTCAGGCTGGTTAATTTACACTCTGGAGACTGTAGAATGAAAGTGCTTTTTATTTTACACATATTTTGCTAATCTTTTATTGTATTTTTGTTGTATTTTGTTATAAGAAAACAAGTAATAACAATGCAATTCATACATGGATTTTAAAGAAAAATACAGAAACAATAAGTAATTGGAGAAAAATCTGTTGAAAATTACTATTAGCTATATGATTATTATAAATCAAAACAATTTTCCATGCATGTTATATGATAAAACAATATACTCAGGAATAAATGGATGATTAGCTTTGGAAATATATCACTATTTTCAATTTCATTGGCAAGAAATATTCCACTATAGAGTTCTGACATGACATGCATGTTAGGGAGGTGACACAAATTCTGCTATAACCTTACTGCAGAAACTGGAAAACTAAAAAGTGCCCAGGAATGCTGTGTGTTCTGAAATTGCTGCTCTTTCTGAATGATTAACAGAGAAATATTTAAAAAAATAAATAAAAAAAATTATTAGTTCTATCTCTGTTTGAGAAAGGACCACACATAATTTTTCTCACATCCTACAAGTCCATTTTTGTGTAGCTGAGAGGTAGTGAAGAGGGGGGAAGGGACTGCATGCTGCATGTGAAACCAGTTCTACAAACTTACAAATCATTCAGGGTTAATCTGTAAGGAAAATGTCTTTTTGTCAGTTAATTGAATAGGATTATGTACTTTTCTGGTTGGCAATTGAAAGGAAATGTTCCTCTCCTTTTTGATCCTTCAAGAGCTTTCTGTACTTTAAACAATCACTAGTCTCATCTTGAACAAAGCTTTTGTTTAATATGTGGTAAGGTGTCTTAAAAGAATTCTCTTGTAGGCATATTCCAGTTTTCTCTCTACAATCACTGAATATTCTGATTTGGAATATCTTTAAAAGATAAATTAAGGAGGAAGTAATATTCTGCCCAAAAGTAGGAGTTCAAACTCATTCTTTTGACATTTCACTGGAAATACCAAGGAAGCCAAAAGGCTAAGTATTTTTCTCTATTCCTTTGGATAACCATATCTTTAAAAGTGCGTAATTATATAGAAATTTTTGTTTGGATAAAAATAATGCAGAATCTCTGTCTCTAGAAGTGGTTCCAAAGTTTCTATAATTGGCAACTGAGTTGCTAGAAAATAAATGGATAGGTAACGTGCTTCACTAATTGCTATTCAATTATGGAAAAAAGATTGGGAAAAAATAATAAGGGCTGTTCTCAAGAGAAGGAATTCTTGTAATTTTCACACTCATTAGACTTGAATGCAAAGCTAAAAGCAGTCAATGAAGATGCAAGATCCAAATGTTAAGATTCTGTTTTGCTTTGTTATTTTTAAATGGGATACCAAACCCAGTAGATAGTGGACTAGCAAAAATAATTTTGTACCCAGTAGTACCCTTTAGGAACTGGAAGATTACTACAAGGTGGCCCAGAAGTCTTCTCTTCCCCAGGCTGAACAACCCCAACTGTTTCTGCCTTTCCTCAGAGAAGAGATTTTCCATCCCTCTGGTCATGTTCATGGTCCTCCTCTGGACCTCTCTAACACATCTTTTCTATGCTAAGAGCTCCAGAGCTGGATGCAGTGCTCCAGGTACTTTTATAAAGTTATAAAGTTTTTCCTTATAATTCCATCACCCCAGCAGTGTAATAATTTTTCTAGGTTGTATCTTTCCTATTTGCTGCAAGGCTAATCTCTAATGCTGTCTATTGATTTTGAAAATCAGAAATAAATCTAACAAATTTTCAGCTGTAGAATTACATTCCATCACCTCAGCCTGCAGCACACCGCATACTTCAAATTCCTGTTTCAGAAAACTTCAGGGCAATGGTGCAGTAGGTATCTAGCAAAAGAGCACATGAAGCTTTCGTTAAGTTTATCACACCAATCAGACTTTTTCCACTGAAAGGGTTTATTGAGTACGATTTTACATAACAATAGTCATGCTCTATCTTGTCAATCCCATGTATCTGTAGTTTTTCTTCCTCAAGCAGCTTAGGTCCATTCTTGTCCATCTCTATTTTACATGTAACTAAATCAAACACAATTTCCTCGTTTTCTTTCCCTTCCTAATGTCTCCTAAACATTATGTGTTCTTCAGAAGTCATTCTTCTGCTGGGTCCACCTCAGTGAGCAGTAATTAAACACACGGTCATCACTGCGGAGAGCACAGAAAGCCTGTGTGTGACAACTAATTTTTCAACTTCAGATGGACTTATGCCTTTTCTTTTTTTGTTGGTTTTTTTTTTTTTTTTTTCTTTTTCTTCCTTCACTCCTGTAGCTTAGATATTTGTTTCATTAAGTTTGTTGTACTGACACAACAGTTCCGCGTTTGCTGCTGGGCGTCTACGCGGCTTCCTGAATGCAAGAGACTGAAAGATGCCCTCCCGGGCCGTGTTTCCCAAGGGATCTGCCACCGGAGCCGGGGATGCCGCGGCCGCAGCCATCCGCCAGCCTGAAGAAAAGCGGGCAACACCGGGGCGGCCGAGGAGAGCACCCGCCCTCGGCCCCGTGCGGAGCCGGCGTTCCGCCGGCCCGAGGCGGCCCTCGTTCCCTCAGCGGGCCCCGGCGGGGGGCGGGGGGCAGTGCCGGCGCTGGGGGCGGGCTCCGCGGCCGCGGCGCCGGGGGCGGTGTCCCCGCTCCGCCCCGCCCCGCCCGCCGCCCGCCCGCTCCCGGCCGTAGGCGCGGGCAGCCGCGAAGCCAGCGCCGGGCGGAGCGGTGCGGAGCGGGGCCGGGCGTGGGGCGGCGGCGGAGCGGGGCAGGGCAGCGAGGGGCCGGCGGAGGAGCGGAGCGGGGCGGAGCGGCCGCCACCCGCCCGGCGGGGCGGGGCGGTGCGGAGCCGAGCGAGGAGCGGAGCGCGGCGGCTGCCGCTGCCTGGATGCCAGAAGCGCCTCTGGAGCCAGCGGCCGGCGGCACCCGGGAGGGCCCGGGAGAGGAGGAGGAGGAGGCGACGGCGGCGGCGGAGGAGGAGGACTCCGGGCGCGGAGGGGAGGAAGCAGGCAGCGCTTGCCATGGCCTCCAACTTTAACGATATAGTCAAGCAGGGCTACGTAAAAATCCGCAGCAGGAAGCTGGGGGTGAGTTCTTTCTCCCTTCGCCGGCCCTGGCCGGGGTGGGGGCGAGGCGCCGGGTGTCGCCTCGTCGGCCTGGGGGGCGGTGGTGCCCCGGGCCGGGGCCGCCAGCGTGGGGCGCGGCGACCTGCTGCTGCTAGTGCTGCTAGGGCTGCTGCTGCTGCCGCCGCCTCTGCTGCTGGGGCTGCCTCTGGTGCTGCTACCGCTGGTGCTGCCGCTGCCGGGGCTTGGACTTCGCTCCCAGCTCCGGAGGGGTCGGTGGGGATGCGCTGCCCTTGCGCCTCGGAGAGAGCCGGCTGCTCTCCTCTCCGGGAAGGTGCCGCTCCTCCTTCTATCTCAGCCAGAGTCACTGTCCGCGAAAAGCTGCGCCCCGTGCCCCCGTCCTCCTCCAGTACCCCAACCCAGGCCGGGGCTGACACTCCCCTTTGGCCGTCCCCGCGCTCCCCTGTCCCTCGCCTTGCTGCCTCCGGCAAGGGCTTGGGTGGGGAGAGGAAGGCGCAGGCAGGAGCTGTAAACTTTGTGTGCAGATACTCCCTCTCTCCCTCCCATTTCGGAGAGGGATGTTTTCAATCAGGGCAGGGTCAGAGAACGCTGCTGGTACCGGAGTACCAGAGTAACAGAGAAGAGCGGGCGTGGAGGTGTGATGGTGCTCTGCCCTAGGGCACGGGGAACTGGGAGCCTGCGGCTCACCGGGGATGGACAGGGAGGCAACGGGGCGACAGCCTCATGAGCCTACAGGCAGATGCAGAGGCTGACAGTGATAAAAACTAGGGGCAGTCTCTTAGGTGAGGGTGGCTGTTCGCGGTGTCCACGGGGATGCTCAGCGACACCGTGTATGCTATCACATTGGCCGTGGGCACTTTCTGTGAAGGGGTGCATCAAATCTTGAAAAGGCAGTGAAGTTGGAGCAGAGTGTGTGCAGAGGTCAGGATTTTCTAAACTTCAGTCGATCCCGGGAATCATCGGTTTGGTCTGTCTCCTACCCTTTGTGAGAGAGCAGGACTTCTTGCTTGCGCAGCTACTGATGTAGCCAATAATCCGGAAAGGTCCAAGTCCATCTTGGCCTGAGGCTGGGAGGAGGTCTGAGGTTCTTTGTATTCCCTCTTTCAGTTTTTCTTCAGGTGTGCAGAAAAGTGCAGGGTCTTTACCAGCTCTCCCTTCCAGGGAGGTGGTCCCTGCTTCCCCTGAAACCAAACAGCAGGGGCCGTGTGAAATGTGCCCTCCTCCAAGTCGTGCTCTGTGAGCTTATCACGGTGCTAATATTTATCTCCTCCTCCTCCTCCTCTCTCCCTTCCCCCCACAGATGCTGTGCATTGCTTGCAGACACAGCGTGCAGGATGGTGGGACACTAATCATAAATTGACCTTTGGTGACTTGGCAGGGCTCTTAATTCCAGAAGAGCACCGGAAAGTTTGGTCCAAACCCTTAATAGCCTCAACTACAAATGTTTGAGAGACGGTATAAATCCAAAGAGAGTGGTTGCTCTTATTAATCATTTTGCAACCCCAAAGTCACTCTGTGCATCAGTCAAGCATTAATCTTATCTGAAGAAACAATTTCTAAGCGTTAGTTTGTTTCTGGCAGTCCTCTGCTTAACCTTTGATCAGTTTTTCCCCTGCTCAGCAGTGTTATTGGATGGGCCCAACACAAAGCAGAGAGATGATGGTATTCCATCACCTTGATGTTAGTAGTTAGAGACAGAGTTAATCTATTTGGTTTGCAAATCTGGATTTGAAGCCAACTCAAGTGTCCTTTAAGTGTGAAATTATGTATATGCAAATACTTTTATATACCTATGTCTATGGCGTATGTGCAACAAATGTAGAGTTCACATCCAAGTAATCTTGGATGATACTTGCTGACTTGTGTAAAAAAAATTGTGAAGAGAGGGATATTTCATTGCAGAATATCTTATGTAGCTTGAATATTTTGTTTTGAAGATGTTAATCAGATTTTTTTAAGAGGGACACATAAAACTTTTTTTTTGCACGGATATTTTCCATAGTTGTAATGATTATCGTACTGCTACACTAAGCAGAAGGGAAACAGCTCATATGGTGTCTGTGGAGGATTTTTTCCTACTTGTGTGTGAGGGTAACAATTCAGACTATACAGCCTCAGGCAGGTGGTAGTATAAGCTTAAATATGACATATGGAAATGCACATCTGAATAAATCTATTCAATACAATTTAAAAGGGATTATATTTTATAGAAAATAGCATCAAAATTCAAATGAATGTGATGGTTGAAAGGTATGAATATGTGTGTGTATATCCATAGCTAACTGGATTCTTGTGATTGAATATCTAAATTAATGCAATTTTTATTCATCAAGTGAAACATTAAAGGTTTGTCTTTTTTTTCTTTATGTCTGTCTCCAAGTCCAAACCTTAATGACTTACACTGGAGCCACCGTAATGTAGGTGAATACATCAGTTTTCAGGGATATGAATGTCTGCTAGCAAATGAATATTTTTAACCTCCAAAAATACTGAAAAGAGGGAAGAGAGCTATGGGTTCTGGAAACTATGGCTAAGATAATTTTTAGATATGGCAGTAGAATTTTATCTCTTGCTAGTTGTGTTTCATTCTCACACACTGGAAGTTACTGGGGTAGTTTGTTTTTTTTTTTTGTCATAATAGTCTACATTCCTTGAATATTTCAAAGTCTCCTGAAAAGCAAATTGATTAAAACTTGGAGAGCTGAGGTGTCTAATACCACTTTAAGTGCTAGACTTGGGCAATAAAACTAATTCTAACCTTTAGGGTGGTAGCCAATTCGTTACGGAAATTCTTCCAATTCAGCTTTTATTCTGTTTTGTGACTGGCTAGGAATCAAGTGGAAGATACCTCAATAGTATGTTTTCATTTTATTGAAAAAAAATAAAAAACCCTCAACAAAAAGCTTTCATTTGGAGAGAACTTTCTGGTAGAATTTACTTTTTCAAGAATTTAATTTACAAAAACTCAAGTAGTAAATCTTAATCTGATTGTAAAGTAGGAATCTTTATTTTTTTTTTTTTTTAACAAGGTGTAATGTTTACTTCTGACATTTTACACCGATACCTTGCTTTAACTACTTGTTACCCTGTCTGCCTACTCCCTAAATACCTTCAAATTCTATTCATAGTATTCATGAAGTCAGGACTCGAGCTGTTTTCCCCTTCAGTAATTGATTCTGTTCAGAAAAGTGATTTGAAGACAAAAATGATGCCTAAATCTTGATGGAAATACATGGCAAGAAGAACTGTGAGAATTTGTCCTTACTTTTTTGTTTAGTGATACTTGATCATTATCTTCTATTTTGCCTGCTTTTTTCAGTGTAATCCTTAAGTGCTTGTTTACAGAAATTCATTAATAAGTAAATTGAATGGTATATTCTTCTGACAGTCTAATATTTTCCAGTAGACCTCATTGTTCTGATACCTTTACAGTGTTAAAACTAAGGTTGGGTGGTCAGCTGAGAAGGTTTACCAGCCTCTCTGTTTTCGTATTCTGACTCTGGGAATATCATGGTTTCTGCAGTGGAGATTCCAGGCCACGAAGAGACATGCAGCCAGTCTGACCACTTAGCCTGTCTCCTTACTTTTGTTAGGCATGAACTGTACATGAAACTTTTCTCTGGGGCCTTGAAATATCAAATATATATATGTTAAAGCCTATGTAGTAGGCAAGCTTATGTGTATCCGTCCCATCTTCATCAAGGTATCACGATGTCTTTGAAACTTAGAAACTGTAGTCATTGAGGATGGCAGTAATTAAAACATCTTTATAAAATCTGTTTCCCCGCAGCCTAAATATGCCTTTCTTTACAGTGCCCTGGCATTCCTACTTTGTTTGATATTTTGCTTTTCTCTAACACTACATAAAGGAAATACTCATTCTTACAGCCATTACATTTGACCTGTGTGACCCTTCTTTGAAATAAATTTGATTGTAATGTGGTGTGCTGTTCAGATCAGAATAGGTCATTTGTGTAGTGTGGAAAGGGACTGTGCTGCCTTTGTTCTTTTGGAATCTTTCATACTTGTGTCACATTAAAATTCATATGACACAATTTTGTACTGCACTGGCTGTGCTCATAGGCTGAAACTTTCTTGTAGCAGATTGGAATCCCTTTGTTGCCTCCTAATAAACTAAGCTGTGAGGATTTCATGCCTTGCTGAAGTGCTGTTTCTTAGAAAAAAAACAATTTGATGTCACATTAGGAAGTCTAATTAAAAATTAACTTGTGTCACTTTGATTGTCTTGTTTTGAGCCATATCAAGCTTTGAAGTAATAATCTTATTGTTTGTTTGGTTTTGTCTTTTTTTTGTCACGCCATGGTCATGGAATGAAAGAATCCTATCTCTTGGAAATTTTCACTCCATTTGTTAATAATTACTAATTTTTCTGTGTTTCCACATACTCAGTGGAAATATTTTCTGGGTGCTTCAGTTTATACTCTAATATACCTATCCAAAGAGAAAATTGTACCTGCCAGTCAGTCTCGATTGAGTAATAAATGGTAGGTTGCTCTTAGACACCAAATTAGAAGTTTTACCATATAACCTGCTCCTATTTTTAACCATACTTTTAGATCATTACAGGTACCTTTTCTGTAAATGAACAAAGTGTTTCTCCTTCAGCAGTTAACCCCGTCTTCAATCAATCAGGACTAACAAAGCTATGAATACAAACCACTGATTGCAGTGCGGTTCCTCTTGAAATAATGCGGTATGTGTCTTAAAAAAAATCCTAACATTCAGTTGATACTGTGTGGATATTTTGGGCGAAGAAAACAAAGGGACCTGCAAAATTTCTTGGGTTTGAGATTACATTGATTGATGGCGCTGGCTCTGCGAGTGGGTCGTGACGAATACAGAGGGCAAAGTAAAGGTTCTTCTATTTCTTTGAGTTGACATAGCATATACTCAGAAACAAACAAGCAGATGAAAAAGTACAGACAAGTAGTGCACCTGGAATACATATCCTTTCCATAGATTGTTTTGTATTATTATCTATGGGAAAGGTGTTCAGCCTGATTGTAAGCACAGATTGCCTTTTATACAATTGCGTCCTGACAGGTGATATAAACTGCAAGTTGCCTCTTGGAGTATGAAAATAATTCAAATGATACTATAAAAACTTAATTCCTGTTTTCAATGAATTTTAATTTTTATAAAGCTTCAGATGGACAGGATTTAGATTGCAGATTCCTTTCTAGTGAAGGAGTTTCTTTTTCACGATACTTCAAGGCAACCTGAGATATGGAATTAAAAGGATTTCATCATAGTCCACTAAAGTACCTAGTCACATTCTCTACTTAATACTGAAAGCATCATTTAAAATACCAATAATTACTGCTTTCAGTCCTCTTGCTACAGTTATGTGATTGGATTTGAAGAATTAAAAGCAAAATACATAGATTTCCAATTTGGTCATTATGGAAAAACAATCATCTTAAGCTTCTGGCCAGTTTTTATTGATTAAGCATATTGTACAGGAAATTGAAAGAAATATCTTGAAATCATGGTAAACAAGGACAAAAAGTCCCACAACTTTTTATGCTAATGTTTGTGTTAAAGGAGCTTGTGAGTCAAGCTTGTGGTAAGCACTTTGAAGTTGCTGTGCTTCCCAGTTATTTTCTTGATGTGCTTTCCCATCTCTTAATTCCCAAGAGGTGTGATAGCTGAAGGTCTAGTAATTCTGTAATGGATGGCACTTACTTAGAGTCAAATAGTTCTCTTTTGTAGATAGCATATCACATCCATGTTACCAATGGATTATAGATGCTTCTATTTTTACTCTTGTGTGTAATACCATTGGCCTCAGTGAGATTACACTTCAGCTATAGTAAGATTACACAAAGAAATGTTTGTACAGGCTCTCTCTCACTTGCATATTGTGAGATGGTAAGGTTTTATTGAGAATTTATTGTATCTTCTGTAAGGCCTTCTGTTTTTTTCATTTAGGAGTCTGTAATTTTTGTCCTACAATGGACATTAAAACCTGATGAAAAGACCCAGAGAAAAGACCTGAAGTCAGTTTAAGGAACCCATTAACTTTGGTGGCTTTGGTTCAGTGTCCATGTGGGAACATTAGCCACATGCATAGAACATGAATTTCCTTGTTGTAAAATGCCTTTCAAATCCCACTCAAAGGAATTGTCCTTTCTGAAATTGATAATTATGGAAGGAACATGCTCTGAGTCCTTGAAATATACAAGGAATTATTCATGTAATTCCAGTAGTGAGTTTTCTTCCTAGTTTTTTAGAAATAATCTCTCTTCGAATCATTCATTCAGATTTCTGCAAGCAGTGCAAAATGCTTTATATCTGTTGCCTGGCAACAACATATTCAGGCAACAGCATATGTGAGTCAGTTGTTAGTTATATGTTTATATATGTGGCTGTGTATAGAGCATATATTTTAGATAGATAATAATGATATATTAAAAAAAAAAACAACATGCTATTAAGTGTTCTTTTTAAAAATAATAAAATTCAAATAAAGGTTTTGGAGTCTACATTGTCCTGGAAAGTTTGTCTTTTGTTTTAGGTTATCTGAAAGATCAGCTAGCTGAACAGCTTTTCACAAATGTCATGATGTAGTTAATATACTTCCATTCAGTCTGAGCGAGCAGTGTAAAATATTCTCTTTGTTGAAGGCAAGCAATATTTTATATGTATGGATGCTAAATTATATCCCTCACTGTTCTTTAAATTAATAATGTGTTATTGAACCAAAATGTGGTGTTTTACTGTGTACTGTAACCTTTCACATGTATTTTAAATAATAATTGTTAATGTTACACTGCAATTTTTGTTTTTAATCTTCGCAACTTGCAGAGCAACTCTTAAGATTCAAACTGATTGTGGTGTATTATTGTAATGAATCATAGTTGGGTTGAAATTTTTTTTCCAGAAAAAATACAGACTTCAACTCTAAATACTATGAAATTTCTTG
Organism: Poecile atricapillus; assembly: GCF_030490865.1. NCBI lineage: Eukaryota > Metazoa > Chordata > Aves > Passeriformes > Paridae > Poecile > Poecile atricapillus. The sequence continues at coordinate 98,047,081 of NC_081250.1, read as the reverse complement.
AAGAAAATCAATAAAGAAAAACAAAGAAACCTTTTGCTACTGTGGAGAAAGTTTTTATGCAGTAGGACAAAATTGTTAACTTATAAAGAAGATTTTAGTGAGAGTAGTGTGTGCAGTAACTATCTTGACACTTGTGCACATAAATGCTTACTTTCAATTAATGTTTTTTTTAGTATTCAGAAAAAGTGTTCACACATGTCTGAGGAAGAAAACTGCGTGATTGATAAGTACTATATCTTAAAACTTTGTACAAGTCAAGAGAGTTACACAGTGAGATTTGCAGCTGGCATCAGACAGGAATACTCTTACTGACTAGGATAGGGTAGGATAGCTTTCTTGGAAAGAGTTCTGAAAATGAATGTTAATTTTGAAGTCTACTTAGAAAGGAAGGGGCATTAAAAAAAACAACATCTTTTAGCTAGTAATAAAATACACTTCTTTTCAAAAGTCATCCCCACTGCAAAATGGGTTTTCCAGATTCTAATGCTTTTTATCAATTGCCACGTGTGAAACATGGTGTTGCTGTCATACTGAGAGGTTACAAGCCCATGCAAATGGAGCCTCACAGGAATTACTGTTCACTTAAGATGCACATAAATTAGGAAGATAATTAAGGGAAGTGTTTAAATCTTTTAAAAGATTGATCTTCTTTCTCTCTGTTGTTCAGTTGCCAAAATGTCCCTCATCATCTCTGGCTTTTCTGGACTGAACTTTGGAAAGGTTGTATTCATTAACATGTCAGTGAGGAATTAGAAGCACACAGCATTGACTAGATCTGAAGAAAAAAGTTACACTGTGTCTGCTGGAGGAAGGGCTCTTTGGCATATTTCCCCTACCTGTTCATTGCAGAAAGAATTAATAGCAAAGTTTAATATCGAAAGGCTGTCACCACTGTAGAACGAAATTGCTACCATCTTTGAAAAAGAAGCCCTTGATATTTCCAATACTCTTTGTTTGTCCCTGGATTTTTTTCTTTATGTGAGACAGTCTTGCTTTGAGGTACACTGCCCTCAGAGTGAATTGTACATTCTTTGTTCCTCATGCAAACACTTTTTTCTCCTGCAAAGAGAAAAGAGCGCATGAAGTCTTACAAAATAAGAATACAAAAGAGTTTTTTGACTGAGTCGTCATAATTAGTGGTTTTGTACAGTGCCTAAAAAGAAGAGGAAACTTCATTTTAACTGAAGTTGACGTGTCCAATTATTAGTCAGTAGATTAGTATGATAATAATAAGGTGTATGATATGCATAATGTATATAAAATAGTATGACAATAAACACCCTAACAACAAAGGGTGGAGGTTAATATTTCATAGCTGCAGCAAGGTTATTGAAATAAAAGATCTTTTATTGAGTTTTATTTCCTGTACTTCTAATATCCTACACTACAGAATGAACTCTAGAGCTTTTTGCACTGTTGATGAAATAACCTCCTTTGAAAAGACAAAAATCTTTGTACTGACATGTTGGACTCAATATTAGAGAAGTTAAATTTTAGTCTTTTGCAGAGATGTAATTTGTAATCTTGAGCACTTTGATTCATACCAGCCTTATTCTCAATTATACTAAGCCCACTATATGCTACATAAATTAAATCTAAAGCTGTGTTAAGGCCCCTTATACCACCATAGTGAATGCTTTTAGTGAAAATGGGAAACAGGCTTTTTGAACTTAACTTTTCTGTTTGTAAAATTAGTAAAATCTCTTTTCACCCGTAATTGTTTTATTTTGTCTGTCTCAGCTGTAAACTCATGTTCAGTTCTCCTTTAAAATGGGTAAGTTGGCTCACACTAACTGTGGTCAAAATATTATTAGGTGCTACAACTCTATAGAAAACACTGGGGTAATTAATATTTCACTCTTAATAATTTGAATTTCATAACTATGGAGTGGTTGAGGTTGAAAGAACCTCTGGAGGTCACCTGATCCAACCTCTCTCTCAGGCAGGGTCACTGTCTATTTTAATGCTGTATGGAGACTTTCAGTTGAAAAGAAACTTCTGGTTGTGTTTCATTGAATTCTTCTATGGAATTTTTTTTTTTTTTTATACAATCAGGATTTGTTCTGTAATTTATTTTAGATTTTTGTATATAAAGAAGGAAAATATTGTTTGTTTTCCACCCAGATCTTACTGATAGAAATGGTTGCTCCTCAGTTTTCTTCTTAGAAACAAGCGTCAGGAATAGGGAGAAGTCTGAAGCTCATAACTTTGATTAGCCTTATGTCTCTTTTGCCCTGAGACAGAATTATAGCACAAAATTTAAAGTGTTGAAGAATTTCACTTTTAAAAGTAGATATTGAAATGTTTAAGGTAGAATTTTTCACGTCTTACTTGGCAGAACAGTCCTGAAAGCTTATATTGAAAAATACAGTGCATGAGACAATTTCATAACTGCTTGGGTTGCTGGTCTGCAGTTGTGGGTGTAAATTTCTGACCTCAGCCATGCAGAAAAGCTGTATTTGTCAAATATATGGCACATAAAGTAATAAACATATTTTAAAGCAGGGGGAGGAGTTAAAGACATTACTGCAACATCTTTTTCCTTTCTTAGTGCAGTGTATCACCGGTCAGATTTTGAGAAGGCATCAGTTGTCTCATTTCCAAATTTTATAAAAGCCATATTCTTCCATAAAAAAGTTGGAGACCCCTTACTCTGTTGGCTTATATGAAGCATTCTTCTATGAAATGCTGATGCTTAGCCTTAAGTTGTATGTTTTACCCATAATATCTTGTGGCCCAACATGGGGAACATGTATTTGCATGGTCCTGTAGAGGAAGGTGTGTGTAACTTTGTGCAGGTTGTAGGGTGAATCAGTTGAGTCCCCTTGCAGAGCCTAGAGATAACAAAATGCATTATTTCTTGAGGAATTCTACATAGACAAGGTGTGCACTAAAGGGGCACTATAGAAACATTTATTGAATGGAAATATATAAATTTAGGAAAAAAAAATATCTAATTATGATTTGCACATAATATTTGCCTATAACAAGAAAGTACATTTTTTTTCCTGCAAAAAAGGAATAATTTTGAGATCACTGATTGGTATCTTCTTCAGTGTGTCATAGCTCAAAGAAAAAAGGGTTGAAGATGTACTGGGTAGCCTTTGCTAATAAGAGTATTGGTTGAACCTTTTTTTATCGGTTGAAGTTTTTATTGGTTGAAGTGTGTTTTCATTATCAACACACTTAGGTGGTAATGTGTTTGATGAAGTCGAGTTCCCTCATCATGTTACATTTTTCCAATTATTGAACAATGTGGATGTCTGGGGTTTTTTTATAATGAAAATTCTAATGTAGGACCATCCAAAAGAAAAATAAGAAAAAAGAAACTACTTTTGGCTTTAAGTGTGAGCATGTAGGTGAAGTAGATCATCTGTTTCAGGTGTAGGTAATAGTTACCTTGGTTAGGTATCACTGCTCAGTGTAGGCACATCTTTAATTTCTTCTGATGATTTGTAAAATCAAACGTTTTTACAGGGAAAGCTGTGCAACAGACAAAAAGTTTCTCAGCCCTAAATCTGTATATGTACATAAATTTTAGTTGGTGAGAATTAGTGAAAGTTAGATTTTCAAAAAGCAGAGTGAAAAATTCTGAGATCTGTCTTCCCTGATAGAGCAGAGTGTCTTACAGATATTATTCTCAATAATGACATGTCATGTAGTAAATAGATAAAGAATGTGGCAGAAGGAATAAGGAGTGAAAGAAAGGAAGCAGTCTGCTGTAGGCTGATGTTGTTGCAGAAAAACAAGAATGGAATAATTTTTATGGTCCCAGAGGTCTTAATAAAGAAGAAGACTGCAGTTTTTAAAAGGTGAAGTAGATAACATTAATGCAAAGGCTCTATTTCTAGAATATAAGCTATTACACGTTATAGGACTCGTCCAAGACCCAGAGGCCAGATGGAATATTGCGGAGTCATGGCCATTTCAGAAGGTTCAGGTTATTTTGAAGAATTAGGTCTGAATGCCTGTAGTGTATCATTAGAGATAACTCTTTTCAGACACTTCCTAATCATTTGGGATGAAGATAATGCTTACAAATCGTGAAAGGGAGCTGTAACTAATGGTAACAGCTTAGCAGCTGGCGGAGAACATTGGCTAAACTATCGGAATTAGGAATCTGAGGTACATTGAAAATGGAAACCTCACAGTGAGACGTAAGGAGGAATCTGTGGAGCAGCCAGGGAATAGATTTACATGAGATTTATGGGCAATGAGAGGAAAATTTACACTGGTGGACCTCATAGTGTATTTATTTGAGGATAAACATTGCTGTAGCAGCTTTTATACAGTAATATACCTGCAGTGTTTAGATGTATTGCTTTGGGATTTTTTGAACTGAAGGAGAAACTACAAAAGTAAATACTACTTGTAAATATTTTTGACATGATTTTGACATGATTATAACATAATGCAGTGTATGTCCCAAGAGAACCTAGATGTTAAATACATTTCAAAATGGTTTTGGAGGTGTATTTTCCAGAATTCTTGATGCCAGAAAATAATTTTTGCCTGGATTTCTTTTTCTCTCCCCTCTGAAATGGAAAATTAATAATTTCTGCTGTGTTTCTGTATAATACTATTTTATGTCTTACAGTCATTTCACTTAAAAAAAGAATATTTAAGGTGAATCTGTCCTATGCTGCAATCTAAACAAAATTTGATTTAAAACTAATGAGATGGTGTATCTTGTTTAATTCTTCAGAATGTTTTCTTTCCTCCACCTGCAGCTTACCTGAAACATTTCCTAGACCAACATAACTAGTTGATCTTCTGACAGCAGAACTAACAGTTTTTCTTTCTGTAATTTGGAAGTTACTCGAAAGAATATATACCCATTCCCATTTAAACAAACAATACTTACCTAATTTACTTGTACTGATTAAAATGGATTGAACTAACAGGCTAAATATCTGCTTGTGGATAGAAAAGCATATGAAGGAATACAGTTTCTTTCTGTACTTGCCAGGCTTTTAAGTTTAGGAAAATAAAAAAAGTTGTAAATGACATTGATTTTGTTGGCCTGAGCTAACCTGCAGTGGTGGCACAGCAGCACTGTCACTGGTGCTCAGGGCTGAATGCACAGTAGATGAAATGAGTTAAACAGGAGATCTGAAATGGGGACTGCTGCTAGCCACCCTTTGAAGTCAACTTTAGAGAGCTATAAAACAAAGCACAGGTGACTGCAGAGCCATTAAGATGATCGTGACTGAAATAGTGAAAATGGAAGCTCAGCTAGCAGTGCATAATTACCAAGAGATTCTTGATTTTTGTCACTAGTGTTTGTTCATTAAGTTACACTTGCAGTGATATGAACAAATACAGAGGAAAGACCTCTGGTAAAGAGAGCCAGATCTGCCCTGGATTGTGCAAGTGCCTCTGAAAGTATTTGTGTTTGCAGCTATCTCACGCTAGCCACAGGGCTCGCCATAGCAGTGCTTTGACCAAGTTTCATTCGGTCAGTCCTTTGTTACAGCAATTTCATAAAGTTCTGTCAATCCCAGCGGATGCTACTAAAACCTAAGCCAGGCAGAGCAGTTCCTCATCTTCAAAATTCTTTTTCTAGGTAGGCAGGTAGTTTCAGGACTGCATCCCATGGAAATGGGATTTGTTCAGATTTCATGCCTCACCTTTTCTTCAGAATCAGGAGGGTTAAAAAACTTAATTTCTGAACCTAAAAATTGAAATTCTTGTGTAATATTTTGTCCTCAGGACCAGATGCCTTAGGCATAGGCCTTTAATCCCTGTGCCCTAGTTACAGCAATTAAGGTTCATGAAATAAAAATTTTGTTACATGTGCATCTTGGTTTCTTCTTTATTCTTCAGTTTCAAAATCAGTCTGAAATATTAATGATTATATTAAATGCACTCCGCTATGTGAATTGCTGTTAATATTGCATTCTAGTTATCCTAAGAGATGCAGTGAATGGCATTTCCTAACATTTATATTAAAATTCCTAACATTTAGACTAAAATGCATGTTGTCTTGCTGAAGAAAATCTTTATCTGAATTTAAATAAAAAAGTTGCTGAAGGTATGCAGCACTTTGGAAAACTACAGCTTATAATTGTTCATGACTTCTAGTGCTGCAGTGCAAATTAATCATTGTTGGGCTGTACTGGGGAGAATAGACAGCATCGTAGTCATTGCCTGAAAGTGCTCCAACATCTAAGATGTTAAACCTATCCTTCAAAGTCTCATAGTATTTTTTTTTTACTGAAAGATTTCTCTCAACTTTAATCTATCATCCATTTCTGCCATCCTGTCTATGCAAAGGATTTCTGAAGCTTGATTATAACGGTTCTTTTCTCCTCCCACACTGATGAAGAAATGGTCACTCATGTGAACAAAGTCCCCATCAGTGCAGGTTTTTTTTGGGATCAGGGAACCCACTGATAAGGAATGAGGGTACAGAGATGGAAAAACAATTTCATTTAGATGGTTCAATAAAAGAAGTGTTGTCTGCATAGCAACAGGTATAGCCATGCTAGATTATATTTCACTTATAGAGATAGTAGCCCCTTTGGTATAGATATGAAAGCTCTCAAATGAAAAATTCACAGCCTTCTGGGGGGTTTGTTTTTGTTTTTGAAGGCAGAGGCGTATGTCACTGTAAAACAACTATATGTACTTTAATGTGGCCAGAAAAGAGGCACTTAGCTGTTCCACTGCAAAAAGAATGAGTTAATAAACCCGGCGCACAATCTGTCTCTGCTGTAGCTCTTGGCACACAACAGCTCTAATTGGTGGGAACTATTGAGGCCTTAATTGCTGATTTTGCAGTACTGCCATGTTTACTGATAAGGTTTAATGCAAACTAAAATTTGTTAACTAGAGAGAAACAGTCACACTTGCGTGAAGAGTGTGAGGACAAACAGCAGGCTTTTCTGAAGCACAAATGACAATGAGGTATTTCAGCACGTGGCATTGTTAGATTTCTCCTTTGAGACTATTGATAGGCCTTTCTTTGAGCAGAAGAGCTAGGAGAACTTTGTGTCATGCAGCTAGTGCTGAAATAAACTTATAGTTGAATCAATAGTTTTCACCTCCTGATTTACATGATGTTGCTCTGTGCTGAATGGATGGAGGACCATTGTATTTAAACATTAAGACCGTGAATTCTTGAACTGAGATATCTTCACATTTCATTTTTAACGTTGTTATTACACTATAATACAGAAGCCTTTTGAACTACTAACCTGCTGTTTCATTTCTGAACTATTAAGTTTAAAATCATTGTTACTTGTATTTGAGTTTATGTAGTAGTAATAAAAATACCAAGTGATGTTATATGGCTGTTTGTGTCCCAAAAAGCTAAAAGGGAAAATAAATGGAAATGTGTTTTGTACTTAACGTAACACTCTGGAAGTGCCATTATTTTGTGTCTTAGTATGTTTTTCATATACTGCTTGCATAGCTTAGAGAAGAGGAAAATGTAGGATGCTAGCTGATGAGAAACAGGTGCTGCTGTGTGTTCCAAATGAGTTTTTTCTTCATGTTTGAAAAATGTGACAGTATTCAAAGAGATTTTAAGCTTGCATATGATTAAGATCTATTTAATTTTGTTACTGGATGTACTGTATCTAGTAGTATATTCTCCAAGCACCTCACGCAGTTCATAAAATGTGCATCTGCATATGTATCAAGGAGCAGATAGTTGAAATACAGTGCTTTAATCCAATTTTTATTAATGTTCAGAAGATGAGAAATGTCATGTTCATCAAGTGTACTGAAAAAAATAATAGTAATTAGCGTAATATTATTTTTTTCTGCAGCTTAAATGGAAATTATGTCTAACATACATTAATTATGATTGTAAATTTTCTCTACTCCTTAGACCAATTTTGTTTCAAACTGTATTCAGTTAAGTAAGTTGTAACTCCATGTGGATCTGTGACAGTGTAAAATATTAAAACTTGTATTACATGGTGTTTTAGATACATAGCAGGACAGCTTTACAGACAAGAGTCTGGTTTTGAGTTTCCTCAGGGCTCTGCACTTCTGTAGTAGTTCTTGTTGTTTAGTAGTTTTAGCCTTGAAAGGCTGATAGAGAAAAAAAACCCTATCATCACTGAGGCCATAGTTAAAACTTATCTTTGTAGATGTCCCAAGTCCAAGTCAACAAGGGCTGTATCTTTCTGCTTTTATAAATCTTGGGGGTTTGCAAGTCTGGCTCACAAGGACAACCTTCTTTCCAGGCTTTTTGGCAGGTTTGTGTGGAATGGATAGCACTTTTTTCTTTAAGCAATCTGATTTAGAATCAGTTGTCTACTAACGTTCTGTTACCCGCAGATGCAGCAAAATATGTGCAAATCCTATTAAATTTACTAAAATTTGAACAGCAAGGTATTTCCAAGAAGAGTTATGGGAAAGGCAAAATAATTTGCAGTACCACAGATTCGAGGTCTCTTTAGCTCCAAAGTTGTCTGCTTCACTGTGGGGTTAAAAAACCACAAAACATCAAAAAAACAAAGGGAAAGAAGTTTTTCCTTCCTGTTACCAAGTGACAGTTACCAAAACGTACCTATCTACTCCCTTAAAAACAGGAAAGGGTCTTCTGCCAGATAGCAGTGACAGCAAATCATGAGCTTTCCTCTGCCTTTTCCTTTCACTTCACTGAAGTGTGAAACAAAAAATATGAGATAGTACGTTTTTAATAACATAAAGTTGGAAATAAACTAATACGTTCTTGAACTAGGTAACATTTTAGAAATATTAACTCTTGCACTTAATCTAGATGTGAGTGTTCACAATATTATGTTAAAGTTCTGTCTTTAATTTTCTAACAGTAATTTTGAAATTGCATTTCCTGCATGGACTTTATGAACTAAATCACACTTGTTCTAATTCCTGTAGAGTTACTGTTATGTATACTGTTAATGCTCATGTAAGTTTTTGTTTTATCTCCTGTTCCAGTTATTTTCTTGGATACCTTCTTCCCCTTATAAATTGTGACGCAGAATTAAAATGTGGAGGACAGTTTTAGAAGAACAAAATATGACTGGTCTTTTTCTTTCTATGGCATATATTAGCATAAACACGATGGTATCTTTTCTTTCTGCCTCTATGCCGACAGAGATGGTAATTCCAGTATTCTGTGTAAATAGCAAATCAAAGTTAGGAAACATAAACTTTGTATTTTAATGCACATTAAAATTTTGTGTTAATGCACAAAATTATTTGCTTTATATTCTACAATAATAATTCCACAATTTGGTCTGTCATGAGGCTTTAACTGTCCAGAAATTTAATTTGCTGTACCAGAAGTAAATAAATTTTGAATAGAAAATTTCCTTTGTCCGTAATTATGTGATACTTACATATTTGCCTTGTCTGAAATCAGAGGTTAAATAAATGGTTTGTTATTATTCCTTTCCTCTCTGTAATCAGTAGAGGGCTCTACCAAGCTAGTCAGGTTCTGGTCATGGTGGTTGCATTTGATTGAAGGATTTGAATAAGCAGTTAAGATGTTTGCAGAAAAGGAGGTTCTTGATATCATTGTTTTGTTTTGTTGGGTTTTTTGTTTGTTTTTCTGTTTTTGTTTTTAATTATTTTTCTTTGTAAATTAGGAAGACAGTTCATGGATAATGCATACAATGTAGAGATTTCAGGTGCTAATTGCACTTAAGTGTTGCACTTCTGTGATTGACAAAGTCATATCCTGGGGCATCTTGTACTCATTTACTTGGTATGTATATGTGTCAGCAAAATACCTTGGACTGAAGAGAATTTCCTGCTTTAAAAAGCAGTGGACTAAATGATTTAATTTGAATAAAATAATAATAAAAGATTTAGTAAGAGTGAAACAATTGATATTTTCATGCCTATTCCAGTTGAATTCCTCAATTCCTTTAAAAAGTTTTCCTGTGAGTTCTTGTCCAGTATATTCCTTTATTTGCTGTTGTCATTAGTATAAGGCAAACAGAATGAATAATAACTTATATTCTTTGGTCATGTCTGGTTTTAGGGCAGACATCTGATCTGATTTAAGTAAATAGAAGTCCTACTACTCCAAGAGAATTTCTCCAAACTGTGGACAAAGGCATGCAGCCCAGGAAGAAAAAAAATAAAATAAAAAATGAGAAAGAAAAAAGGCTGAAATGAAGAAGCAGTTTGTTTCCATACTTGCATTTTCCCCTTACAACTCTTTGATGTATCATAAATGTAGCAAGCATGGCTATTAACTTGATTCACTCTCTTTCACAATACAATGTCGCTGCTCTGGAGAGAGATTTCAGACAGTGCTGGACAAGCAGAAAATAGACGTGGTGAAACAGAAGTAAGCTGTTGGGATGAGCAAATGAAGGAAACTTTAGAAACAATCAATATAATGTATGAAAAACATTTTCTAAATGAGGAATAAAGGAATATAAGTGTAGCTAAAATTGCAGCTTATAGTTTTTTTAATATATATTTATTTTATATATAGCATTGCTGTACTTGTTATAATGGGACTTTTAGCTCACAATACTTGGTAGTCTTGTGTAGGAGGGATTTTGCTGAAGGAGAAAAGGTCCTACCTTCCTCCTTACTGTGGGGCTGCTTTAACTGCACATTAATATAATGGTGTGTTCTAACATGATAATATATAAGCTGCACGTATGTTGCAATACAGTCATTAAATTTTAAATGGTTGGCTAGATCTGCCTTTTGAATTTACTTTCTTGCAACTGCAGTGGTTAATAATGTATTATTGATGTAACTGGAAAAAAACCCTGTAAAATTTCACACACTTGACTGGTCAATTTGAAAACATAGCTAAATACATGATGTCAGATACCATTTTCAAAGAAGATAAAGCAAGCCTGGGATCATCCAGTTCAGTGATGCTAATCATATATGGCCAGGGTAAACATAAAAGGGGAAGATAGGCTCATGTTTTAGTTCCAGGCTTCAGTTGGCCCTTTACTACCTACATTAAGGCAATTCAACAGTCATCTGTGATGAAGTATAGAAAATAAGCAGCTACAATTTGTGTTTTACTCTCTCAAACTTTCTGAACCTTTTTCTTATACGCATCTGCTGCCATTGCTGTCGAGTCAGCAACTTATTTCAATTCCAGGAATCAAAACTCTGAAAAATTTCTTTCCTGCTTTTGTTTGCTCCACAAAAGCAGCTTCTGTCAATATAATCTCCTTTCATTTTATGTAATCATTAAGATTGGAAGAGAAAATATTATCAAGTCCAGCCTTTTACTAAACACCACAGTGTAGACTAACCCATAGCAACAAAGTGCCATGTCCAGTTGGTTCTTTAACACTCCCAGGAATGGTTGACTCTACTTCCCCGCACAGCCCATTCCAGTGCTTGACTGCTTTCTGTGAAGAAATTCTTCAATCATGTCCCACCTGAACCTTTCCTCACACAGCTTGAGGCCATTTCCTCTTGCCCTGTCTGGGCTTAACTCTGTTTTTCACCCTTTTCCCTGGTGGAAATCTAACCCATGTGACTGCAAAGGTGTAATTTCTGTCCAAGGTCACAGGACTTTGGGTTTACCAACCCTTACTGGCTGCTGGAAAAATTACATTTGGCAGCATGACTGTTTTCTTTGGAGCTCAGTGAATGCCAGCACACTGCTCAAGCTTTGCTCTTAGCTAATATCTTCTCTACTGGAGGCCTTGAAAACTGCAGACAATTAAGATAATGCTTCTCTTGGTTTCATCTCTACAAACGGCCATCATACATCTTTGTCAGCATTATAAATTCCCTTTTTCATATTAGAAGTAGTAGTTGAGGTGATACACAGATCACAACCAGTATTGCTTAGGACACCTTTTATTCAGTAAATCAGTGTTTCTGTGCACTGTCTACCCAGAAGCAGGGCACTGTGCAGAAATGCCTGGAGGGGCTTCTAGCTAGGTGTTGAGGAGGAGCTTCGGGGGGCTGTTCACTTATCAGGTCTGCAAATAATGACATAGCTTTTGTCTATGTGTTCCAGAAGCTGCTTTCTTGGGCAGCATGAGCGTTACAGCATCTTGTTGATGTTTGTACATCTCGTGCCTGTGGCCTTGTCCTTCTAACAAGTGATCAGCATCATGAGTGTGGCAGCTCTTGCTCAGCTCAGTGGGACAGTTGGTCTCCAGAGCTTATCAGTCCTTGGGGAACTTTCACATGCTGCTTTCTCAGCGGTGTTAGAGTTCAAATGTGTTTCCTCTCTTTGGACAGTTTTTGCTAACTAATTTCTCCATTCATACGGTTAAGAGCCTTGATGGCGCCAGGAAGTCACATGGTTTGATTTGCTGCTATGTGATTCTTGTCAGTGATGAGAGTAATCTTTTTCAAGCTCTATGTTCATATTTCACACTCCCTTTTCTGCCTGTCGTCTTGGTAATAATCATCAGTATGAGATTAAATCTGAATAAGGAGCTTCCAGCAAGTGGAACTGATGCAAAACTAAGTGCTGAGTGAGAACACAACCCATGCAGAGTGAAAGAATGCTAAGGTCTTTATTTGTAAAGTGCAGATATATACATGTGATAAGAGTAACAGTCTACTTTATGGAATTGAGAATCAGTGTCCTTTCATGTAGCTAATGTGACTGCTCAGCAAAATTCACTCATTTTTTTTTTTGTTTGTGTGTTTATGCAATGATGCTACACTGATGGAAAAGCAAGCAGGAAGTTGATTGAACACAAGATTAAAAACCCCAATTTTTTTGAGATATATTGTAAGTACAAACTTCCTCAACACATATGCTACTTTCACACTAGTTCAAACACCGTGTAAGTCTTTATCTTTGCAGTCCTCCCTCTTACGTTGCTGGACAAATTCCGTGATACCTTAATAAGGGTGAATTAGCTGAATATTTCTCTTTACTAGTAACAATGTTGGAAAGGTTTTTGCATAACTGAACATGCATTTACTCTAGTGAATATAAAAGTAATTTTATCCTTTTACCTTATAGTCTGTGGCCTTACATACCTGAAGGAAATGCTGATTTATTAAATTAATACTTCTTTCAGTTGTTTTATGTAATTTCTAACAAAAGAATAAATAATTGTAGTAATTAAAGGACAATGTTTGACACTTAAAACTCCTTGTTGCAGTTGAGTTAAACAAAAACAATAATTTCTTGTTGCAAAAATAAACAAGAGAGAAATTTCCTATGTGATTGTTTCATTAGAGTTTTTACCTGACATTTTTGTCTAAACTCAAGTTGCTTACTATAATAGCTATGCATCTGGATGGTGAAAGAGATGACAAAGAAGTGGGAATCAAGTAAAGGAATATATTTAATTTCACCAAAATTACTTTTGACAAGTTGTCGAAAGTCATTTAACTGATTTGAAAAATTCTCTGAGGTGTGTCTCTGCAACTCTGCTTAGAAGGCCATACATAAGCCACACAATGAAAACTTCATGTATCTAAAGCATTTCTGAGTTGTCAGTCAGTGAATAGCAAGGTATTATGCTGATTTGAAGTTGTTGTAATATGTACTGTGACAGAAGCTTCTTCCTCCATGCATGTTTCTGTAGTTTTTCACAGGGCTTCTATTGAGAGGTCGCCTCTGGAATGACAGGAATGACAGTATTGGTAGCTTAGAGTCAGATCCCAATATAAAAGGAAAATCTTGATTTCAGTTTGTGGGATTTTAAGCTGTTTTTATCTTATATAAGATAGGATTTTCCTTCCTTGTGTTATGCGCTCTTTAATCTTCCCATCAAAAATGGGAACACGGGTGGTTATCTTCTCACAGAAACCTGAATCTAAGAATTTACAAAGTAACACTGTGAGAAATTGAATTATTTGGGTTTAAAACTGACTGAAGTATGTTAATATGTGCTGTACACTTGTAGGCCTGGATTCAATATTTTCTTGAATTTACTTGAGGAGTATTGAGACCTCAGGCATTTCCTGGCTTTTAGATAAAACCAGCTTAACAATTTTATGTCTGAAAGGCCTTTGAGCAATTTCTATGTGGTATTGGCCTGAAACTCTTGTATTATCAATGCTTTAAATTCTCAGAAGACAAGTGCTCATGAAGTCTGTGTTTCCTATATGCAATTGTTTTGTGGGTGTTTTCCTTGAAGCTTATGAAATGATGCAGTACAATCTTATGTCAGGCTCTGGTTTTATACACTATTTCTTGTTCTATATACTATTTCAATATCCTTTTCTTATAAATACATCAGTCTAGCACACCGAAATTAAAGGAGAGCTGAGCTGACTTCAGTACGTATCCAAGCACGTAGGTAGCAGAGCACTGAAGGGATAAAGGTATCTTCATTTTACATATGGTATAATAACAAGGTTGACTCTCAGTGTAGAATTTCAGGCCAATGTTAGTGGTCCTGCAGAAACCATCCAGGAAAGGATAGAGTTGTTCTTCCTGTACAATGGATTTGGTGACCATAAGGCTGCATGAAGAATTTTACACAGGATAACTAAAAGTCTTCCTGGGGAGAGCTTGGCCATCCCTTCTGGATGGTCATCCCTGATGGACGTTTAAAGGTCTTATAGCAGTGGCATTCAAACACTACTTGCACAAACTGTTATGCTGTAAAATGTTTTACGTTATGTGTTGTATGTGTTGTGTGCAGTACAGCGTGGCTCGGTGACAAGTCATGCAGTAAATAACCTCTTTGTGTGTCTATAAGTTAGAAGCTTTGCCTTAGCACTAAGCAGGTCGTCCTGCAAGGAGAATAGCAGTCGGATGGGGAAAAGCCCATTTTTGGGAAGCATTCTTATCTGTGAGTTTATTGTTACACCATCACTGTCATAAAGCTGCTGTGCACATGGTTTCACATTCCTGCGTACCTGAGGCTGCGGGGAGTGACTCCCCTTCTCCTCATGGCATCGGGCTGTGGATTGGGCAGGGAGGTCTGTGCTGAGGGTGCCAGTGGATGCTGGATGTAATGATGTGTTTTTCTGCCAGACATAATTACTAAGCATGTGCATGTCATGTTTCAAGTAACCGGCAATTCTCTGCACTCCTTTCAACAAGGTTGGCTGAGCCTAGACATACAAAGCTATTGAGACTTCATGTTCTTTTGGGTTAAATCTCACTCTTTCTTCAGGTTTATCAAGAGGATGTAACCCAAATCCTAAGATCTATAGGATGCGTTTGCTGAGAATCTTTTAAAACCCGTTTTTATGTAAAAAGCGCAGCTGTGTGGAACAAGTGTTGCAACTCTTTTCTTTCCTTCACAGCCATAATGGAAAGCTCTGCCATTTCCTGAGATCTTTTAGAGCAGAGAAACCAATTTGTATAATATAAATTGGTTTCATTTTGTGGTGTCTTGTTACTATTCAATAACAAGATTAAAATAATTTAGCACCTATTTTTAGCTTGGTTAGCATTCATAGGGCTGTTTTAATCAACCTGACTTCAGAAAGATTCCATTATGTTAAGCTTATCCCTGGCTGCAGATGAAATAATTCTGGATTAATGTCATCAAGGTGTGCTTTGAAGGTGGGAGAGTAGGCCTTACATTGATAGCAACTGTATTAATAGCAGAACGTATAATTTTTCTCGCAAAAATGGTAGAAATTTTCCTTTGGTCATGCATTCACATGAGACTGAATCTCTTTTCAGTATAGGTAAGGTGCCCTGAGAAGAGTAAGGATGCTGACAGAAGAATAGGAATCAAACTATCATCTCACTAGAGATTCAATTTAATATATTACTATTTCATATGAAATTAGTTGCTTCAATACTAATAAAAGAGCGTTATTTTAAGGGTGACTTTTTATGAGAGTGGTGTAGAACTTCTCTAGCAAGTCTGACTTCCTCACTTTTTTCTTTCTTTTATCCTGACTTCTCAGTGATGCTTTAACTGATTTCATACCTTCTTTACCAGAACTGTATATCATTTTAGCTCTGTTTTCCTGTACAATTACTCCAGAAGTTACCCTGAAGCCCATGGGGTCCACTTTATGTCTTGCTCACAATGTTTAAAAATCACCAGAGTTCACCTTTCCATTTTACTTTTCATTGGTAAAGTGGAGATGATGTCAGCTGAAAAGACATAACATGCCTTTTGTCTTTAACAAAATTACAACCTATACTTACAGTATGAGCCTTCTATCCAAAATCTTGAGTGCCTGGCTCACTTAAACCCTCTGCAGATCTTCAAGTAGAAGTGTAGATTTTTCATGCCTAAACTTAAGCATGTAAAAATCAGTGAATAAATGTACTAAAACAGGGCAAACTCAATCCCTTTTAATGAACATGTGTGTATGCTAATCAGTAGTATAATATGTTGGATTTTTTTTAATTGTGAAATGAAATTCTTTCATTCATGGCTTCCAAAGAGTCTGATCCACTAGTCACATTTGGGAATGGACATGTTCTACCAGTCTGTAGCGCTTTTGTAGCTACAAGTTGTTTTCCATAACTTTTTGTACTGACAAAAAAATGCAATTAAAATGTATCCTCCTGGGGGGGAAAAATCTTCTTAGGGGATTATGCCACTTATGTCATGGTTAGACAAAGTATTTCAGCCCTGTTTAATAGTTTATTCTAGTCATTATTAGGACAATACAATTTCAGGTGTGCTAAATACTAAGTATTTATATATTTTCACATTATAAATGTGTTTTTCCCTTTAGAAAATATAATCTAGGTTCTTTACAAAGCTTACATCTTAAGTTATACTTTTCTGTAGTATGTATAAATTCAGCTATGCATACAGTGATAAAAGTGTAGAGTTATAGTATTTTGACTCTAATTCTTTCATTTCAGTGATCTAATTATTTCATGGTGTAATATTTTATATATAAGCCCAAAGCAGACTTCCGGTTTTAAACTCCTGGAGTTTAGTAATTGCTCATCATTTTCAATTTGTACTAGTTCTGGACAACAGATAATGTTACTCAACAAAGCAAACTTTTCAATGTCATTTGCTTCATTGTTGGAGGGTAACTGAGGAATAGTAACAGAAATATGTTTGCAGAAGGAAAAGTGATTGCAAAAAGACAATAACTGATAGTAACAAAGTATTTAATAACAGTATTGATGAGAGGTTTCAAATGCAAGTCTATGATGGGCTACAAAGTTCACAGTTGGAATATACATATGTTACGGATTTTTCTCTGTAGTATTTAGGAGCTGGAGTGAATAAGCTACAAGACACTGAATGTGTGTGGAAAGGGAAAATGCTGAGTGAATAAGCTACAAGACACTGAATGTGTATGGAAAGGGAAAATGCTGTTTGCCAAAGGACAGAGAATGTTGCCATTATTATTGTTATAAAAATTTACCCCCAAAAAAATTTAAAAAATAAAATTCTGACATTGACCTTGGAAACAATCTGTGCTTCAGTTTCTTCTGCTGAATTCTATACAGAGAGATTACAGAATTACTTTTGTGGCAAAGTTTTTGTTGTTCCACATCTGTTTTAAGGTAGCAAAAAAATAGCAAGTCTCTGGTGTAGGGAAAAAAAATACAAAAATAAGATTTCTAGGATATAAGAAGATTAAATTATTTTGACAGAAGTATCTGATGTTGGTTTGATTAACTGCAAGACATCAGAGAAAGTACAAATTAAAACTAGGAATTAAAGCATCTGTCTAATATCTAGGCACAAACTTCAGACAACGCCATCATTTTAAACAACAAACAAACATAATTACCTTATGTACAGTCTTTGTTTTAATGGAGGGAGCTTCAGTCAGATTTCTTTGTTCTGGTTTTAACACATCTTATACTGTGTCTTTAAAAACATTGCAATTAATTAGAGTAAAAAAAAAATAAAACAAAACTAAGAAATTAATATTTCTAGCAAGCCTAACACCTATTCAACCTTGATAACAAATGGTTTCTGTGATAATGTAACAGTAGTCTACCTCAAATTAATGTTTCCACATAAAGTAGTATGGTCAGAAAACCATGACCTTTGATTTGAACATGACAGTTAAACCCAGTCCTAAAATTCTCATTGTTCTGAATTAGAATGAAAATAAAATAATTTGTTATAAAGTGTAGACTTTCATGATTATCCAGTGGATGTCTATAAAAGTAGAAACCTGAATGAATTTATTTTAAGAGGAAAATATGTTGGAATTGGAGAATATAAACAATGCAGACAAACATTTGAATAATTCTACAGGATTTGATTCAGTAAGTTCACTTGCATGTGCCAGGGAAACATGTTATTCAAGAAATTCTCTTTTTATTCAGACTGCTTTTTAGATAACTGCCTGAAATTCATAAAATAAGAAAGAACGTTTATGAAATATTAAGATATCATCGTGACAGTTGAAATGCAGTGCTACAGGGCTCACTGCATAAAAATTATATCATTCTGCTGGCTTTGAAATGTTTTATGATACTTCTTGAGGGCCTCGCAACATTAATTTTAAATCAAAAAATTATTCAAAAAATAAGTGGAATAGCATGTCTTTGCAAATGGCAAAATGAACTGTTAGAAAAGGGATGGAGCCATAAAAACACAAATCCATTTCAATTCCCTGGTGTAGTCAATAATGCTTATCAATATACTACTATCAGAGTGTAAGGTTCTTCATTTTAAACTAGGATTTCCTTTACAGAAGAAATTGTGAATGCCATTGCAGCTCAATATTAATAAGTATTTCCCATTCTTAATGATCAATGAAAAGTACTTATACAGAAGTCTTTCAAGATCAACTACTGTCATGTTTCCCAATTCTTTTTCTCTCTGCCATTTCTTTTCTTCAGAACTATCTCTCCTGAAGTTGCTGGGGAAAAGATGTGGCATGGTAACAGTGGGTGTCTGAGAGTGCCTTTAAGAAGCACAAAATTGATGGGCTTGTTATGAATCAGGGGATGACTGTAAGAAAAACTAAATTTTTTTTTCTGAAGCACAGTTTGCCCTTTCATTATGATTCATAGGTATAAGGATAATGTCTTCTTTCAGTTGATGGAGGACTTGAATGATACTTCCTGTATGGCAGACTGGTCTTAATGTGACCGTCATGTTCTTGAGAAAGATAGCACCAGCATCGCTTCTCTTTTAGCACCACCATGTCAGGGATGAATCGTAGCATTCCTTATCCTTCCTTTGCACTGGTAAGTGCAGTGATCATTCATTTCTGATCTTCACTTAACTCAGGACTGTAAAGCTGGGCAGAGAAAAAGCAAGCTGTCATCATTAGGAAAACAGCAGGTTCACAAGTGAAAACAATTCTTTCTGATTTGGAAGCAAGTTAGAATTGTTGTCCCTTAGGTGAGGTCAAAGAGATTGCATGCCCCTTGGGTGAAGGTTGCACACTCAATTTTGTACTCCACAAGATTGATCCTATCTCCCCAGAAATCAATGATTTTTAATTTTTTTCCTGCCTTAATGGACGTTTTCTTGTGTCATAACTTTAAGTCTTGAAAAATTTGATTTTTTAAGCACTCTGGGTAAGTCTATAATCCTTCCTACCTCATTTACCATAATACATCAGGCAGATTTGGGACAGGGAATATATCTTGCTTTCAATCATAGAATAACTTTTTATTTTGCTTTACAGAAGCCTTATTCTGATATCTGTATGGAGTAGATCCTACAACTGCTTACTTCCTGAGTAGCTGGGAGCTGTGCAACCGCTGATGTGGGATTCTGCATAATGTCGCAGGGTGGCCCTAAATCCCACTCTGCTGGCACTGTTTTTTAAGGCAGCAGCCGTCACTTATTTCACTGAGCCATGCAGCAAGTGGCACTGGGGACACGTGTGAACAGTTCACACAGAAGGGTTTCGGGACTCCGAGTTTGGATGCTGTGTCATCGTACACGGCGTTTTTTTTTGCTGCTGACATTTTGTACGCGATTCAGATATTGAATTGTGAGGGACACTTAAGAGAGAATTAGGAGTCTCTGCTTCTCAAGAACATTTTTATAAAATTAGCGCCCGCTTTATTGCTTGTTACTTATGCCAAAGATATTTTTTAAAGTGTTTATTCAGTTTATTAGCTTAAATGATGGAAAGCCTTTCCTCCTCACAGCCTTGTTCAGTCTTGGTTTTTATTCAAACACTCCATGAATTGTCATGGCTATGTTTCAATATATTCGTGGAACATTTCATGCTAGGTATTAAGTGATTAATCCTCAAAGATCATGAAGTCCTCAAATCTGTGTATAATTCAACAAATCCAGATTAAAAAGCTTTTAGGCATTGAAAATCATGGATCTCTTGGGGACTTGAACAATTATTTCATTTTTTGCCAAGGAAACCAAGCCATTCAAAATCATGTGCTGTAAGTTCTCTGAAGCCAGAGGGTTGAGTGACACTATTGCCTGTTTTTCATTTGCTTGATCATTTATTTCTTTCCAGCTGGCTCCTTAGAAGCTGATTTTGAAGAGTTCTTCCCACACCAAACATACTCATTCATATGAGAAGCATACAGCCAGTTTGCACAGATACCTAAACTTTGTGAACAACACAGTATTTATCTTTCTTTTGAGTACAATCCTTTTCATATTTTTTAAGGAACATCTGTTAAAATTGAAAATGTAGTTAACAACTTTAGCCAATTATTTGGAGCTTAGCAGCTGAAAAATGAATTGTAAAAATTATGTTTGGCCTAATCCAGAGGTAACTACTTCCTGTTTTGAGATAAGAATTCTGAATTATGTAAATTGTGATTAGAAAGGCCTCCAAAAGGTGGAAAGTTTTTAAAATTCAACTGATACTAATTTATATAATTAGGTGTATGAGTTCTGTGGAGGTTATAGTCTTGTTACTCAAATACTTACTTGTCCAAATTTTTGTTTTTAATCATTCCATGTGTACAGTTCTGTCTGAGTTTGCAAATTGATTATTTCTCTCAATTAATCCCTCTCTGGTTTAGAGGAGGCTTTTGGGTTTGGTGTTTCATTTTCTCTTGTTTTTTTCTTTTTGAAAGGAGTATCTTCAAAATGGCTTACAGTAAGAATTGTGTTTAATACCAGTAGGCCTGGACCATGATTTAGTAATGACTTGGAATGACAAGCTGCTGTCTTTTACAGGCCATTTACAAGCCTTCCAAAAGAAGGAAAAGGACAGTTTGATCATTAATCAGTGGTTTATCCTTGGTGGTATATCATATATATCTATGATCACTGAAAATACTTAGAATTATACTAACATACTAAAGTGTTTGTTTTGTTGGTTTTTTTTTCTTTTAAGGCAGGCACATTTTTGTTCGCTGTTTGTTGCTGTAAGATTTTCTTGCAAAATGCAAAATTGTAAGTTCTATTTATTGTCCCTGGAGAGACAGAATGATGTAGGGTTGCCCAGGTTTAGGCTGAACAGATCTGAATATTCAGATGCATTCAGTTGAGGTGAGTAAATCACCTGCCAGGACCTCGAGTAAATTTGGAAATCTGCAATCAAGAACAAGAGGTGGATACCTCTAAAGTACGACATCCCAGATCCCTTAGAGATGTCACAGTTCTGAGATGCTCCTCTGCAAGTGTTGAATAGGAAATCACAGGCAAAGTTCAAGGATGCAGAATACTGGGTAATCATGAAATCTTGGATGAAATATTGTTAATAAGACTGTGAGACAGAAAGTAAACATACTAGGCAAAGAAAAAGTATTATTCAAAGCTTCTGCTTTTTAGAACTTCATGCTTCTGTAACTCACATAGGAATGCAATACTTGGCTGACTGCTTCCTTACTTCCCTTCTGCATGTTTCTTGTTACAGTAATAATTAAATGTTGTTCATTCCCCACATTATCAGGAATTCTAATGGTTGTACCAAGGAGAAAATTTGCCAGGAACAATACCCTTTGAATCAGTTCAAGATAATTAGCTTTTTTTTTTCCCCCATTCTCTTCTTCAGACCAATTTTTAAACTGTAGACATTTAGAGGAATAAATGATTTTTGACATTAAAGGACTAAAGGACTTTTTAGGATAGTGGGCTTTTTCAGTAGTGGGCTAATATAGTATTTCTTGTGAAATTTTGTTCTTATTTAAGCATATAGTACAGTATATGTCCTGTCTGCAGGATTTCAAAATAATACTAATACTAATACTAATACTAATACTAATACTAATAATAATAGTACAAAGTTTATAATTTTTCCACTGAGGTATGATGCCTGATCTTAAGCACATTACTGTTTACTTATTCATCACCAAAGTATTTCAGTACCAGAAAGCAACAGAAATAGCAGAAATATTAATTACTCACTTAGAAGACAGAGAGCATACTGGGAACTTTTTTCAGACCATTGTGGACATTATTTTGGACCACGTATACTGACTATATTTTCCATATTATCACTTCATGTATTCTTTCATCTTGTCCCAGTTGATTTGTTCTTACATTTCTCCAAGACTCCAGAAGATTTATTTTTTGGAATTGAAATATGCTTTTAAAAAAGCTGAAATTCTCCTGAGATTTTAGGTTTATACAAGCTTTATTTTTTGTGTGGTAATTGTATGAAGAATTTAGAGGCTGACTCAGTCCAGGGTTGCTGTTTTGCTTACACAACATGTTCTCTGCTGGAACACTCATGAGGATGACAGTACAGGCATGTGAGCAGGTTTAAGTCAGTAGGTTAAATACTAACAGAGGGATGCTCGAATTACAAGTATTAACTGGTTCCAGGAAGGAGTGTAGTAATTTATATCATAGAAACAAGGCAGCAAATAAAAATACTCATTTTTCTTACCCAACTAAATTGAATTCAATTAAATTGAATTCATAATGAAGGCCATTGTTGATGGCTGAGTGAAAGGCCATTCCAATTCACAATGCAAAGTCAGAATAAGAAGAAACTTAATTCCAGAAGATTTAGTGTCTCTTGTTCCTCTAGTATTTCACTTGGAAAGGAGCTATGAAAGCTCCTTAGCCTGTTTTAGATAGCAGCCAAACTACAGGTACAATCAAGATGGTGTCAATTTTCTGATATCTGTAGTGTCTTCTGCTTTTTCTCATTTTAGTTACTTCTCTCCGTGATTTCTGTGCTCTCAAGACATCAGCATAACATGAAAAGGTTAAAAATTTAGGCTAAACATGTTAAAAGCCATTCCTGGAAGTTTATTGATCATTCTTTACATATTCCAAAGCGTGATCTGACCCATGGGCAGCCTGGAGAAATCGTTCTCTCTGAGTCCAGCAGAACATGGAGCTTCTTTGCATTCAATGATATTCTAAATCCTTGGGTTTGAAAGGGAACCTTTGACGAGACTACCTACCTCATCACATTTTTTTCCTGAATTTGACTTCTGCCAGCTTGAAAAGGATGTGTTTGTACTTTTTGCAAATTCTAGCACCATCTCTACTTATTCTACAAGTCCATTGAATTAGTGAATGAAGGGAGAAAAAACCTCAATGATTGGCTCAGTCGTTCTTGACCATACATTTCAGACTTAGTCCTGAAGTTCAGTGCTGAGGGGTTCTGAGGTGCAGCATGCCTCAGAAAACTGCAGCTTCTCTTGGCTGTCTGTCTGGACAGTCTCCTTGTGAATTTTCTTTGCCTGAGGCCATTCCCATCCCCAGGTGCTTGCATGTATATTCTTTCTTTGGTGGCTTAACTGGTTTTGCATCACTATTTATGGTTTGTCTTGGTTCATGTGTTACTAGAAATCTGTAGGAATTTTGAACAAGAATGCTGATTTGACTTTCTGTTTATGTGACTATTCTATTAACAGCAAGTCTACTGACTTCAAACACACAAATATAGGTATAGCCACTAAAATTTGACCATATAAAGTTTTCTAGATTGTTAATTTTATTTCTTTAAGGAAAGTGGGATGCCTTTGTTAAGTACTTTAACTACAACTTGCCTTTTCTTTTAAGGGTCTGCATTCTCTCAAGGGAACCACTCAGTGCTGTGATTGGATTAATGCAAATTGGATGGGAAGATTGGGCTGGGGTAGGAGCAATTGAATTTGGAAAGTTTATGAGAGCTGCTAGTTCAGGGTGAATAATAAAATAAAGACAGCAGTTTTGCAATTTTGAAAAGCTCTGTGCTATGTAATAGACTATAATTTAATTCTGAGAGACTTTTTTATTAGATTTTTTTCCCAAGTAAAGTCACAATTCCTATTGTTCCTTATCATATGTCTCATTACTGCTGCAAGTATTATCCTCTTTATGTGATTAGAGTGATTCATACTTAGCTCTCTTCGTTGTTCTGTACACAATTGCAGGTAAATAATGGAAGCAATTTGATGCTTCTAAATTGACCAATAGATACTTTGGGGTTTTTTTCTAAACAGGGATGTATATTTTAGTAAAGGAGTGATGATAAGCCTTACATTGAGATCATCAACAGATGCATAGCTCTGATAAAATATCTCGGCATTGGTCAGAGTAATAAGCCTGTGCCAAGCAGTGGTTCTGAGGTTCACAACAAACATGTATAAAGTTTGTTGTCATTTATACTCATTATCCTTCATAGATACTTCTGAAAAATCCGTTATTATCATTTGTATATTTGAACATAAAACTGTCATAAAAACCTACCTAACAAACAAAACAATCACTCTTTGAGAGAAGTTGGCTCTGTGAGAGAAGGAGCACTTTTCATGCTCTGCTGAATACTTCCAAAATCAGACAAAGCCAAAGAGAATTGGAACAGTGAGGTTTCAGTCCACTACATTGTGGAATTGCAGGGGCTTCATTGGTTGGGCAGAAAAAAGCACTCAGTTCCAGTTCCTGAAGAAGCAATGGTTTAAGAAATCTAAAACCACGGCTGTGATGACTTAAGAAGAGAAATGTGTTATTGGTGAAAACTGTATGATGAATGGAGACTTCATTCTTAATCTTGCTCAGAGTTGAGTGTAGCTATAAATTCAGCAGGGTGGCAGTGTCTGAAGTTACCTTAGTGTTGATTGCCTGGTTATTTTTTACTTCAAAAATTTTAATTAATGCTTACCTGGGGTAAGAGATCCTGCATTTTGGCATCTGGATTTTACTTGTGGATCAGAGCACAAGTTTAAATTCTGCTCAGAAAGTATAGTTAAACTTTCACAAAATGGATCAAAGGATATTGGGTATTACTTTTTGCCTGCCTTAGGGGCTCTCAGAAAATTTGGTTTAGTTACTGCATACTTACATTAATTATTGTGTGGTAGTGCAAGAGCATTTTTTATTTATTAGCTTTTCTACCTCTTGAATTTTCAATTTTCAACTGATGATTAAAACTTTACTGGAGCTACTGACTCATATTTTTACATATCTCTCTTATTCGCCTTCCCCTTTCCCCTTTGGATTCAGATAGTAATTAATATAGTAGATGTCATTCCAGCTAAGAGGAAAACCAGTTAGAAGTATTATACTGAGAAATATTCTGGACTCAGTTACAAACAGTATAATTAAAATATTGGCAAATAACTGAGAAAATGAGTTGTAAAATAAAAGACAAATCCTACCTTTTTTTTTTTATTTTTTTTTTTTTGAGAAAATACTAATTTTAATTTTTGGGGTATGCAATTAATTTCAAGTGATTAATTGGTCTAAATATATTGAGAAACCAAGTATTAAATTTGTTTTGTAGAAGTCAGTGTCACCTCCTTCTTCATTATGAAATGGTCCAAATGACTGAATCTGCTAGACAGGTTTCCACTGTTAGATCTATTCACTAGTTCCTGAAAAAAGCCCACCAATAATTTGTTGAACTGCAGAGCTCTGTTTAAGAGCTAATACTCCTTTACCTTGGATTGTTAATTTTTTTTTGTACTGTTATTAGACATATATTCTACCAACAACATGTACAAATGCACAAGCATGTATACGTATCATACTTGTTCTGAAAAATTTAGTCGCTGTTTGTGTATTCAAAATCTGAACTACTTTCCAGGGTAGAGGTAGAACAAGGTTTTTTTGGTTTTTTTTTTTATGCCTTATGAAACATAAGACTGAGACACTGTTGTTGTTTGTGACAGTTTTTCTCCATATCTGCAAACATATGCTTTAAAATTCAAAACACAAACTATGGTGAAATTTAAGTGGAAATAAAAGGAGACACTAACAAAGGGAAGATGATAGTTACAGTGAGAGAAGCAAGAGTTTAAGAATCTATATATGTATAGGTTAAAGGTTCTCTTCTTTGGGATGCAAATAATAATGCATGAAAAATACATTACTTTCTAACTATTATTTTAATTTATTGTATTGTGTTAATTTTACTTAATTTCTTATGAAGAGCCTTCCAGAGACATTTTTTCAGAATGTATTATCATAATTTTTAGGTTTTAGTATGTCTTAATATTAAAATAAATATTAATTATTTTTATTAACCTGGGAAATAAATGTTAATAGCAATAATAGGCTCTAACAATGGAAATAATACCTGTCAGAAACTTCGGGATCATCCTTTAACGTTTGTGTAATGTTGGTTAAATGAATGTGAAAACCATGGATTGGTAAGAATGCAGTGGCATTTCTCCAAGTGGAAGTAATCTTTAGGAGCTTGTCCAAAAATGGTTACAGATGTTTTAAGTGGCATTTAATTATTTTAGCAGGTTTTATTGATGTTTCTGTTAGTTTTAATTAGCATTTCCACTTCTGGACTGTGGCTTTTATTCAAACCCAAGATGTCATGATTTCATGTTGTCAGTGTTTATGAGCCTGCCACATGTTGCTGTGGAAATTATTAGAAAGTAATAAATAGAAGACCTAATTCAGTATGAGGCTTTGCTCTCTTTTCTTCTCCTTATTTATAAATTTATTTAACTATATAGCTACTACAAATATGCAGTATTATTCAGGGTACAATTATGGAAGTATCAACGCCAAAAGTGCAAGTAATCGCCAGATGTTTTAAGACTGGAACAATCAATATTAATTTGGTATTTGGTGTCCCTTTTCTACATGAATCCTGATGTTAAAAACAGTTGGATTAATATATTAATTCCGAGTGCTTTTTGATTTGTAGCGGTTATATTACTTTTACTTGTAAGTGCTTTTCATCTGTCTGTTTCTAAGCTTTCTTTCCCCAAAACGTTAATTAAATTAATGTTCTGATGTACGGTAGGTTAATACAATTTTCATTTTACAGATGAAGGAACTATATCTAAAAAGGTCACATCTCATGTCAGTGACAGATGGAGGTACACAGTAATCTTCTGTGTTAGCCTCTGAGAAAAAATAAATCTTTCTTCAATTTGTGCATTTACAACTATTACCATAACCAAACCTAAATGCACAGAAATTGAACTTTTCCTTCTAAGACCACACATCCGTCAGATGAAGGAGGAGCTTTAGGAGGTAGCCAAAGCAGAGGAATAGCATCATTCAGGTCACTGGACATTGGACAAAAATGTGTACGTATCATATGTGTTTATGTGAATAGATATGAGTGTATGTGTTTATGAATTTACACATACTTAATGTATTTTAAGCTAATTTTCAAAGAGCTGTGGAAAATATATCAGAAGATTTGCGGTCTTATTTTTTTCTTGAGGGGTATATCAGAAAGGCTCATACTTTCAGAGATTTCCATTTCCCCAGAGTTTGAAAGGGAAGTGCTGCTCAGTACTCCAAATCAGAAACTAATAGGAGAAAAAAAAAAATCTGTAGTGGAAGGAGCAGCTTGAATTTCCTGCAGAATTGAAATTCTAGAAGTTTATTAATAGAAAAAAAGTTTCATATGAAAATTGTAAGTAGGCTTTTGAGACCCTCTCTCTTCTTGAAAATTCTTAACTCTAAGCTCCTGGGAGTTTTATCTAAAGAGCATCTTTGTCGGATTGAAGACCTGGTATCTAGGTTTCCCAGGATTTCTTGGTTGTTCCTGATACTTTGAAATTTCTGAATGTATTTCTTGGTTTAATGTGAAAGCTTTGAGATCTGTATGTCCTCACCAGGCTAGTTCTAGACTGAAAAAGCTGAAAAGCCTGTTAACTTTGACTTCAGGATGGTTTTAGATGCAGGAAGGATATTTTTAGCTGACTTGGAACAGTTTTCTAAAAGAAAAATTACAAATTTTTATGAAACTGAAATTTTCCGCTGTAAGTCATGACACTTGTAGAGTATGTTGAATGTAGAATTCTCATTCTCTACCTAAGTCATTGACGAAAGAGTATGTTCCAGATGAGAACCTCAGCCAGTTTCCTGTAGGGTTATTAGTAACTACTGAAAACTCTAGAGATGTAAGCAAAGAAAGCTAGTTTTTGTAATTGAGTATAGAAGAGTATTTTCATATTGTGAATAATCTGATTACCTAGAAATGCAATTAGATACATACTTATCCAAATTTAATTTTTAGCAAGACCCTGAGATAACTACCATTGCTTGTAATTTCTTCTCTCTATCCTGAGCCAATGGCATCACAGTATAACATCTGAATAACTTCATCCTCATGTGCATATGTACTGCTGTATTCAAACACTCTGCTTTGCTTGCACTTAACATTTCGTTGTTTACCTGCACAGATGATCTTCTGTCCCAATCCTATTTTCATTTATGTTGCCAGGAAAGCTAGTTGTGGTGAGGAACTGTTGAGCAAGACGTGCACAGCACGTAACGAGTCTCTTCTGTACCTGGTCTTAGACTCTTTACCTATGCTGTAGATGACCCCTAGAACCTCCATCTCCCCTCTTGCAGCTCTTAGACCTATGAGCTCCTGGTATTCATGGTCCCACTTGAGTTGCTGGCACTCAGACTTCATCCTATGCTTGCAAACTAGTCCAGCTCGAAGCTCACTGGCTCTCATATGTGAGCCAGATATATGTATCTGTGCTCAGAGCAGTGAGTGTACGCACACATAAGATAGGCTTTAGGCAGGAGATAGGGTGGGCCATGGTGGGCACAAGGTTCAAGCAGGCAGGCATGCTGAGCAACCTCTCTTCATGCAACTAAGCTCTGTCCTTTTTTGTTTTGCCACTTTTATCTCTCCCAGATCCATCTTTATCCCTCTTTTGGTCCTTTTGCTAAACATCTCTTTTTTAAGTGTTACAGAGTATCAAATACTTTCTGTGCTCTATTCACAAATTCTTTCGTGAAAAGCCCTACACCCTGATGACCCTATTTAGTGAACATGGCTTCCTGGTGAGAGTTTTCTTGTTTACCTGCTTCAGTGGGTGTCTTCAACAGGGAGAACCATCTCCTTGTTTTCCTTCAATGGCCTTTAGAGTGGCCAGTGGCGTTCTCCATTTTCCTTTCTTAGGTTACTTAGGGGGCATTTATCACTCCTCCTCTGTGCTTATGGTTGCCACCTGTTTTTTCAGAAAACCTAGCATTCGTCATAAGAAAAGATCACTGTTAATTATATTAGTCTGGAGGCCACATAAAAAGTTACTTCACATTCCAAAAGCAGAGATTGTGTAGGACTAAGGGTCCTCATGCAAAGCTCTGATTTGCACTACCCCTTTTCACAGCTGCTTTGTGTGAATTCTCATACTCTGTTATGATCACTAGAACTTTAGTCCTAAGGTTTCAGAAATTAAGACTGCTTCCATTTTTACCTTGGGAAAACTAGATTTATGAGACATGCTCAGGTCACTTTTATTAGATTGAGGCAGAAGTTGCCAATTTCTTTTTGTAGCATGGCCACTGCACTATATATATCTTGCCCTAAAGCAGTACTTCAGGAAATAGTGCAGTTCAGCTCTAGGTGCAAACTGACCTCACCTGAAAGTTGCCTAACACAGAGAGAGAGAGTGGATTTAAAGAAAAGTTTATCTCTTCTGTCTTACTGTCATTCTGCAAGGTATGGTCTGCAAGATATTTCTGCAAATATGAGCAGGTAGCTTCTTGTGTAATATTAACTTGGTTCAGGTTTCTTCTGAACAGAAAATATATTTATAAGATGTAAACTTCTCCCTAATTTTCTAGATAAATAGGTCTTTTAGTTAGTAAAGTTATTTCTTTGTGGGATCAAATGTCTAAAAAATAGAAAATGATGGATAGTCAGAACATCCAAGGAGTTTATTTCTTTATGGAAATAAGGGTAAAAAGGCATAATCTAAGTTATGGTTTTAAATAAACTTAATGACCATTATTTCTGTCATCTGGGAAGGAATATAGGTAATCATAGGAAAACTGAGATTTTCAACAACTACAGCTTTAAGGGCATTAATATATATATTTAATATTTGTATGTCCTTCTATAGGTGGAGTTTCATTTGGAGAGTGGTGAACTCCTGGAACAATTGCTTTTCCCCAGGAATTATTTTATTCATAAAAGAAATTGTATTGTTTGGTGAACTTGCTTGATAAAACTTTATTGGAATAAAAGCAGTCTTCTCTAATACTCTATTGGTTAACCTGAACTACATTTCAAGACAAATAGTTCAAGCTCTTTATGGAAAATTGTATTGAACTCTACAATGCCTCCCCTGCCTTCCCTTCAATGTGACTTCTGCATTTTCTTAATTTAAAAAAAACATACAGAAAAGAAACAGTAGAGAGATTTTTACTGTTAGATGAACAGTTGTTAATGACAGAGATATAAGGGTACATGTGCCTCAGACAGGTCAGTTATTGAGAGCTTTGTTTTGATTTAAATATTGATGTTTGCTGATTTTCTGGAGTGGGAATTATACCATGCCTCACTGGTTTTTGTGATGTTTCTTCCCTTTGGAGATTAGGAATTCATTTTTCATTTTCTTTTGAATTTCTCTTAGCTAAGTTCTATTGATGTTCTTATTAATAGGTTTTTCATTTTATGTTGTTTTCTTAGATTGCACTTTTCTTCAGAAGCATTTTGTTTGTCAGGGTAAAATGTAACCGTTGTACTAAATTCACTCTTGCAGAGCTCTAATGTCTTGCCTGTTTCCAAATGATGCAGGCATTCCAAATATATGGTAATTAAACCTCTGTGCCTTATGATATTGAAATTTTGTTTGTGTTCTCTGAATTCACGTACAAGAGTAATTATAGTGTCAGATGAGATGGTAGGGTAGAAAAAAAAACCCACACAACAAACAAACACAAAAGAACAGCTGATAATCATCTGGCTACTGTAAACTTCAATTTTGTGACACTTACTGAAGGGCTAACACTATTCACTGATGGGGTTTTTAAAGATGTGGTGTTTATCTTGTCTCTATAATGTGTTACTGAGAGAAAGAAGGGCTGATATGCTTTAATGATTTCATTGAGGGAAGGAGAGGTGACAGAGTTCTTAAGAAATGATTTTACAGTCCTTGGATATGAGAAGCACAGTGCTGTTGGTTGTATGGAAATTTGTATTGTACA
Source organism: Poecile atricapillus (assembly GCF_030490865.1). Lineage (NCBI taxonomy): Eukaryota > Metazoa > Chordata > Aves > Passeriformes > Paridae > Poecile > Poecile atricapillus. Next base: position 98,016,038 of record NC_081250.1, on the reverse strand, counting down.
ATTGTTACATGATTTTCAGCTCTGTTCTGCAGGGTATGGTAAGAACTACATAATATAGTAGAGTATGTCACTGTGGGCTTAGTGTAGCATAAGGTTCTCTTAAAAGCATTCTGATGTTTTACATTAAGTATATAAATACTGGTTGAATTGAAAGCTGCATTTACATAGCCTTGTGTAATGAGTTGGCCCTAACCAGCAGCCAGATACCCACACAGCCACTCACTCACTCTCCCCACCCAACAGGTTGGTGGAAAGAATAAGAAAATGAAACTGAAAAATTCTTTGATAAAGACAAATTACCAGATGAAGGAAAGAAGGAGCAAAAACCAATTCAAAGAAATCACCTCCTACAAGCAGACTGTTGTCCAGCTGTCGACCAAGCTTCAGCCACATTTGGAGGCAATCCCTTGTGCCCTTCTTCCTCTATCTCAGTTCTTATTGCTGAACATTATGTTACATGGTATGGTTAATTTGGGTCAGCTGTTCCAGGCTGTTTTCCCTCCCAGCTTCTTGCCATCCCATGCTGAGGACAGAGTCAAAGTAGTAGGAAGAGAAAACCTTGATTCTGTGCAAACACTGTTCCAAGCACGGCCAAAACATTGCTGTGTTACTAATATGTTTGGCGACAAATCCAGAACACAGCACCATGCAGGCTGCAGTGAGGAAAATTAACTTCATCCCAGACAGACAGAGCACACCTTGTTAGAAGAATTAATAAATGGAATATCTAAAAATAAAATGTACCCCTTTTAGAATCACATCTGAAATGAAGAGAATTTTGGTAGTAAGTAACACATTTGGATGGTGTGAACAGAGATATATGTTATGTAGAATTGATGGTGGTTAGAGGTATATGAAAAAGTTGCAACCCTGCTTTATTTCTGCAGATATCTTTGCTCATTCTGCACTGTTTTCCATTATTTCTGTTTGAAGTATTTGCTATCGTTTGTTCATGGCAGCTTACAATGAATGGTTTCATTTGTTTCTCAGTACAGTCAGGCATTAGATCTTGCTGACCTTCAGCAATACAGTGTTAGTCAGCACAGTCATGATTTTAAATCTGGATTGAGGAAGACCAAAAGTAACTGGCTTTATATATTCTTCTCTTTTTTTTCCTAATTCATGCTTAATCTCTTTGAAAATGTATAATTCGCTGTATTAGAACTGTTCATTCTTTAGCTTACAAAGGCAGATAAAAATGCAAAGATAAAGGAAAGGAAAAATGAAGTACATAGCAAATATGAGATAATTGTGTTGTGCAACAGAGAGGAAAGAACTTAATTTTATTGAAAAGATTTGAGCTCTGTATTTTATTTTATTTCAATCTGCATTGTTATAATAATTTTTCTTTTTTGCCCAGCGCATTTCTGGAGCAGTATTTAGGCAATAATTATTTTGCACATAAGTGTACTTGAGATTTGAAAAAAGTCCATTGTATCCTTGATATAACAAATTTTATAAGTCATTACAAATAGAATTTTTTTTATAAATCACCTCCCAAAGAACTTCAAGAATACAAAAAATAGGATCTAACGCCTAAGTTTCAACATTTGCCACAATAAAAAAGAGAACTGCCAATAAATATTCATCTCTAAGAACATGAAATAACTGAGCTCATACGTTGTGTATTTTCAGTATGACTGGTAAATTGGAAGGAAATTAAGGTAAACTAAATCCTGAGGAACTGGCAAGGCATACTGCAGGTCTGTGTGGATCTTCCTGTATGTTTGCAAAAATTAGCTTCACCGAAATATTTGCTTGGTGGTATCTTCAGTTACAGATACTTTGTTAATCCTTAACATGTAGCCTGAAAAATTCCAGTCCTCCTTTTGGATTTTTCTTTTACCTTCCTGTTGGATATTTTCTCTAAATGCAGCAATTTATTTTTTTTTCTTCCAAAAGTCTTACATAAATACACATTTCTAAGAAGATATTCAAATGTCCATCTGTTCCATGAAACTAATTCTATAAAAAGCTGTCAGTAGACACGTTTTTAAACAAATTTCAGATTCAATTCAGAATTTATATTTAAACCTGATTTAATGGGAAGGTTAGAGAAGTCCACTTGAGATTTCATAATATTATCCATGCTATTCTTTAAAAAGTTTTTCTTCAAATAAAAGCCTACATTTATCTGTTTGTTAGTAAGAGAAATGTAGAATTTTCTGATAACTTTGTCTTCTAGGGAGGATTCTGCTCTGTGGAAAATAATAGGGTTTACCAGTGGACAAAAGACCATGGAGTTACTGACTTTTAATATAAAACCTGAGTAAAAATATATTGACTGCTTTGTGAGACATCTACTGGACTTAAACCAAATTTCTGACTTGTATATGTAATTAATTATTTATAATAACATATGGATAGAGAGAGTCTGAATCAGAACGTAAATTCTAACTTCACAGTGAGGCTTAGCTTTATTTCAGTTATTAGATTTTTATCCGGTTATATATGCATATATAGCAAATTAGACTGCTGCTGTATTAGAAATGTACATTGTGTTGCACTTGATGCATTCTTAGCATGTAATAACTCATACTATCAAGTTCAGTACTAGAAAAACTGAAAAAATGTACTTGTTTGAGTAACACAGTAAAGAAAGTGTCGTTTTCTAAGTAACCAATCTTGTCCAAAACTACTATCTGTTCTTAAAGATATCTTGGACATATGGACTAAATAGTTGATAGCAATGAAAGAATCTTTGTGTATGAGTGTGTAGGAGTTTAGGAGAAGGAAGGAGAAGTAGGTGTTAAACATGACAGTAAGGTGGGAACAAGTGACAATGGGGGAATGAGAAACTTAATGCAGAAACGTATCTTGTACAAGTAATCCTTGACACTTATGTAATTTTGTGTATGACTGTATCTACAAGCTATATCTGATTCAATACCTTTGCGCTCTTACTCTGCTGTGTGAGGCAGCTCATTCCAATTTATTTTAAGGTAATTTTTATACATACATTTTTATGCATATTCTTTAAAAGAAAATAATCTTGGTTGCTGTCTTATGTGTCTCACCAGGGTGCTGGTAGCCATTGGAATAAGTTGCTTTTCATACAAGACACACAAGATTCTTCAGTTCGTGGTTTGGTACTCAAGGTCCTTGAGTACTTATAATAAAAATTTGATGTCATAAAGTGTATCTTTACTTGACAAAATTCATAGATACTGAAAAGGTGACAGATTTTGTATTTGTAAGGAAAAATTTATATTTCTCGTGTACCTGATACTTTATCTTTTCAGGTTATATTCCAATCAAGTGTTCATACAGTAATTGAAAAGAATATTTTTTTATATATTGAAATAAAATTAGTTTATTTATAATGTATATATAATATGGAATATAAGAAAGAAATTATTTGCTCTTCTTAGGTTTGGGGAAAAGTTTTCTAACCTTTAACAGCTAATTAATTTAGTTGCTGAGTGATTAAAAGAGCAGTGGATTATATTAAGAAGTTAACAACTCTCGGTAATGACCTGTTCCCCATTGGTATGCCTCTAACTTTATTACCTCTTGTGATAATTAAATAAAAACAGACCTGTGTAAGCTCCCAGGAAACACAACAAATGCTAAATTATGATCTACCGTCTTTGTGTCATGCTGATTTTTGTTGCATATTTTATGGTTTTGTTTTCCCTCTGATTGATCACAACAGGTTTTCTTCATTACAAGTGTGTGTTCTAGCATGTGGTATGTGTTTGCATATGGAAGAACTAAAGATGAAAGGTTAGAAAGACTGTGTCAGAAGCTCATGGACATAAAATAAACTTGACAAGGGATTAAGTTTAGTTATATCAATAACATAAGATTTTAAAATATAACTGTTGTGGCTTTTTGACAATTTACATTGTTTAGATCAATGGTTTTCTCTCCATCATATTAACAACAAAGGGCAACTAAAATGGTCAAGCTCAAACCTGTGTATAGATAAGAAAGGATATTTTCAGTGTTTCATAGGAAATGCAGGTTGTCTTAATCTAAAAACGTTTCTTCTTTACAACTCTCATTTCTTCAATCCAGTCTTTAAAAAGTGACATTTTCATTTGCACTGGCACATTCCTTGTGTTGATAACCGTGTACAGGAACTACACAGTGAGGGCTCCACTATCTGACTCATAAAGAATGACCTCATAAAGTGAGCTCACAAACCTGAAAGAGCAGGGAGAACCTGTCACCAAGAGCACCAAAGCATCCTAGTTAGGTACCTAGGTCCTTTTATTCAGGGCATGTGCATCCTTCCATAGTTCATTCAATTTTCTGACAACCATGCAAAAAAATTTTAGACTTTTAAATGTATTTAAATATTTTTTTCAGTTGTTTTTAGGTTCCACAAGAAGCATGAGTAAAGAATTTCAATATTTAGAAGAGAAAATATAAGATAACAAGTTCATTCCTTGTTTGTATCCCAGAGTTAATTCCAGACTTGAATCATGCTTGTTCTGGTGAACCCCTTTTTTCAACAATTTATATACCTACAGAGAGTATCCATAAAATAATAAAATAAAACTTTTGACCTTTGTCCCACTGCTTTATATATTCCCTTGGTGTCCTAAGCAAGACCTAATCATTTATGAACTTGTAGATGAGAAAAAAGACTTGGTGTCCTGTAAGCAGCCAGTGTGGGGATGGGGTATATTTTCAGTTTACTGTATTTCTGAGTATGCTCCTTGCTCTCTTGTGAAAGTGTTATATATTCCTGAGGGCTGGTGGCTTCATGCCTAGGTATGTTGCATTTATGGAGCTAGGAGGCAGAAAAGTACACACTTTATGCTCTCTAATCTATCATCTGCTCTCAGTCTATAATCTGCTAGGATCACTGTCTCAGCCACTTGTAATAGAACACCTTCTTTACATAACGTATAAACTATCATCATTCAATATCCTAAATTCAGAAGCAGTTCTGCATTGTAGTCTGTATCAGTTTATAAACAGAAGTTTTTAAACAAAGGAGATAACATTATAAATAAAATTCTCAACATATTTTCCTTTGCCAAATACAATCATACAAACTTTATCCCAGGCTGTTATCAGCCAAATGTTATTCATCCAGCCAAAATATTTAACTGTAGTGGAGGTTGTTTTGGGTCAATTTGTTTATGCAAAGAGGTTCTCCAATCAGGATATACATAATTTGAGTATGTAAGCAATACTTTCTTACCTGATGCAGAAGAGAGAAGTAGAACCTGTTGAACTACTAGTTTAAGCACTAGTGTGATCACCACTCCTATGTCTCTGTTGACCCATCAGGCAGCACTTTGGAGAGGAATAGTTGGTACCTGCAAATCCCTGGAATGGGTCTTTATGGCTCCTCTGTCTTTCCTGTACCGTCAGCACTGATGGGGATGACACAAGGCATAAAATCCTCCTATGTTGGCATTTACTTCCTTAAGCCCTTGTCATGTCAATAATTAATAACCCTTCTTTGGTCTATAATTGCAGCTAAATTTCAGCTATTTAGTGTCATGCATCCTTGGTACACAACCAGGGGTTTGGAGTGAAGGTTGGCTAGGGTGAGGGAGGACTGTAGCTGGATCTGGAGAAAGAAAAGGCGACAAGTTATAGATTGTGGTTAGTTATCTTTTGTATTTGTGTATATTTTTTGTACATCATGCAGATGTAATTTTTCAGGCCTTACAGCTCACTTCACATGTTCCTCTGTCTGTGAAATAGAATAAGGGTGGTTGCTTTAGGATTCTGAATTTGAAGAAATCTTAGCCTAGGTGATGATCCCTAGCAGAAAATTTGTAGCTTTTTGCTCAGAGCATTTATATACATTCAGTAAATTGCTCTGCCACTGTCACCAGTTGGAGTAAGAGTGTCACAGAGCAGTACAGAACAATTAAAATTAATGGATTCCCACCGACCAATGACAGCAAAGGGCTGCTAAAAGTCATCCAGTTCTGCAGACTGCCCTGAACCTTCATTATGCCTTTCTAAAACTCTGAGCAGGCCTGAAGAACAGGACTTGGTAGATGGGAAGCTGGACATGGGCTGGCAACGTGCGCTCACAGCCGAGAAAGCCAACTGCAACCTGGGCTACATCAACAGGAGTGTGATCAGCAGGGTGAGGGAGGGGATTCTGCCCCTCTGCTCTGCTCTTGGGAGACCCATCTGGAACACTGCATCCAATTCTGGGGCCTCAAACACAGGAAAGACATTGACCAGCTGGAGCAGGTCCACAGAAGAGCCAGGAAGACAGCTGGGTGGATTGTAGCACCTGTCCTGTAAAAACCTGGCAATCTGACAGAGTTGGATTTGTTCAGTCTGGAAAAGAGAAGCTTCAGGAAGATCTCATAGCACCCTTTTTGTACCTAAAATGAGATTGTAATCGGGATTCGTGCATCATAACATGTTTATTTTAGGTCACGTGTCTCTGTGTGTATTAGTTCTTCACAAGGTCTAGCAAAGAGAGAATTAGTCTGTGGTTCCTAGGACTCATCTGGCCAAAGTGTGTTGTGTAAAAATAATTACTGTTGAGAAACTGGTTCAATGTTTAGGGTGAAGTTAGTCTATTTTTGTTTTATGGAATCTGACCCTGAATATTTAGGAAAGAATTTGAAAGTCTGTGAAGAATTGCAGTGTACCTCCAGCAGTAAATATGAAATAGCAGTATCTCAACAGTAAATCTGAAAATATATATTTTTATATGTCTAAGAAAAATATAGCAGATTTTAGAGGCAATGAAAAGATAACATGAAATAGTATAGTGGCCTTTGGGGATACAGTTTCCTCTGTTGTAAGCATATTAAAATAAACTGATATCTGCTATTCATCTTTTCTGGCTTCAACAGAAAAGGCAAGACTATCATGTTTCTAAAATTCTAGTGCTTTTCCATTGTTTTAAACTTTTATTTCTCAATTATTATTTACGTTGTAAGTTTTCTAGTTTATTAGTCATACAAAAACCAACTTTCAGTAATAGCCTGGTCTTTTCTACTTTTACAGTCATTACACTACAGCACTGATTGATTTACATTACCAATGGCAATGAGGTGGTGTTGCAGCAAGCCAGCTTGAGTTCAATTAAAAAGTGTAATTTTAGCTAAGTCCATATCCCAAACTCAAGTGAAAAGATTAAGCTACTCTCATGTGGATGGATGGGATATTTTGTTACTCAGAAGAAATGTATCATTTACTTATTAAGAGCTACCTAAGTAGTCTTTAAGAAGTGTATTAGGATATTGTTTTACCTCAGGTACTGTTACAGCAGCACAGATAAACAATATGTGTTACTCAGCTTGAGTTTAATACAAGTCTCTGCTCCTTAGTAAAAGGAAAATACAGTATCAATTTCTGGAAGTTCTGTGGTGTATGGTCTATGGAAAGTCAAATGAAATGAGGTCCTTTTCAAATTCTAAACGTTTAAAAAAGGAATGTCAAGGACAGTGCCTAAGACATTGAACAGTGTTTCTGCTTTTGCATGGTTATGTTTATACAATAAGATAATGTTTTTTTCCTTCAAAAGGATCAAAGGATCAGTTCCTTTCAAACCTAACTTTTTCTTTTTTCCCTTTTTTTTTTTGTTAGAATTTCAGTCCTATAAATAGAAGCTCTTGACATTTTGCATCATTCTCTACCCTTGCTCTTTATATAGAACTCTCATTGATTCCAATTCTGTATATTGAATTAGACTAGGGTGATAGCTTTTCATTTGTAAAAGATGGGGACAATATTAACCTCTGTGCTCATAGAAAGTCTGTTAAATCTGCTTTAATTATGAAATGCTTTAAATAACAGCTCAGGATTAAATTTTACAATTTCTAGGCCATCACAAATTGAGATGCCATGAATTTATGAAGGAGAGTACAATGAGGTTTGAACCCCTTTCTTTAAAATTCACTGTTCCAAAATTTGTGTGAAATTCTTGTTGTTTCTGCAGTGAACATTTGGAGTCACAGTGACGTCTGATGTCCATGTAAGAGTATTTCAAATTACTAAAGTGTTATAATAATCACCTTCTATAGACTCACAAGGACATGTTTGCAATGACTTCCCTCAAAAGCTTTCCCATAGTATTACCTTGGAGAGGAAGAAAATTGTCTGTGCAGTTTTGTCTGTCACAGAAAGGGTCAATGACGTTTTGTCAATCCAAAATCTCTGCTACTGATCTCTGTGCATAGACTGATTTAAAGATAAGTTGAACTATGAAGTCTTCCTGGGCATTGATGTTCTCTGAGATTTTTCTTAAGAGGAAGGTGACAGTGAAGGAAAAAAGGACATGGAAATATTTAATATTTTGAACTGTAATATTGTTTCTTTTTTGTTTACTTCTCTTTAAACAGCTTTTTCATAGTCTAAATAAAACTGTCTGTGTTACTCTTGGATTGCTGCAAACATGATCCTTGAATATCTGAAAGTTCAAGAGGATGAAATTTTTGACTTGGGAAATGAAGGATGAATGGAATGGGAAAAGCCCCATGAAATTCCAATAAAATGAGTTAATTGTTGAGAAATAAAGGGGATTAATTTCTCTAATACTCATTTTTTTTTCATATAAGAAATCTCAGAAGATAGCAAGGCAATACATTTTATGCCCAAGCTGATATATCCAAGTTGAAAATATAATAATTTAATTCCCCTAACATAAGTAAGCTAAGGCTTTATGATGCCTCCATGGACAAATACCATGTTTATAAATATTGAGACACCATGGAGGGTGATTTTTATTACATATAGAACATCTGATAACAAAGATTAAGGTATTAAATTGCTTTTCTGTTGATTGAGTGTATGCTGGATGTGCCACACAGGCTCTACAAGCAGTGAAGAGAATACATGAGTCAAAATAACTTACACACTGACCCCAGAAATTGGCATTTCCATTATGTTTGAGTCTCCAAGTTCTGCAAAAGTTAGAGACTTGAATATGACCCTTCTTCTATGGAAAAAATTACCCAGCTTTAAAACAAAGCATTACATCCTTTTTACTATTTGGCTATTGATTTTCCTGTTTAATGTTTGTCAAGTGGAAAGACATAGCTAGCATCTCTGAAAGCATTGTCTTGAAAGGAATGCATGTGTTTTTAAATGAAACATTTTTCTCTAGTAAAAAAAGGAGCTTTTGTTGATATGTTTGAGAGATTATGCACAGTACTCCTTCAGAATAGTTATTTAGTGTTCCAAGACATGATTTTAGAGCTTTGGGTACCTACAAAATGCTGAAGACCTATTCTGCCATAGAAACCTGTTCTTTAGGAACAGCTCAGGTTTTAGAAACTCTGTTCTTTAGCTACAAACCAAACTGTGTTTTCCATACAGGAGTAATCCAGAATTTTAAGGGGAGAAAGTCAAAAATACTATGAACCATATACCCAGAAAATGAGGGCCTATATTTGATGTATCTGTGTTTCCTTTTGAAAGGTTGGTGGTTTTATAAAATAAAGAACTTCTAAAAATTTGTGTATTAGTTCTTTGTTTGAATAGCTTTTTTTAAGCATTGTTTTGAGAGCTTAGCATCTTTTAAAATTCCTTTCTTCAGATATTTCTGTAAAGCAATCAGATTTATTCCTCGTTAGAAGAAAACCAAAGCAATAGAGTTTTACATCAAAATACTAATTGGGATTAGTGCTACAAGGAAGAAATCTAACAAGTATATTGTTTAGCAGAGAGATGTCTTTATTAATTGCACATGCTGTTCAGTTTTTCTTTGATATATTTTTTTAAAAAGAGTTTTACAATTAAAAGTGTGGTGGTGGTAAAAGGTCTTGTAAAAGGAATGCCTTAGGTAGGTGGATTTTTTTCTGTTATTTCTGTGAACAGAAATTATGCAAAGAAGAACAAACAAGGAAATTAATGAAGGTCCTTATTAAAGTAATTTAACCTTGTACTCAAAGCGATTTAAAAATTTGTGGCAGATAATTAGTCTCTAATTCCTTGTGTTTACAGTTTAAGAGATCAGGAACTCTGGCTACTCCATTATTTCCTCTGCATTATGGTTAAACAGATGTGGAATCGGAATTAAATTTGGGGTTTGTATTGGTGGAAAAGGAAAGATGTGCTACATCTTTCCGTGCAGAGAGACAGGATATCAAGATATCATTTAATTTAGAAAAGTAGGAAATATTGATCTGTAGTACATAACACTGGATTTCATAAACTTTCCTGGTTCATTATTTTATCCAGGCTTTTGCTTCAGGCTTAAGCGGTATTTGTTCCATTTTGTCAAGAGAGTACAGATTGACACCTGACTACCTAGTATCTGATGTGTGAGTATATGTCTTTAGGAAACAGTTGAGCCAGTTTTGAGCATATGAAACATTGGCCAAACAGAGCAAAACAATTCAGCATTTTAGGGTCTACTGTTAAAAATGTATTACAAAGCTGTTTTCTCCAATGAAGGAAATTAATCTAGCCAGTATGTGGTTTATATATTTATACTTACTTCAATGTATTATCATTTCTAGAATGCTTGCTTTTGCCTTTGGAAAGAAACATAAATTGTTTAGTTTAATCAAAGACTTATCAAGAAATTCAGAAGAGATTGCTTGTGATTGAAATTAAATCTGTGTTGTTAAAGGGCAGATATAAATATTAATTCAATTTTATTTTTAATTTATCTAGGCCTGTACTAAGAATTTTCTTTAAAGAGAAATAAACCTTTCAAACCCCTAAAAATTCAAATTTGCAGACAAGTGATTATGGAATTATGAACAGCAAAGCAGTTGTTATGTTGGCTCTGACTAAGTGAAACAGCACCATTTACTAAGCTTTTTTAGCAGAATCAAAAACTGGGGAAAAATACAAGATTTTTGTCTCAAGCAAAGCTTTCCTTACAGTCACTGACAGAAAACTTTGAAAAAGAACAATTAGGTCCAAATAGCTGGAAAGAGGACACTGAAAAATAAATAAAGTATGGAAATCAATAAATTAAGTCAAGTAGCACCTGCAAAGAAGTATCAGAAGATTGTATTGTATAGAGAGATTTTTTTATCCATTTTAGTTTACTTTATTAGCACTTCCTAGTTTTTCTGTCATCTCTCATTATAAAAATTGTTTTGAAATATTTATATTTAAATTACTTATATTTATATATAATTATTTTTTCATATATTTTGAATTTTTTTTTTCAACATTTTTGGTTCAGTCTTTTGGAAAGCATTGTTGAAGGAAAAACTTGTTCAGTTCCATTAAAACAAAAAAACTGTTGTAGATCACTGAGTTTAAGGAGATGTGTCAAAGACTAATAATATGAGAAATTCTTCTGGCTTCATATTTTTAGGTGTATAGGTGGGCTTCATGTTTTTAAGTGTACATTTTCTACTGGAAGCATTTCTGACAGAAGTGCAGAGAGGTCATAAATAGACAATCTGAAGTTTGTAGAAGACCTTGAAACAAGGACCTGGAGTGATGAAACAGGAGGATGAAGAGGAATGTGAGAAAGAGGGGCTCTGGGAAGAAGGATAACAAACAGAAATTGCAGAAAGAAAGGAAGAGACCAGGATGCTTTCCCAGTGGAGAGATTAGCACTGGTGTGTAGTGAGCCTTGCTTTGTTCTTTGAAGGCTTTAGGAATAAGTTAGATAAAGAAGAATGGTAGTCAGACAAAAAACAGGGAGGCAGAAAGTTCAGAGTAGAACACAAAGCAGTGTAAACCTTTTTCATAATAAGTGTGCAGAAGGATAGAAGTTTAAGATTGCACATGCAGTTTTACTTCTATATAATTACCTATTTTTTTTTGTTTGTTTTTTGAGGGCGGGCAGTTTATGCCTAAAAGAAATACAGAAGTTTAAAGCAACAGGAAAAAGAAAATGGTTTTCCTCTGCTTGGTGTCATACAGATACCCACTTTCTCTATCAAATAGATGTAAAATTATGGATTCATGTCATGGGGTGCTACTAATCTAGAAATTTCATTAATAATTTCATTAATGACAATAGTTAATTGGCATTTACTCATGATAGAATCACTTTTCTGACAGAATTTAGAAAGTGTGGATTGAAGAGCGGTGAGTTGTCTTCTGTATTTTCAAGGCAATGTTTCTCTGAGATTTTGTATGTGAAAAGACCATGTGGTATTTATTTGGATGGTTTTCTTTCTCTATTTCTCTTTTATTTCCTTTCTAGATGTTGGAAAATTTCTAGAGCGCAAACATTCTATGTAGCCTTTTTTTGTTGAGATAATTACGGCTATGAATGCAGGTATTAAAAGAAGAAGCAATCTAAAAATGTATGGAAGAGCTAATATTGCAATATTCATAATTGGCATACATCAATTTGTTAGATAATTTTATCTTAGTAAGTGACAGTTCTGTGAATATGGTATTTTATGAGAAAAGAAATAAATTCAAGAACTGTTCCAAACTGTTCCAAAATTTTCCAGGCTTCTGGAAAATCATGGGAGGAAAAGTATAATATGATTTGAATATTTTTAGAAAATTAACAAGATTTTTTATGTGTGGTTATTTTCTAAAATTTAGATAGTTTCAACAATATAAGTGAATTCTAATTTCTATAAAACTGTTGCTGGCATTTGTGAAAAAATAATCATAATACCTATTTCTTCCACCATTCCATCTATAGAGGTGGGAGACTCTTGGCATAGACTGAGCTGAGTATCCTTTCATTGCTGTGTGAATATTCTTTCAAATAATGTATATTAACTACAATTACTCTGTTTTATATGGAGCATTTGAGCTCTCTTGCATAAACAATTCTATTTTTATTATAATTCCTGTTATAGTCATCTTTGAAAACTGAATCACATTTGAATGATACCTCACAGCCCAGAACTTTCTCTGAATAATAGTTGAAAAATATGCATAATAGTGATACTCATCTGAACATACTTTTTTCTTCTTCATTGTAATATGCTACACTTTGATTATGAAGGGTTGAGGTTATGAGACAAACATTGTTTCATTGGCTCTGCTTTTATCTTTTTTGACCAAAGATGGTCTTACTATCAGACTTTAGGTTGATTTGCTGTACTGTTCTCACTAGCTACTCTGTCAGGATTAATAAGGTATGAGTAAAATAAAATGTGTTTCAAAATGGAATTGGAATTGCCAGAAATGCAACAAGAGAACTGCTGATATGGAAGAAATGCTCACTTAATTCATTTTATTATATAAATAAGTTATATTTTCTGAGAGAAATCTAGCTATGTTTGCTGCTGTAGTTGCATGATACTGCAGATCATTAGCATATTTTGAGAAGCGTTCTCTCCCTTCTCCGTTATAAATATTTATGAATTATATTCTGAGTTGTTTTAGAATATATTTTTATAGAACATATTTGGGTATAACTAAGTTTATTGCATCCAAGTTACAACTAAGGTTGGGGTACCAGACACAAACAAGCATATATGTATAGATATATATAATGATAATAAGTTAAAACTTACTGTACCTGTGTATCAATTTAAGATATTAGGGTGATCAATTCTCTGTAACTGACTCTGAAGGTTCCTTTGTAACTAAATGGGGTTTTTTTAGCTTTGTGCAATCTAAAGACATTTCTGTTTAGGCTGTCAATCAAGAGCAGCTGCACTAGTTTGTTACACAGTTCTGTACGTGCTTTAGTTATACCTTAAATAACCTTTCTTTGCACTTCTCAGCAAGTCATCTTTTATAATTTGCATTGGTGCCATTAGACATTATGCTTTCAAAGTTTCTTCTATCTTGTGTTACCATTTTGTATCTTTTGATACAGTTTCTGTTTTTTTCTTCAGAAGCCTGTGAGATGTAGCTTCCTGATAGCATTACATTTATTATTATTGCACTATTATGATATTTCCTTATTATACTACAGTTAATCTAGGGTCATTCAGTATACAAATATAATAGGGGCATTAAGAGATTTCTCATAGATGGAGATAAAGTGCATTCATAACTACTTGTTACTAATATCTGTTATCACATTATCTCTAGTCCTTTATCAAAATTGTGTTGTCTCAGTGATAGAGTGGTACAGTTCTTGTATTGGTGGGTGTTGCTATAGTACAAGAAGTAGCTGATATCTTGTTTAGACTTTCATAATGCTTTTGATACTGTCTTGTAAGTGAGGAAAACCTACAGAATCCTGCAATCATAAATTGCCAAATCCACCTCTAAAACACGTTCCTGAGCATCACATCTAGTTGTCTTTTAAATACTTTCAGGGATGATAACTCAGCTGCTTCCCTGGGCAGCTGGTTTCAGTGTTTAACAACCTTTCCTGAAGAATTTTTTCCTGCTATCCAATTTAAACCTTGCCTGACATAACTTGGGGCCATCTCCTCTTCTCCTATTGCTTATTACTTGGGAAAAGAGCCTGATTCTCACCTTGCTTTCGGGTAGCTGTTGAGTGATAAGGTTTCCACTGATCCTTCTTTTCTACAGGCTAAATATCCCCAACTTTCCCTGCTGTTCTGCATAGGATTTGTGCTCCAGACCCTTCCCCAGTGCCATTGCCCTCCTCTGGATACACTCCAGCACCTCAATGTCCTTCTTGTAGGAAGGGGCCCAAAACTGAGCACAGTATTCAAACTGCAAATGAAGGCAAAATAGTTCAGGGAACTAAATTATTAAAACAGTGCTTCAGGGAATATGTAACAAACGAAAAGTCCTTGGAATTGTTATGGATCCAAACTCCCAAAGAAGTTCACTGGTGACCTAAATGAAGTAGAAAACATATTAGACTTGCAAAATGTACTACTGCAAATACCTTGAAATTTATGATTAGAATTTGATTGAAATTTTGTTAAACTAAAGAGGTATTATAAACAAATATGAAGAACCATAATACGACCATGTATACAAAAAAATCAAGTGTGCAAACTTACTTTGAAAGACTTAAAGAAAGCAAATACGATTTGCTGGTCCTTAGCAAAGGTTTGTAATGTAGATTTTTTAAATTGCTGTGAAATCTCTGATACAGTGTGAATGTATATTCTATCATGAACCTGAATGAAAACGTCCTCACTGACCTGGGTTGCTAAACCACAATGATGACTGAAAAACTTTACAGCAGTAAATTTTGCTGTCAACTTATAGTATCTTAGGGATTTTGAGAGTAAACCACAGATTTTATACTATAAAAATTAGATAAAATTTTAAAATTGCAGTAACATAGAGCTGAGACCAGCACTTTGGAGTGGGATAGCACAAAAAACCTTTAGATCATTTGGAAAGTGTGTATTGAAGAATGGTTCATCTTCACTATATTTAACAAAACCTTATTTAAATAGATATGTGTGGAAGTTAAATTCTAGTAACCTAGAATTAGAATGGTTTGTGATCTTGTGAAATAGCCCATATGCAGGGAGACAACAGAGTTCTTCACACAGATAGCTTCTTTGAAGAGGGTGACACTTCATGTAATTAAATGTTTAGCTGTTTGCCCCTAGGGCTAGGAAAATGGACACTCAGCAAAAATATATGGCAATATACAAGAGCTGGAAAACCACTTGGAAACAAAGGGAGGAGGGGATTTGTCACTAAATGGTCTATCTTTCTCTCTCTACATTTTGGTGTTGAAGTTCGTACCTCAGAAGACACTCAACCAGTGGGCTGAAGTAGGGTGACTCTGATGTATTAGATGAATATTGGCTCTAGACAACTTGGAAATGTCCCAGAACACTTTCAGTCTGGCCTGCTGTTCTGGCTTCAAGAGCGTTTATTTGCCTAGTTTTGGTGCACAGTACAAAGACAACGACAGTCCAACTTTTCTGTGTCATAGAAAACTGTGTACATAGATTACTCTTCAGTAAAGAGTCCAAATTCGGACTGTATTTTTATCATTTCTAAACAATATATTCTTCCTTTTTAGCATAAAAATTACTGAATTGAGGAAAAGAATTTAAGACAGAGACTGATATAGTGTGTACTGCCAGCACATCTGGAAGACAGTTATTCTCTAATTACCCAAGAGACAGAAGAGAAAACTGGCAGCTTTGCTACTATTATAAATCCCATCACTTCTAAAGGAGTTAATGGCTGCCCAGCTAATCAGTCTTTGTTATCTTCTAACATTCAGAGACAAAATAAAGGCCATAAAAATAAAAAAAAAAATAAAAAAAAAGAAAACTCACTGGTCTGTTACATTAAAATGTGTGGCTCTGTCTTTCCAATGCAGTCCCAACATATCTGTCTTACAGTGTTTAATTTGGTTTTAAAATGTGCAAGCTTTTAGCTGTTTGGAAGAAAATTGCTTCTGTAGATGGAATGGCTGTTGTAGTTACTAACTTACCATCTTTCATCTCATCTTTTGAGCTATGTGCCTGACCTATGCTTAAAATGGCTCTATCAATTTTACCACCAGCTGCAGAGCAGGTCTGCCTGTAACAAGCTTGTTACTTTTATTCTAGATTTGACTGTAAAAGAAAAGAGAACGTCACATGTGAAACCCCAGAGTATTTGTCTCCCTTTTCTTTGAAGGCAAGAGCCACAAATTACTTACCTGTCAGTAGAACTAAATGAAAAAAAATCAAATTCTATTAGTGTACAGTACTCTCACCGGAACACATAAACTGAAAGATAAATTTGTTTAATGACATAAATAACAACCCAATTTGGAAAGGGTCCTGAGTATCATAGGGTACATTTTAACATTGTCACAATGTTGCAAAGTTCACTAACAGAGTGAGGAGAGAACTTTATATCCCACAAGAAAATTCTACTTACATAATTTTCTCAGTTATATAATGCTTAGGAAATAAAAACATGTATGGTGTTTACAGCACGTTCCTCTCTTACTGACAGATGGAGTGAAAAATAGTGTTAGATGGAGATGGTCAGTGGGATTCCCTTCTGAATTTGATGAAACTGAATTATGTCTCACCAGGTTTGAGACACATTGCATTATCCCATACTTCATAAAAAGGCCACTAGTTCTTCTCTTCAGTGTCCCGTGAACAGCTTTCTTCAGGGGTCCCTATGTCCTGAGTAGTAGTGGGTCACAATGTAGTTCTACTATCAATCTGAATTTTTTTATGTATGGAAAAGATCTGATGTAAGTAGATGTAGTCACAGATGCAGAGTTTAAGGAGAAGCAATTGGTTATTTGTTGGTAAACTTCCATGTCATACTGTTCTCTGCAAGCTGGCCTTCCTTGGAGTTCAGGATTTTGGACACCCAGCTCCAAACACAACCATTTCAAGTTGTAAGGCAATACTCTTTTATTGTGTATAGAATCTCCTGATCTCAATTTCACATTCTCATAGTTTGTGGATGAGTGCAGTCCTGTGCTGAAGAATTCCCAATCACTTTCTGTAGTTCTTATATTGGGATTTTGGTTTTTTTCCCAAACATATTTTAGCTGACGTATAGGAATTGCCTGATTTAAGATGACAGCTATACCTGGCTTGGACTAAGAATCCCCTTCCTACAGCAAGATACTTCTCAGCAATAGATTTTCTCTGCTCGGATACAGCAATGACTGCTTTCTTCTTAGTGGCCTTGCTGCTCTGTTATGGTGTCTTCATGGCAAGGTGGGACTGTCAGAGCACAGTGGAACAAAGCAGCGTAGCTGGGACCATAACAGATCTGCAAGTGCAGCTGAGGTTTGTCTCCCCTGTTTGCTCCTCACAGGAGTGGGATGTGAGTAATAGCCTCATGCTGCTCTGAGTCATAGCAGGAAACTTCATCAAAACAGAAAACTGCCAGGGTGTTTTCTACTGTGTACCTTGTCATCCCACCTTGTTACTGTCTCGTGGGAAATCTGAATAGATGCTTTTTGCTTGTACCCCAAAGTGGTAGGAAACAGCTCTAGAAGCCTCTTCCAAAATAGCTGACTGATTTTCAGTTGATTATAAACATAAAATCCGTTTATACTTCCTATCCCAACTCAAAAATAGCTAGACAAAATAGTCCAATTGTATTTCTTTCTGCTTTGCTGTCATGGGATACTTTTTTTGTTGAATTGTTTTAGGGAACCACATGGGGAGATTGTCAAACTGCCATTTAGTGAGTGTGGCCAGACTGACTTTGAATGTTCTGTTTTCCATTTTGCAGCATTTTTGAAGTCTCAAAATCAGACTTTTTAACGAGTATTATTTATGGCCAAGACATGACAAAAAGAAAGGCTTATGTTATTTGAGTTTGTAGTAGAAAGCAACTTAAGGAGAAAACAAAGGATCAACATTTCTTTTTTGCCTCATGCTTACATCAGGGACCAGCTAGGTAATTAGTTGAAGTCTTAATTCATGCTAAACACTCTCAATGCTGAAAAGAATTAGACTGGTCTTTGGGTTGCATTAATTGTCTTGGTTCAAGAATGATTTTCCCAGATTTGTCTGTCTTAAAAATTCAGAAGTCTCCTCACATCCCGGTTTACTAATCTGGGATATTATAGCCACTGAACTCTTAATAGTTTACTTTAAATGCCTATGGGAAGGAGGAACTGAAAGAGTTATAATTATTTTTTCTTTTCCTTAATCCACATGGTGTTTTTGTAAGGGTTTCACATGGCAGACAGTACACAGAAAGAATACTGCAAAAGAATAGACAATTTTTGCATATAATCTGGAATACCCTTGAGAATTTCAGGTGTTCTCTGTCCTATTTCTACTGCTATCATCATTAAAATCAACATGTCATAACACTATCCCTGTTTTCCTCAATTATATACTCGTCACAAAATCAGAGGCCAGACTGATCACTGCAGAAGAAGTACCTATGAACTTCACAAAGTTTCTGCCCGTGCATCTGAATCATGTCCTTCCTTCATTTTCTACAGATTTCTAAAAGAACCATTTCTAAAAGAACCATATTTTTATTTCTAAAAGAATCATATAGTGTCTTTAGTTTGAGCTTTTTGTTTTGTGGCTTACTGTTATGCAAATATATTCTGAACTATTTTCACACATTTCTTCAGAAAAAAAAAAAAAAGATCATTTTAGCAGTAGTATTTTGTTTTAAATGGTCATCCCTGTTCATCTTTTTGAATTCTAAAACAGCGAATAGACATATTTGTTAGTAAGACCCCTGTATTCTCTGCCACTATAGAATAGCCTTCAATACTATGCAAAAGGAAGGGAGATGACTGGGAGGGAGCTGATGTGGTTGGTAATTAAATGGCTGTGCATGATTCTGTGGCTGTCCATTGATGATAGAAATGGGTCAGTGACTTGTTGATTTTGGTCAGAAAGCCTCCCAGATTTTATACTTTCCCTGTGTTTTCCTCCTCAGCCATTTAGTTGTGCCACCTGAGAGAAGGGTGGGGGAGCTAATCCTGCTTTAGCAATACATAAATAATAAATAAGTACAGTAGTCTTCCACTTCCTCTTACCAGCCAAAATGATTTATTATAAGGCTTTAAATCTGGTTCCAGAAACAAATATTCTTGTATTCTGGCACCAGCTGTGCACTGAGGTAGAGGTCACAAATAAATGGTTAGAGCCAGGGGCACCTAAAACTAGTTTTGTTGCCAAGGGCATCTTAACATGAAAACACAGCCTTAGAATAATATTAAGAACAGAAATATTTATACTCCCTGCAGGGAGCTGGATCTGTTTCCTCTTGTTTGGTTAAAGTAAATTTAAAAATAGAAAAATGTATGAAACCATCAATGATTGTCTCCATTTGAAACTAATGAGAGAGAAAACACAATTTCATTACAGTTTTCGCAGATTTGAGGCTTGAATCCTAAAGCTATTTTTTTCCTCAGTCTTAATGTTTATTGGGGCTTTTCATTTGAATATTTAAGATTTTAACATCTGAAGTAACTATTTGGTTTGTTAAGACTTCTGTGTTTTATACCCATTCCAAGGTGACCGCTGGCCATACTAGAACTATGGAGCAAGTGAACATACCTTCCTGAAAGTAAATTTCTTTTCTATAAGAAGGCCAGAGCATCCATTTTTTGTGACACTAAGTATTACATATTTTTGGCACCTGCTGTGAGAGAAGAGTAGAAACTTTTATCAGGTATAATCTCTAGGAATCACAATATAATCAAATCTGACCAGATTCTAAAAAAAAAACCAACCAAAAAAAACCCCAGAAAAAACCCCAAAACAAACAGATAGTACTGATGTGATTTTTTTCAGATAGTTTGCTTATAGAAGATTTACTTCTTGCCATGTTTTGGTTTAAAGTTTCAATATATTTTCCTCAGAGATACCATTTTAATCCACAGATGTTTATACTCAGGCTACATAAAAGGAACATTATTGCCCAGTCAAAGAAATCAAATCATGACTTCTTTCTTTATCTACCCCACAAGGAAAGGAAAGAGCTTCCAACAAAATGCTAGGTCATGCTTTGTAGAAATGCTTCTCTGTCTAGCTGTCTTTCACTTCATAGTGAAAGACATAGGCTTCAAAGGGGACAGAGAGTGAGTCACACTCAGTACTTGAAATGAAGCTGAAATTTCTACTCCACATTGTGAGACTGAATGAGACTGAGTCCTCATTCAGAATTTATCCTTTCTGGCCGTATTTCTGGATTCATGAGTCCTTAGTATTTCCTCTGGTTTCTAGCATGACACTTGTGAAGGCTAACTGATCTCTTTTATTCATATGATCCCAGAGTTGCACATAGGAAAATGTTGGTGGAAAATTTCAGTGTAGACATTAGAGTACAAGATTAATAGAAGGAGCTTCAATGGTTTCTTTTTACTCATATTTTCTGCTTGAAATTTCATATAACAGCAAAGTTAGATTCCAGACTCAAAATCCTTAAGGAGTCAATGAAGACATGTAAAGTTATTATAATGTATTAATGTATTCAAAATGGCTAAATACAGACCTAAAATGGCAAAGGAAATGGATATTGGGGGGGGGGGGGGAGGGGGGCCAGTTCTTAAATGTGCTTTCTGTAATGATCATGCTGTCTCTCCAACTCAAGTGTCCAGTGTGAAATTAGTAGAGGACTGCTATATTATTAGCAGTAAAACCCTGGAACAAATTCAGATTGATACTTCTTTCCTTTGGTTGTAATATTCAGTGTTTTCTGACCTAAAGAATTAATTACTGGTGTCATAAGTGCTAGTCCCTTGTAGGCATTTCCCTTCTGAGTTTATCTACATTTACATGTGGTACTTGCTAGAGCAGTAAGTTCCACAAAACGATTTTTAAGGATATGAGAGGATTTCCTCTCATGCTGCTAATGTTTTGCATCATGAAACAGTGAGCACTTATTCCCTGTCCATCTTTGCCATGGCAGTCATGATTATATGTGCTTGCACAATCTCCTCAGGCATGCCTTTTCCAGACTGAGGCATTTCCATTGTTTTAGTCAATCCCATTACAGAATCTGTTATATATACACTTTTGTTATCTATTCTTTCCCTTCTCCATGCATTTCTACTGCACCATGTCTTTTCTGAGAAGCAGTACCCCTGGTTCCAAAAGCTACGTTGACATTTCACAATTTTACAATACTTATTCCTTTCCTATTCAGTCTGGTTTTTCTTTTGTTTTTGACTAATTTGAGTGGTATTGTAGCCAGGCACACTTCTCTGTATTTCCACAGTCCATATCCAGTCTTTTGGAAAAACATTTTTTTGGTCACATTTGCTACTTATTGCACTAGTAGTAGGGCCAGTTTAAAGGCTAATTCATTCACTTTACTTAATCTTTGGAATTTGCATTTGAGCTGTATAACTGCTGTTGTGTTTTAGTAATCTTTTTTTATTAATTTTATTGATTATTTTCCAAAGCCTCTTTTCCTAATGCTTTCACTGAGACAACCACTTATTTGATGCCAGGGAAAACCCAACCAAAACCAAAACAGTGGTTTGGATGTCACTCAAGTTCCTTGGTAGATTGATGCAAAGAATTAATATAATTGTTTGTTCTATTTTTTCTCTTAGAGCCTTATGTTTTTTCAGCATTTCTTTTACATTCTGATAATCTTTTGTCCCTTTAGGCCCCCCAGCACCAGATATTCTTATTTTTCAAGACTTTTATATCTCAAAATGTTCTTTGGCCTGAGTTTACATTTAACATGTTAAAATTTATGCTCATCTCTATTTTCTTTAGTATAGTTTCTTTAGTATACAGCTTTCCCTTTTTAAAGAATGCATTGTAAAACTATTTCTGCTAGTTTCTGATTGTTAAAAAGACTGCTTTCTTTTGGTCCTTCATGTGTCTTATCTGTTCAAACTTATGTTTTATGATACTGTTTATGAAAATTTAAATCGTGCTTTAAAAGACATTAAATATCTCCATTTAATTTCAGTTTACTAATTTAGATACTTACATATATGGCTGATCTCTTTGAATTGAATGCTACATGCATTAATGTTTTAATATATTGACCTCAATTATCTTGTTTCTTCATTAAAACATCATATTATCACCTTCTATGTATTTTTTTTCATTTCTATACTAGAATGTATTCAACTAATTATTTTTAACACAATTTCCAAGTTGCTTAACATGCCAGTGCCAGTCCTCATTTATAATGACTTAATTTGAATTATTTTTTAATGCTGTCACCTCAGAGGAGTCATGTTGGAATTCTTTGTTTCCTTAAAAAAAAAAAAAAAAGTCATTATTTTTTACTGAGAAGAGAGATTGCTTGTGATAGGTAAATGTGCTTCTTTTCCACTGAGAAATTGAAAACCCATCAGAGATCATTGCTCAAATACTTCCTTTTCAGATAACTCTTGATACTGTTTGCTCACAGAAGTTCCTTAAAACCCAAACAGAATCACTACCCTTTTAAATCTCTCTTTTTGCTTTTTACTGGAGGCCTATATCCCACATCTGTTTCTGCTTTTATTTCTATTACCATTAATGCACCCTTAAAAGAAATACAAATTCCTGCTCATAGGAAATGCAGTTTGAATACATGGAGATTTCCTAGCCTGGACACATCAAGATGGAAGGGATAAACCTAGTTCTTGGTTTTATTCAGGCTTTTATGTATCATCCAATCAAATAACTCAATATCATTAAGCTAAAACTACAGCAAATAGGAGTTTTGGGAACATGAGAGACTAATTTGGAGTAAAGTATAATTCCACAGGCATGAATTAGTCTCTTCAGATGTGGAGTAAGGAATCCTTGAAAAATAAAGGTATATAAACACTAATGAAATAATTTAGCACTAAATAAGCATGCAAATACATGCTTAGTTACTGAACTATTTCAAAGAATGCCAGAGTAAGCTCTGACACATTTTTGGCATTTAATCTTCCTCCTTTGTATCTTGTGAAAATTAGTAAGATTTGCTAGCCAAGGCAAGGCAAGGCAAGCCAAGTCGTCTCCCCCACTTGTTGCTTTACTTTCCGTGTCTCACAAACAGCCAAAATTTGCAACATTTGGTTAACAAATTGTTATGTAGACAGTAATGGATTACCTGTACAGTATCTGGGCTTGTTCCTAAAAATAGTCCTAATTGTAGTGAATTTTGTTATAGGAATAGATATTAATTTATCTTACAAGATAATTTCAGCAAACTCATCAAAATGTAAAATTTTGCCTTTATTAGTTGACAGAAACTATACAAAGCATCTTTTATAGCTTGGAACAGTTTTGATATTTTTTCCTCTCTTTTTCTGTTTCCCAAGAAAGATTTTTTTGTCATTTCTAATCATGTTGTTTTTGTGAGTTTTTATTTCTTTTAGATGGTCATTATTCCATTTATGCACTCTGTGGTAACATTCTCAACCTAGAAGAAACAAATAGCAAAATGTCAGCTTCTTTGCATGAACATTCCCTAATAATATGTGTGTTGCATTTAAAATCTCCTCTTTCAGAAGTCTTGAAATTTTGAACTTGCATGAATCAACACAATGTTTAGCTTTCCAGATGACAAAAAACACATTCTAAAAGATAGAAAGTGTAATTTTTGCTGTTTTGTTTTTTTCACTGTGGATATTTTCCAGAATTAATTGTTGGCAATTTGTATTTTGAGAAGTTGCACAATGTTTTCTTTTTCCTATAATTTTCTCTCGAACTTTAAAGTAGTCACATTTCTAGTCACAACTTTTACTTATCAGCACTATCATTGTTCAAATAATCTGCATCAGTTATAATATTATATATATACATACACAAACAAACACACACATATATATATATATATATCTGTGTGTATATATGTGTATATATATGCACTGTCTGCACTTTGAATATGAAGTTAGGAAAATATCTATGAGAATTACGATTCCATTAAAAAAACCCAGCTTTTTACCTTACTATTTTCCAATGGTTTTTTTTCACCTTCCTGTCACTGAAATGGGGTTTAAACCATCTATAAGTTTTGCTTTCAGGTTATTTTGTATATAACCAGTGTGTGAATACAAACTTTCTCCATTAATTAGAATAACTGTAATAAGGTACTGTTTTACTGTTTTCTCATGATCTGTCAGGTCACAAATGTTTTATTCCACCAGTTATTACTGATATTTTTCAGGTTGGTATTGTTAAAGGAAATTTGTGACTGGTCACTTATGCTTGTCCTTAACTTTAGCTGTTAGTAATGAAAACTTTCTCAATCAATTCACAAACTGCAGTTTTGCTGATGCTGCTCATTTCGTGCTATGAATTTCTGCCAACGCTAAGCTTGTGAAGCCCTAAGCTAATTGACTTTCCAATTTCACAATTGAAGTAATATTGTGCCAAATTTCTTGGAACATTATTTTATAGAAGTTTGTGCATGAAATTGACCCACATGAGTTGTTTGCCATCTGTTAAGAAAACCAGAGCAAACAAACCACAAACCAGAAGTAAAAGAAATTTACAATATCCTTCATGCAGAAGTTGACAAGTTGGCGTGCAAGAACACCATAGAAGCTTACATTCAAAATCACACTTTTAATGACACTGTTGGCTAACAAAGAAAGAAAAATCTGTAGTAATGGTTATAGAATAAAATATGCTAGGATATTCTTCCTGCTGCACATCTTTTTTTTTTTTGTCTCCACACCAAATCAAATACATCCTGGGGTTTTGTTTCATGGAAGACATTGTACACATCCACAAATGTTACAGTGGGTGTAGCAAAGTTTTACAAACAATATTTCCAGCTGGAAAAGAAATAGTGGATGTGGATATATAATATTTTATCATAAATGTCAATTTTGGTGTGTTTTTTTCATTTAAGTGGTATCATCTGCTGAAGAAGAGTTTGCCACACAGGCAGGCTTACAGTTATAATGTGCACAGTAACATCTACTATCTCTATCACTATTATCAGGGGTAATTAGTAGTAAAAATGAGAATCAGATTATTTTCTTTGTTTTGCTTTGAAAAATATCTTGTCAATTCATGTTTACTTAGTCCTTTTTCCTTTGACATTCCTAACACTTAACACTATTTTTCTGATTTACAAGGAGATTTTCAAATGTGCCTTGCATCAGATTGTAACAAGTTGGCACATTGGAATTTGTGAATTAAGGTGAAAACTACTACATGTTTTTAAAGTCTAGGTTGGGAATTTTTCTAAACAATGGAAAAGCAGCATTTCAGTTCTGGTTTCTGCAGTGAAATTCCAAATTTTAGAGTTAGTTTTGTTGGCTTTCCCTTGAGGGGCTTGGATTGCTCAGACTGGGTTCCAAAATATGCTGAGGAGTGACCATAAGGGCTTGGGAAAGAAAATTGTAGCATAAGAATAGTCCTTGCCAATTGAAGGGTTATTCAGAAATATAGCTAAACAATTTTTAGTTGGAAAAAAAATTTACAATCCTTTCAAAAAAAAAATCAGCCTTTTCTCTTTAAAAAAGTCTATGCCTAGGTTTTCTGTTACAGTATCCTGAAGAAAAAATTTCTTTGAAGATCCAGTCATGGATCTTTTGTATCATAGGTGTCTCAACATCTACACAATCAGTATAAGAATAGGAAGGAACAGTTCCTATATTTTGCTTTTCCTTAATTATAAGAAAGAAAAAGGTGTAGTTCTGTCCATAGAGATGTTACTGTTTTTTCCAGTTGGAAACTGAAATGGGCCTTGAGGGTTTGTCTTGCCCATGTCCAGTGACTTTGTAGGATCACGTGTTCCAAGGAATTCCCTAATGTTTTTCTAACTTGTTTAGAAACAGGTTTTTGGTCACTTTATGAACAGTTTATTTCTTTTGGGACTGGGGGGCTTACAGGATTTTTTTTAGGTCAGAGGTGTGGATGTATGCATTCATTGCATTCAAGGTTTTTTGACTGGAAACTAAGTATTTACTTGGATGTGCTTTTAATAATATTTTTTTTAAAAAATGCTATGTTTCTCTTCACTTATGTTGATGTTGCTGATGGCATTTTCTTTTGTTTGTTACGGTGTGATGTTACCTTTTATTTGTCATTCCTTCCAGCTTGTTTTCAAAAGATACATGAATAGATTTGTAAGATGAGGCAGTGTCAGGAACGATATTTTTTGATGTCAGAAAAATTTATAAACAAAGCCATTTTTCTATAGGAAAGTGATAAAGGGTTGTTACTGACTTTTGGTTGAGAATGCACAGTATGCACAGTGTTATTGCTCAGAAACTTTAAAAAGGGAGGCTATTCAGTGAAGAAATATACTTCTGCATGTTTGCATTCTCTCCTTTCGATGTCATTGCCTTCAGTCCTGTCAAATTCTGCAAAGGGTAATATTTAGCACAAGAGGGCATTTGAAGAAAAAATAAATGACTGCAGAAAATGAGATGTTGTTTCTTTTGAATTGTCATGGACAGAAAACTCAGCCACCGTTTTGTCAGAAGTTGTGCTACAAATCTTGACTAAATACAAAGCCTGAAGTTTTCATTTTGCTTTAATGTCCCTTTCAAGACTTTTGCCAAGAGCAGAGAAGCAACTTCTTGACCCAGTTTATAAACAGAAGATATGTTATGGGTCATAAGAATAAAAAGTGCATCTAGCTCAGTTGTTTTTCTCCATCAGTGTCCATAAGCTTATATGCAGTGAGCAGTAAAAGCAAAACAAAGTTATATGTTTTTCACAACCAGTGTCCCAACTTCCAGTGGTTTCTCACCCGTGAGCTTTCCATGCTTTCTCTGCTTGGCGATTCTTAACAGATCTCTCCTCCAGCACTTGTCCAGACTTTCCTTGAATCCACCGTTATATTTACATCTGCAATACTCTTTGCCAAAAATACAACCATGGCTTCCTACCCACTGCCAGACAAACCATCTCCTGCAACTGGTTTGAATCTGAATCTTGCTCTCTTCATTTTGCACCCTCAGTTCCTCTGTTAGAAGAGTTGGTTAATAATTTACCCCCAGCTCTCTCACACCACATTGCTTTTTGATCTAAGGCATCTGTCCTTCATTCACCTTCTCTGTTGGCCTCTCCACCTGTTCTCCAGGCTGAAGAGACCTTATTGCTCCTCTGACATGAGCTGTTTCATACTTCTTCTTCTCTGACCCTTCCTGTTCTCCCTCTTTGAGAGGATTGAAAGGTGGGGTGAGCTCGGGTGTGGGTAAATCATGAGCTCAGGTGTGGGTAAATCATGGTCATAACAGCACAAAAATGCTCTCCATTTTTCTCTGTTGCTTTTGTGACCAACCTTAGCACTCGATTTAGTCTTCTGACAGCTACTGAGGACCGAGCAGGTGTTTTTAGAGAACTCTATACTGTGCTAAGGCTCGAAGCCCCTCTTTTCCTAAAATAGATGGTTCTGGGTTCCAGACTTGTATTAACTGATGTGTTTCTGTGCTGCAATTTCCCCGTTTCCTTAAAAACCAGCATCAAAAGTCTTTTGAAACCAAAATATGTATTAAAAATTAATTTAATATGAACTATTATACTTAGGTAAATCATCCTTGTATTTTAGTGTGTATGTTACCTTCTCCCTGTGTTATAATGTGAAGTAACAGTATATGCTCTTTAGTCATGTACCTCGTTCCTTCTGAAATGCAGCTTCATTACAAGGACATTAAAATGCATTAATGACATGAGCTATATACCTATATCAAAGTTCAAACTTCTTATCTCAATTAGAACTGGAAAAAATTGGCAGAAAACTTTGCAATTCAGATAAATCTTTCTATTCTTTTTAAAGAGAGTGGATTGCTACTTTCATCTTCTAAGATCAATGAATTAAATATGTGTTCAGTATAAATTTTGTGCCCTCCTAATTGAATGATATTCATCTGTCACATAAGAAATTAATGCAAATTCAGTGTCTCAGGTAAAGATAGTAACCATAAATCTGTGGTTTAGATAGCTCAAATATTCTTATTTTCTCTAAATTACAATACAGTGAATTAATACTTGACTGTAACAAATGTTACAGTTGAGTGTTGAAAGAGTTTATTTCTGCTAAACTATAGTAAGACTGCTAAAAGTTATTTTTAAAATTTCATTGATGATACATGTATGTAGTTTCTGATGAAATACTAACTGTCATTCAGCTGTTCTTGCAAAACTCAGTGTTGGAATTTAGCCTCCCTGTTTCTGGAGCATCCAAATTTACTAATGAAAATCTTGGTCCATAGTAAACAACGTCTAAAGGTAGCTAAATTACATAAGGAATATTTAAACATAAATCTTCTGAAATACATGATGCAGAACTTTTTTTTTTTTTTTTTTAATTCTGCTTTATAGCTGCAACAGGATTTGTGATTATGTTAAAAAATGACACCTTTTTATGAGTTCTTTGGGGTTTTGGGTTTGTTTTATGAGTAAACGTTTCAATAAGGAAACAGTTTAAAAATAAAAAAGTCCTAGATGTCACTACTGAAAATAGGAGTACCTAGGACTTTGTAGAAGACTTGAGATACAGAATAGATACCTCACCTGAAGAAAATATGGATGAATGAATCACTTGGCTTGTCTCTCTTGGAATTGAGGATGTTTCTTCCTTGTCAGCTCAGAAATTAGCTCAGCAAATATTTCAGTAGTTTTCTTAAAGCAAATCCTTAAAAAAAGGATTTTTTTTTTTTTTTTTTTGTGGGAATGTTTACATGACCGGGATCTGGAATAGAAATAGGAAGAAAGAAAGTCATTCTCTCTTCTTCACAGAAGAAAAACAACAGAATAAGATATCAGAGGGATGGCAGGGTAGCTTAAAAGGTTATGTTTTTATATTGGTCTATTGAATATTCTTTTCTTCAGATTAAAAAGGTAAGATTTTTTTCCTCTCAAGCAGAAATAGTTTAGATAAGAGAAATAGTATACAGGTATGTACATATTCAGCCAGTTAATAATTGTTATATGAGATATCTGTGTAATTCCATTAAAAATTCCTTGCACTCCCAAATTCGCTATTGCAATTCAAAATTCAAATTCAGGTGCTGATGCCTACACATGAGAATATATTTTATGTATAAATAAAATAATGGCAACAGACTGTTCAAAAGACAGGGATTTTGTCCCTATTTCTATTGTTCAGTGAAGCAATAAGCAACAGCAATCATGCTCTCACAAAGGATAGACCAAGTAAAATCCTGTGTACCTTTAAAATAATTGGCTTTGTGTTTGTGCATGCACAGCAGCCAAGGACTTAATGAAAACTTTTAAAACCTTCATTCATACAGCCTCATAGAGTGTAAACAACCAGTTAGAAGACTTTGATAGACTGCCTCATTATAGTGGTGCCTGTGCCATTTAATCACAAAGAAAACGGCAAGCCAGTGGCCTCTTACAATGTAGAATGTAATTTTTCTATTTGAAAACTATTTTGCACAAGCCAAACTCAATTGCTTTAAAAATAAAAGCTGAGGCATCTATTCCAACCTACTCTATTCCAACCATACATATTTTCCTTACAACTCTGGATGGATATGTCTGGATGATATTCAGAGCTGTCAAAATATTAGCATGCAACGCTAAGTTTATTTATAAAAGAAATTAGCTTTGACTATGGAAGTTCTTCACAATTTCTCTCTCTTTCCTTTTCTTTTTTATTTCATCGTAATGAACATAAAATCCTGTGTCTTTGGTGCAGCTGTTGAGATTTCTTTGCAAATTTTCTAGAACTCCATAGTCATTCAAAATACAGGCCAAAATTCAGGTAAAATGTGTTAGAATCAGATACAATTTAACATTCTGTATTAAAAGTATTTGGGTTTTGATACAAACTGTTTTATCATCTGCATTTTAAGAATGAGGTCTGTTTGAAGATGTTAGTCAAATCCATTGTGTAATGCTGTCATCTTAGAATTATTTTTTTTCTTTTCAATCTTCATTTAAAAGTACCTTGTTTATAGCAATATTTGAATATTTGCTAACTACTAAATAATTTGTCTTCTTAATCATGAATGTGCTCTATCTTAATTATAATACTTCATCTTACCAGTATAATTAAACTATAAGAAAATATGTAATTAAACCTTCCCTGATGGAATACAATTTATAATTGTCCTGGTTTAGCACCAGCCAGCAGCTAAGCCACACACAACCATGCACACACTTTCCCCAGTGGGATGGGGGAGAGAATCAGAAGAGTAAAAGTGCAGAAACCCGTGGATTGAGATAAAAATACTTTAACAGGCAAAGCAAAAGCTGTGAGAGCAAGGAGACCAAAACAAGGAATGAATTCACAGCAGCCCATGGGCAGGCAGGTGTTCAGCCATCCCCAGGAAACAAGGGCACTGTGACATATAATGGTTACTGGGGAAGACAGAGACACTCCAAACATCTCCCTGTTCCTCTTTCTTCTGCCAGCTCTATATGCTGAGCGTGACACCCTATGGTCTGGAATGTCTCAGCTGGGGGTCACCTGTCCTGGCTGTGTGCTCTCCCAGCTCCTTGTGCACCCCAGCTGCCTCACTGGTGGGATGGGGTGAGGAGCAGAAGAGGCCATGACTCTGCATAAGTGATGCTCAACAGTAATGAGAACATCCCTAGGTTATCAACTGTTTGCAGCACAAATCCAAAACACAGCCCCATACCAGAAACTGTGAAGAAAATTCGCTCTGTTCCAGGTAAAACCAGCACAGTAATATAATACTCAGCAGATAGAACCTCTCAAAGTTACACACAATTTTGTTAGTAGTATAAGTGAGTGTCTTCTATATATTTCGTTATCTTTCTTTTTTTTTTTTTTTTTTTTTAAGTTGGATATAAATACTGGACTACAAAGTTTACGAAGCCTGTTAAGCATAAATAACTTTATACAAATATATTCAGTTCTTCTGACCAAGAGTGGAATTCTGTCTTATGAAGAACTGTAATGAAAGTCTGTGCAAGAACTTACATTCCAAACAGCTTGTCAAAGTGAAGCCAAAGAGTCTTGAACTGTCAGCTTTCTGCATAAAGCTGGATTCTGCTCTACAATTACAGCAGGTTAAAGCATGAATTACTTGTGCCATGACATTTTCTTGCATTTTAGGTGAAAGTTTGAATCAGCAGATATTTGCACAGCTCTAGCTGCTTTTTGCAGTCAATCTCACTGAAGCTAAATGGAGCCTACTTATGTCTGTCAAGAGATCCTGTATGCAAATGTATGTATATGAGAAGAATGAGGTAGCTAGATAGACTGAGTGATGATATTGGCAGGGACCTTCTCTATGGCTTCCTGAGTTCCATTGTCTGAGGTGAGAAAGGAAGTACAGATACTTTTTCAGGTATTGAAACTGTTCAACATTATTAACTTGATAATATATTACTAACCATGTGTCAAAGGGAAGCTTAAAAATAAATGTCAGAAGCCCTTTATGCAGTTACAGCAGGAGAAAGAGTGTCTGTGAACACAAAGTGCTGTTGGTGAGATAAACCTTCTGCTGTAGAGGCAACGTGTAAAATACGCAGAAGCTACCCCAGGTCAAAGTAAATGAAATTGCTAAACAGGTTGCCATCTCAACTTTTCATTTTGACTAATTAGATGCTTAACTAAAAGCCACTACAGTTTACATAGTCATTTTTCCTTGATGTTGTCTTTGTTTTGCTGAAAAGATGCCCAGTGAACTATAAATTGTATGTATTCTTCTATAAGGCTTGTCTGTTGTGAACAGATCCTCAATGTTTTTGTTTCGTCTGGACCTAAGCTTCACAGGACAGAGTAAGTACTTTCAATTTCAAATGCAGGAAGTCAACAGCTCCTTTGCTGTATTTTACTTTCTACATATATTCATCACTTCTACATATATACATCATTGTTTTTATTATGTGCATTTTGTATTATTTTTTATTATATTTCAAAAATATATAGGAAACATGGTGCCAGTTTCTGGACTGGACTCTTATAGAACTTGCCACAGTCATGCTTTGTCCTGTCCTGAAAAATCTGAATTTTTCAGTTTTCAGTGAAGAGATTTGTGACTTGTGTCATGACAAACCAGAGCCCTAATAGTTGTCATTTGTCATCCAAAGAGGAACATAGATCTGAAGAGCTAAATTATTCCAATTAATGTTTCAGAAAAATGAAGCTTTACTTTTCCTTCATTTTCTTTAAGAAAGCACACTCATAAGCTCTGTAGTCTAAAACTCTTGGAAGGTTAGCCTTTCTTAGAAGGTTTCAGGGTTTCTAACCCTTTCTTAGAGGGTTTTTTCTGCCTACAAACAATAAGGTCTTGATTGTGTTGTTCTGAAATAAATGGAAGGTTTCCCATTGACTTAAATGCAGATCATGCAAAAATAAAAATGACATCCTTATGCAAGAGACCAAAAGAAAACTACTGAATAGTTTGAATGTTTAAAACCTATATGAAGATCCAAGAAGAGCTTCAAATTTAGTACTTGGAAATAAGTTATATTTCAAATCTGGCTGGTTTTGTCTGCTTATTTACCTTATAAAAGACTACTGAAATTAAGTGCTTAAATGGAGACATTTATGGCACTGATAGATACAAAAATTAGTGGTCAGCTGGAAATTTTCTCCTAATTTAAGTTTTAAAGAAATAAAATTCTTATAGGAATTATATTCAGATAAGTAATTAAAGAATGGTGTAGATTGATGTTGCTAATTAAAAATTTGATTTTTTTTTAAATGTTGTTTTGTTAGACATGGAAAGAATTATTTTATGGTTTTTTTCCTGTCCTGTACTTTCTTTCCAAAATTCATCTCCCATGAAATGAAGTTCAGTTTCACAAATGGATACATGTTTGTGGGGGAGTCACACAACGGGCAATATGAGATTCTGACCTGTGGAGAAAATGGTAGCAGCCTGAAATGCAACTTAAATGCAGCAGAAGCAGCTTATCACCACTGGGAATTAATTCTAAATCTCTGTGTTTGGAAAGTGAAAGATTTCCAGTTGTTTACTTCAAAACTATCTTTATATAACTTCAAAAAACTCCAGTTTTTATGTATTTTGAAGCTAAAACACTTTGCTAGTTTTCTCTCTGCATGAGTTAGTGCTTATTTCACAAAACAAATGTATGTCTGCAATAACTGAGATGACCAAAGGCAGCAGGCCTGTTCATCCAAAGGTTAATAGTAAGAAATCTGAATAATTTAATTTGTAACTCTCCTTGTTATTTTCTTCCTTGTTATGGTGGTTACCTGCACACCTGCTCTAGGCATTATAGAAACTGCAGTAATTTTTTGTACACACGAAAAGCGGTTCTCTCAGATTCTGAGTACAGCCATTCTAATTATAGTAACTATATTTCAACTGTTAAAATCCCCCTTTAAGATAAGAAAGAATAAGCTTTCAGAGTTAAAAAAAGGCTATTGCCATTTTACTTCCTTGGGATTTTTAGATCTAGTAAAATTAGAGATTTAAAGTTTTATGCAGGCATGTAATGATCTATATTCAGTGATTTGTCAGAAGCACAGTGAAAAGTAGAGGTAATTCCACTGTCCTGTCTCTTCTCAAAGCATGGCTTGGGTAGACCGCTTATACCAAATTACATAAGCATCTTTGTTGAATTTTTTAAATCTTCTGCATCTTTGCTGACATTGCTTAAAGGTGTGCTAATTACTGTCAGTTGCTGTAATACTGGACACCTGTGAGCTTGGAATTAGGCAAAGACAACCAATTCATTTTATGTAGGACACTGAGCAGGGAGCAGATGGTAATAAGCTTCAGTCAACATCAAGCTGGGGAGGATTCACACCACCAAGCTAGATGTGGAAAACTCAAAATCCCTTGGCTAATCCCATGAGCCAGCCATTCTCCCTAATTGTGTCTTTCCATAAGAAGATGTATTTTACGTGTTCCAGTCTCAGCTGAATGAACAAACATGATTTAATGTACTGACTGTAGGATTTTACTAATCTATTTATTAGTTCCCCTTTTCAAGGGAAGTTATAATGATGTGTTTTCACTTAAAGCAATTAGAATGTATTTTTAACAGGGGAAATGACTTAGATTATAATTACAGAGCATTATACTGCACTTTTAATGATTTTGCTCTTTAGAAAAATGAACAGTGAGAATCATTTTGCATAAAGATATTACCTTGTTCTAACAACCTAATACTAACTTCCTTCTCAGGCTGTTGGGTGACCACAGCTGTTGGATCAGGGGCCTTTATCTTAGGCTGAAATAAGAAAGAAAATGAAGGAACATTTACAACTGCAGCTGAAATATTTGAGCCATTGTATAGTTTTGAGGCCAAACCAAAGCTAATTTGTGAAGGTTTTACTGCCGTTTTTTTTACAATAATAATTCCCAGTGCTGAATGTTTTAAAATAGGAAATTAAATCTAATGCTATAGCAGCATGAAATCTATGAGACTGTAAAAGCAAGCATACCTTGTCCTATATGTTCAACATGTAACAAACATAAAATAAAAGGGACAAATTCAATTCTACCCCTTTGCCAGGAAGAAACTATGTGACACATGAGCTTGGCAAAGAGGTGGTTTAGTCTCATGAGAAAAGTGGACAATCACAAAATAGCAGATATGGAGCGTGGCAGGTAGGTCTTCAGCCTCGTGCATCAACTGGTTTGCTTGCATTGTGTGCTGGGGGAAGTGGCAGCTGCTGTGGATTCTGGATCAGTACCACAAGAAAATTTCATCCCTTTTCTTCTCAGCTGCAGGGCAGACTCTTCTCTAAGAAGGCTATTTGGCTGAGCAGTTTTTGCAAGGTTTTTTTTCAAAGTACATTAAGGAAGCTATATACATTTTCCTAACCCTGAGTCTTTCAGCCAGCATAGAAATTACTGAAATAATTGATAGTCAGTAAAAGAGAAGTCTCACGTTAGTGAGGCTATCTCAATCAATCCTCTGTACAGAGACCTAACTGAAAAGTGAACTATTATTCTTCTCTTTAATTCTCTGAAATTACCTCACATCAACAAACCTTGCTAAATTTCCCCTCCTGTGGAAGGTAATTTTCTGAAAGCATGCAAATAAAAAGCAGAAATGGCACTGTGTTGTAAAAGTGAGACAGAATACGAAAAGGTTAGAGATTATGGATTTACAGTCAAATGGTTGGAAACATTAGTCCTTTGACAGTATTTCTGTAATCTCTTAGGTAAATACTTACACTTCTTAGAAATTTCACTGCACAGTGTAAATTAATAAAGGGTGCTTTGGTGATTTGGGCAGTCTGAAAGGAGGGAGGTTCTAAGGTCTAAAGTATTTCAATTAAGAAAGTGGAGACAGCTGCTCATTGCTTTCCTAGACAGAAAATGCATTGGAAATAAGTGGGGATGAGCTGATAAAGTTTGGACCTTGAATGCAAGCCTCTGAATATGGGCCTGGGTGCAATAAGAGCAAAAGTAACAAGGTTGAACGAGTTCATAGTGCACGGAAACTTGAAGAAATAGGAGGCTGGCATGGTGGGGAGAAGGTGGGGCTCAGAAGATAAAGGGGAGTAGGAAGGGTGTAATAAACAAGTACATTCATAACACAGCTCAGATCTCTTGCAGACATGTGCTGATAAGTTAAAAATGTTTAGCTTCACGTTGGGTTTTTGTTGAGGTTCCATCACTATCAGATAAAACATGGGTTGTAAATTATGACCTACCAAAATACTTTCAGTCATCATACCAATTCTCTTTTTCTCCACACAGATAGATATTTCTCTTTTAAGATACCAGACACCGTGAATCAAAGAACTAATCAGGAGTTTGTGTGATACATAATACTGGAAGATGATCCATGTTGTTCTTTAACCCTCTTCTGACTGACAGAAACATCTTAATTTGTTTATAGACCCATCTTATAATGTAGGTCTGTCCTTTAGTCACAGCAGTTTTTTAAATCCTCTAGGTGTGGGATGGTTGTTTAAGATGAACTGGTCTGGATGCCACTAAAGCATTTGGATGTTATAAAAGTCTGTCAAGACTCAACATTTTTGTTGTGAATCCCTGAAAGGGTTACAGAATTTGAGAAAAAAGCTGATGCTGTCTCTTGTGGTATGTGGGTGAGCTGGAATTTTAAAGATGTGAGTGAAGAGCAAGGAAAGCATGGAGGTTTGATTCAGAGCAGTGCTGTGAAAGATAGGAAGACTCTGGAAGACAAAGCATGTGTTCGATGTGTTATTAATTTTTCCTCCTTTTGCTTTTTACTTTCCTATCACAAGGCTGCTATTGTGTAGGCAGCTTGTCAATGTACAATATATTTGAAGTTCTCTGATAGGAGCGGAGTGACTAATTGGCTTGGCTGTATTGGAGGCATAACAGTTTGTAGTCAAATGATTTCTTTTGTCAGCTTTAAGATCTGTTCGGAGAAATATACTCTGTGGAGCACTCTTGGAAAAAAACATTCTAAAATTTCACCAGAGTTCTGATATCTTGCTAAAAAAGACTCTACAAAGTGCTTTTTTGTTTGTTTTCTCTTCATGAATTATGATCATTATTAATGTGGTAGCTTTTTTCCAGAGCTTTTTTGTTTGTTAACCAATAGTGAACCCTATGCTATTGTGGATATCAAATTACTATTAGTGTTGCTTAGTAAGTAATGAATGGTGGCAGTAGGCAAAAAAAAATTAAATCAACTTCTTGTCTAAAATGTAGTATACATTGTATTCTTCTATCCTCTAGGGGCTTTATATTGAGTACTGCTGCGGAAAGGCATGTGAAGAGCTTGTCCTTTATTTAGATAATTTGTGTTTTCATACAAATGATATAAGGAATGGGAATGAACATTAAAATCAATTGTCTATTTTAAAGTATACGTCCATTCACGGTTTGAGATTTACTGGAAGTAACTAAGGAACTTTGATGTTATGATTGATTAAAAAAAAAAAAAAACACAAAAACCAAACCAACACAAACCACAACAAAAAACCGAAGGATTTGTTGGTTTGTTTGTAAGTATTTGTGTTATTATTCCAGCTGAAGATAGTTTGATCCAGTTTAAGATAAGATTCTTGAAACTAGCTCTATGTTTGATTGCTTGACAAACATTTTGTCAGCTTTCTCTCAGCTTTCAGTAAGAATAGAAGCCATGACGGTGCTTGGGAAATTGGTGTGATTGTGTGGAAATAGATGTGATGCCACCAGTTTGTGCTTCATTGCCAGAACCAATGCAAATATATAAATGTGGGAGAAATTTCTAGTATACTGTTTCTATACAGGGAAAAAATTAAAACACACCAAATATTAATTATGAGTTAATTGAGATGTTTTTAATACACCATGATATTCAGAATTTTTTATTTTATTTTTTTTTCTGTACACGATCCATAAAGCACTTGTCTGAATTTTGAGAACTTCAGGTTCAATGCCTGACTCAAACTGGTCAGACACAAACCTATTTCAACCCAGGAATTAGGGCACTCAACACAGATGTCAAATTACAGCAGACCTTACATAAGTACTCTGTTGTTCTACTGTCCTGGTTTCATCTGGGATAGAGTTAATTTTCTTCTTAGTAGCTGGTAGAGTGCTGCGTTTTAGATTTAGAATGAGAACAATGTAAATGACATGCGGATATTTTGGGTTTTACTAAGCAGTGTTTACACAATGTTAAGGCCTTTGCTCCTCACCCCACTCCACCAGCAAGGAGGGAGGGGCTGCACAAGAATTTGTGAGGGGAAAAACCAGGAGAGCTGACCCCAGCTGACCAGAGGGATATTCCATATTTTATGGCATCATGCTGGGTACATAAGCCAGGGATAAAGCTGGCTGGGGTCCACTGCTCCGGAACTGGCTGGGCATGGGCCAGTGGGCAGTGGGTGAGCAATTGCATTGTGCATCACTTGTTTAGTGTATTCTAACTAATTTCTCAAAGTGTTGTTCCTGTTGTTGTTTTCTCTTCCATTTCTATCCTATTAAACTGCTGTTATCTAAACCCACAAATTTTACTTTTTTCCCCCAATTTTCTGCCCCATTGCGCTGGCAGGGGACAGTGAGTAAGCGAGCAGCTGTGGGGCGTTTAGCTGCCTGCTGGGTTAAACCGTGACACCTCCATTTTCAGTTCCCATGAAACAGGGTGATGGTTCTCTAGTAAGCTGTGAGCAAAGTCTCTTTCCTAAATTCAAGAAATTAACAAGGTAATTGATGGAGGAACTTCCAGCAGTCATGTTGAAGCTTCTGGTTGGGTATTTGTGTGTACATGCAGGGGAAAAGGTTCTGTCAGACATTTATTTTGCTTGGTTTGGAAGGATTAAGTAAAGAAATTGGTGATGGAGTGGGGGACATCCAGAAAGGGAAAGAAATGGTCATTTCTGAGACTTTCACACTCTGCTTTTTACTGCAAAACAGGAAATATCTGTCCTGTGTGTCTGAACAGGACCAGTCATGTATGAGTGATTTTTAGAGTTTGTCTTTCTTGGACATCTCTTTCTCTTCCATGTTTTAGTCATTGCTGCCTGGATAGCTACAAAATTTCAGGTGCAGAAGTGAAATTCTTGCTCATAAATGAGACAACTGAAGTGCCAGCTTTCAAATCACATCTGCCATTTTCACTGGTAAAATTTCCTTGATTTCAGATTTTGACTCTCCAGGAGTCTTCTCTGGACACTAATGCTAATTATTTAATTCCATTTGAAAAATGGTTCTTCAGTGACATGAGATAGAAATTTATTTCTCCTTTCCTTCCAATTCTCAGAAATCAAATTATTTTTTCCAGTTTTTATTTACTTCTGAATAGTTGTTTCCCTGGGGTGTGGTGAATACCACAGGAAGAGAAAAGAAGCAGGGTAACATGAAAAGAAGGATAGTATATTTCACTTTATTTATATAATTACCATCATCATATTTTCTTCAAGGAATCTACTATTGGGATTTGAAAATGGATTTTTTTTTTTAACTTTTTAATTGTTTCTAGTGTATCTGACTACATGTCAGTAGGTTGAAGGTACTTGTTCTGCCTGTCTTCAGCAGTACTTGTAGTTGTTCAGATAAGAAGTGAAAGACAAACTCTAGTAATTCATCCTAGGTGTCATCACAAAGAAGTTTTTTCCCTGTTCATTCAGCCAGCATTAATTGCAGATGACGTGCAGAAAATCAGATTTTTGGAATGCTTAGATGTAAATTCTATTTTCTATTTAAGCATTTTTTTATATCTGTGGAGTTACGCAAGTCTCAGACACTTGGAACTCCTGGATTACCTGGATTGGTAATGAAAATGTCTAAAATATAACAGAATAAGATTTTAAGATCAATAAAATTTCAACAGTGTCCCTTGTAGTTTGCAAGGTGTTAAATATGTTTTTGAAATTGTCAGAAAGCAGTTGATTTGAGCCTGTGGTCCCTCTAGCCTAGGTTGTGATGTAATTTTATGGTGGATACTGCCATCAAAACCACTGCTACAGAAGTGGCAGGACTTAAAACCTGATGTGGAAAGGAGGAGCCAGG